>NW_026596064.1:3961915-3996357 GCF_907164565.1 Psammomys obesus
TTTCTTTCTTTCTTTCTTTCTTTCTTTCTTTCTTTCTTTCTTTCTTTCTTTCTTTTTCGGAGGCAGGGTTTCTCTGTAACATTGGCTGTCCTGGAATCACTCTGTAGACCAGGCTGGCCTCAAACTCACAAAGATCCCTGAGTGCTGGGATTACAGGTGTGAACCACTGTACTTGCCTCAGTCTTTCTTGAAGAGTGGGCTTTGGAGAGAGGGAAGGACAGTAGTACATTCAGGGTGTAATATTAAACAAGACAGTAAAGTATCATGTATGGGACTGAGGAGAAAGATCTGGAAAAGACTCAGCCCGAACTCTGCTCTAGCTTGGGTGTTGAAGAGTACCAACCTTGAAGCAAGTCATGGCTTGTCTTTGAGCCATAGCTGTTCCTTCTTTATGATGAGATGTTTAGTCTAGACATGACTGTGTTTCTGAACACAAAGGAGTAACTCATTTCCAAGCCCCATAGAGAGCCCCCCATTCTCAATGACTGGAAATAAGGTGATGTCTAGCCCTCTGGAGACATTGCCTGTTTGGTTAGGGGCTCTCTGGTACTCTTCCACCTCTCCCTGTACTCCTGTCATGACCAGAAGGTAGACATAGAGTCCTTTTTATATGTATGAAGTCCTCCCTGTGTGCCCACAGCCCCCCCCGCATGATGTCCTCACCCCTTTTTACGTGTGCTTATTTACCATGTTTTCACACACTCAACAAAGCTAGTAGATTAGAAAATTCCACTTCTATAGAACTACTTAAAAATTTTGCTAAGTTTAAGGAACATTACAAGAATTGTATTTTCTTTCTCAAATGTCCCATGAATTTTACAGCTATTTTTCCTTTAATATATAGAAATGTATTGCCTGCAGTTGACATCGTTGAGCTCGGAGCTCCCTTTAGCCAACAAAGCTTGTGTGAACAGTTTGCAAAAGTATAAAACAACTGCAAAGATTATAACAAGAGAAACAAAACCACACACACACACAAAAAAAAACAAAAGACAGACATTCTTTGACCAGTACAGTTAATATATACCACATGATTTTCCCCTGCTGCCAAAAAAAGGAAAAAAAAAAAGAAAGAAAGAAAGAAAAAGAAGAAAGAAAGAAAGAGAGAAAGAAAAAAAAGCTGCAAATATGGTCCTCAAGTCCCCTGCTGCTGGGGCAAAGACAGTCAGTTATGTCAAAAACACTAGTTTCCTAAAGGTCATGAAGTCACTTGATAAATCTGTAGTTATATCAACCAGGAAGTTTGGTGGCAAAGCCTGAACCCCTGTATCCTTTCCCATAACTAAATCCTGTGCCTGGTATACCTATTAACTGTACCTTGTAGGCAAGGCAGCCAACAAGCTGGGGCACTAATTGAGGCTTGGATAGCAGAGCTGCTTATCCAGCAAATATGCAATTGGTGAAGTCATTAGAGTCTGGCATTTGGAGAACATTATGCTTCAGCCGATGTGGGTAACTACCACAACAATCAGGCCCTGGTAAGAACTGAAGTAGAGAGCTGAGAGCATTGCCTGCCCAGTGGTAGAATGCTTGTTGCATGGTTCAAGGCCCTGGGCTTGACCCTAGCACCATAAGACAGAGGGAGAGAGAGAGAGAAAGAGAGAGAGGGGATGGAAAAGAAAATAAAAGTTAAAAAACAAAACAAATCAGGTTTTAGGCAGGAAACAGAAAAATGGCTAGTCTGAAAGATATCAATAAAGAGGATCACAGACGGGAACGTTGTTAATCATGTTCATGCCAGCAGTGTTGTGGAGAGGGAAGCCATCAGAGCACAGACCCAGGGATGGTAGATAGATGACCTGATGCAACTGACATTTGATCCGTGGGTTTCTTCTTTGTAAGAGGCCATCCTTAACAAGCAAGCTTGTAACTCAGGGGCGGTTTCCAGGGTGGCCTTCGGCAGCAAGGCAACTCTGTTGTACAGAGTTATGTAAGTTCAGTCTTGGTGGACATTGCCTTTCACTGGAAATGCACAGTTTTATATGTGAACTTCATAACCCTGACGAGTACCACAGAGTCTTGGGGAATTCAAACTGTGAGTGGTAACAAAGGTAGCACTGAGGCTACTTAACTGAAGACAGGCCACAGCTACTTCTATGAAAGAAGAAATGACCCTTTCAAGGATTCTTAGGAGGCGGCAACCTGAACACTGTCTGAACTTTCTTGGGAGAGCACTCGTAAGAGTTTACTTGCCATGCCAGCCTTTGGTTTCTTCCTCCGCTCTTCCTCTCCTTGTTTGGAAAGCCTATGAACCATCTTGAATCTTGAGTCTGGGCATGGCAGGACACATTGCTTCTGGACATTTGTGCCTGCTTCAGCTCTTGCATACTGATGTGAAAAACCATTTCATCTCAAACAACCAAATCCCTAGGACTTTGCATTTATCACGTGCGTTATCCGCAGACAAATCTGAAAACTATACATCTTTTCCGGTGTTGTATACTAGATTTCAAATGGCCCAGCTCAGTGTGAAGCTACCAGCAACTAAAATGGGCTTGGAGGCAGAAATTGGAGAAGGATTGTCTTTATCTTCTTCTTAGCAGAGATGAAAAATGATTGGAGAGATCCAAACAGAATGACAATAACATGGTTCATCGCCCTGGTAGCCTGTTGTTCATAAACAGATAACAGTGCCCTTGGGAGCTTACATGGCTTAAATCTGCTTGGAATGACCAAACAGGACTGACCAAGCTGTTTTTACAGTGAGCTTCCAACACTCAGATTAATATAAGTGCCAAGAAAAATAGTAAGAAGTGAACAAAGTAAATGAAGAATTAATGATATAGTGACAAATGACTAGAACGGAGGTGAATCAAGACAAATCTCCTAGAATTCAGTTGGAAACAACCTTCTCAAGAGGACCACAACCGATACCTCTCCAGGCTCCCAATGAAGAAACAGGCTCTAATCCCTGCTATAGCTTATTTCGGCCTCCTTGCTTCCTTCCCCCACCATCACAGGAGAACCTCAGTTTCTTCCATCAACCTCCCTTCATCTGACCCTACTTTAGAGACACTCAGGATAAATAGAGAAGGAAACCGCAGAGAAACTGGTGGACTAGCAGATCCCTCCTGTGTGTAGAGCAGTTTACAGGGCCCAAAGTGGATTCACGTGACATCAAAGATGTCAACACGTGATCCTCCCAAAGCCCTGAGATATCCCCCCAGACACATCCATCTTTCATAGACTTGTTTTGTAGACAATCTCTAAGATGGGAGTCAGTGCAGCCCCTACATCGTAAAGCTGCTTCAGGGACTAAACGGAAGAGGAGAGTTGCTGTGGGTAAAATCGCTCACAGCAGAGCCTGGAATGCAGGAAAAGCTAGATATTGTTCTAGCTAGAAATTCTGAAACAACTTGTCATTTCTAGCTTCTCTAATCAGGAAGCAGAAGGCTAGAACCCAGAGGTTCAGTTCCCTTGGCCAGAGTCCCTTAGGTGCCTTCAGGACACTAGAGTGGCACAAAATTCCTGCCTATTTGGTGAATTACCTCCACCTCTATTTTGAATGGCCTCCACTTCCACACTGAGGGTTCAAAGAGGGCCTTGAACTAAGAGCCCTGACTACTACATTCAATTGCATCCATTTCCTACAGGCTACATTTTCCCACCTTTTTAGGCAGCGCCTTTCCCTCCTATGGCGTTCAGCTCTTCCTCCTGAAGAAACACAAGGACACCTGATCCTGAGTCCTGAAGCCCTTCTAGAGTCTGAAAAATAGCCACCTACTGTCCAACTGGAGGCCAGGCAGGTAGTGCCCCCACTGGGCAGGAATTTCAGCATAGGCCCTTGACTGCAAGATCCACTGGGCCACATGAATCAAGAATGGATAGTCTCCCTGCTGAAGAAGAGGGGCCTTCAGGCAGTCACAGAGCTAGGACCAGCCCAGCTGGGTCCACTCCAGAGGAAGGAGAGCACAGCTGACATGGGCCAGCATGGCTACGCATTTTCAGATCATTCCCAACGGAGCTGCATATGGTGGCGATGGGTGAATGCTGCCTTAGAGCCTCAAAAGTTCAAATGCAAGAAACGAGCAAAACTAATTGCTACAGGAAGACAAGCAGAGTGCCACGACACTGACACAGACATTGGCTGCAAATATAACCCAACGTGACGAAATCCTTCCTCCATTCTCACACCCAGCTATCATCCCATCAAGCTGTGGCTGAATGCCTTTGCTTGCTGGATTCCTGTCTTAACACTTCTTAGCAGAAAAAAAATAAAAAAATTAAAAAAAAAAACCTTTCTTCCATATGAATGAACTCCCACATTTTCTCTGTCTTCTCTCTCGGGACATTTTATCACACCTTTTCTGCCTTGATAAAAGCTGTTAGTCTACACATCATAGTTTTTTGACCTCAAACATCACTCCGTTCTGCAGTTACCTTTGCTTTTTGAGGGGTGCCAGAGCCACCCTTCCACAGGCTTCTCCTACAGCAGTTGCCTTGTTACCTGTTGGTTGTTTGCTTATGTGGAGCCATCTACTCTTCTCTTTCACAATCTTTGAACCCCCCTAGGCCAGGGGGGCTTTGTTTTCAAACTTAGTAGTACCCAAAGCCTTATGCAGTGTTAGTGATCGTTAACTGGGTTCCATAAGATTAAAGACTATGGTGCCTACAATATAGACTCTTCGTTACTATTTACTAATAGAATGGAAATTTGAAACTAGTGGCAATTTCTAAGCAAAGTTCCATTGCTTTATGATTTTTACATGATTGATAGGCAGCGTTAGTTATTGACGAGTGTGGCACACAGTAGAAGGAATGATTCTTGGGAAAGATTTGATTTAGTCTGTCATATTTCATGAAAGCCTGATGCTTCTGTAAAACAGCCAAGACTCAGAGTTTATGTCAGAGTAGGAAGTGGCCTTCGAGCTCTGGGTGTAATTAATTCCCACCCTATGCACTAACATCCAGTCTAAGGGCTAGTATCTTCAGAAGTCAACACTTTCAGCTTTCAGGTTAGAAAGGGTTCGTGTCTACTCAGCCACTATACATAGTGATTAGGGGACCCTTTGGCTTAAAGAGTGTGTTTTCTATAAGAGCAAATGCCACACAGAAAAAGCAATGTACACAAGCCAACATAAACATTATGAATATACGCCTGAAAAGCAGGCATGAAGAAAAAGGAATAGAGGAAATTGTGACCAAATTGTAGTTCATGTATCCACTGCTATCCAAACATTACAAAAATCCTGCTATGTGGGGGCATCGTTTTAGGCAGTTCAGACATCTCATGGGCAAGACTGGTGATCACCCATGGCTCAGTTGTGGTGGCAGAATAAGGATTAACCTTTATTATCTCTGGATCCCACTGTTCTGGTCTGTAAGGTACTGTGATATATAAAATCCTCTAGGGCTTAAGCCTTCCTTTTCAAACACACAAAGTGAATCTTTTGTTTCTTGAATACTTGGTAGGTTAGCAAATGTATCACACCAATAGTTCATCTCATGAAGGTGCTGAACTTATGACAGAAGAAATAATCAATTATGCCAAGGCAAGTAGGACATGTCTGCAGGGAACTTAGCTTCTAGGTAACAAACTCCTGTCACTGATCTCAAGATTAGTACGGCTATACAATTCTCAAATTGTAAAGGTTTTTCCAATATGTTTACTGGAGTTACTTGAATAAACAGCAGAGCTCTACCAAGAAATTAGAGCATGAGGTGCTGAGAAGAAGGTAAATTCTTTTTTTGTGTGTGTTTAGTTAAAAGGTTCTGTAGATGTCTGTTAGGTCCATTGGATTCATGACCTCTGTCAGAGTCATTGTTTTTTTTGTTTAATTTCTGTTTTGTTGACCTGTCCTTTGTTGAGAGCAGGGTATTGAAGTCTCCCACTATTAATGTGTGGGAATCTATGTGTGGTTTAAGTTTTATTAATGTTTCTTTTACAAACATGGGTTCCCTTGTATTTGCGGCATAAATGTTCACAATTGTGATATCTTCTTGGTATAAAGGAATTTTCCTTTGATGGGTATGAAGTGTCCCTCTCCATCTCTTTTGATTACTTTTGGTTGAAAATCTATTTTATTAGATATTACAATGGCCACTCCTGCTTGCTTCTTGGGTTCATTTGCTTGGAAAACCATCTTCTATCCCTTTACTCTCAGGTAATGTCTATCTTTGTGACTTAGGTGTGTTTCTTGCATTGAACAGATTGTTGGGTCTGTTAGTCTGTGTCTTTTTATTGGAGAGTTGAGTCCCTTGATGTTGAGTGGCTGTTAGCTCCTTTGATTTTGCTGTTGGTTGTGTTTGTATGCTTGGATACTTTTAATTTTGCTGTAGTGAGGTTATTTTTTCCTGACTGTAGTTTCCTGGGTTGTATTTTTCCTTTTAGTATCTTCTGAAACCCTGGATTTGTGAGTAGGTATTGTTTAAATTTGTTTTTGTCTTTGAATATCTTGTTTTCTCCATCTGTAATGACTGAGAGTTTTGCTGGATATATTAGCCTGGGCTGACATCTGTGTTCTCTTAGGGTCTACATGATATCAGTCCAGGCCCTTCTGGCTTTCATAGTCTCTGTTGAGAAGTCAGGCGTGATTCTGATGGGTTTGCCATTATATGTTACATGGCCTTTTTCCTTTGCAGCTTTTAGTATTTTTTCTTTGTTCTGTATACTTACTGTTTTGATTATTATGTGGCAGGAGGATTTCCTTTTCTGGTCTAATTTATTAGGTGTTCTGTAGGTCTCTTGTATGCGTATAGGCCTGTCCTTTAAGTTAGGGAAATTTTCTTCAATGATTTTGTTGAAAATATTTTCTGGGCCTTGGAGACAGAACTCTTCTTTTTCCTCTATTTCTATTACTCTTAGGTTTTTTGTCTTTTTATGTTGTCTTGAATTTCTTGGAAGGTGTCAGGAATTTTTTAGATTTAACATTTTCTTTGATGGATGCATCAATTTCTTCCAATGTATCTTCCACACCTGAGATTCTTTCTTTCATCTCTTGTATGCTCAACTATACAAGGACATTTGCTCAACCATGTTTGTAGCAGCTTTATTCATAATAGTCAGAATCTGGAAAAAAAAAACCCAGATGTCCTCAATTGAGGAATGAATACAGAAATTGTGGTGCATTTACACAATGGAATACTACTCAGCAATTAAAAAAAAGGAAATCATGACATTTGCAGGCAAAGGTTGGGAACTAGAAAACATCATCCTGACTTAGATATCTCAGAAGCAGGACACACATGGTATATACTCACTTATAAGTGGATAATAGACATGTAATATAGGAAAAATATACTAAAATCTGTACATCTAAAGAAGCTAAGCAAGAAGGAGGACCCTGGGCAAGATGCTCAATCCTCATTCAGAAAGGCAAACAGGATAGACACAGAAGAAGGTGAAAACAAGGAACAAGACAAGAGCCTACCACAGGGGGCCTCTGAAAGACTTTACCCAGCAGGTAAAGCAGATGCTGAGACTCATAGTCAAACTTTGGACAGAGTGCAGGGAATCTAATGAAAGAAGGGAGAGATAGAAAGACCTGGAAGGGTCTGGAGCTCCACAAGGAGAACAACAAAACCAAAAAAATCTGGGCCCACGGGTCTTTTCTGAGGCTAATATTCCAACCAAAGACCATATGTGGAGATAACCTAGAACCCTTGCACAGAGGTAGCCATGGCAGCTCAGCCTCCAAATGGGCTTGCTAGCAAGGAGAACAAGGGCTGTCTCTGACATGAATTTAGTGGCTGGCTCTTTGATCACCTCCCCCTGAGTGGGGAGCAGTCTTACCAGGCCACAGAGGAAGACAGTGCAACCAGTCCTGATGAGACCTGATAGGCTAGGGTCAGATGAAAGGGGAGGAGGTCCTCTCCTATCAGGGGTCTGGGGAAGGGGCCTGGGAGGCGATGGGGGAGGGAGGAAGAGTGGGATTAGGAGGGGACGAGGGTGGGGGTACAGCTGGGATACAAATTGTAATAAACAAAAAGTATATTAAGAAAAAGAAGAAAACAAACAAAAAAAGAAATTAGAATGTAATTACAGAAAACGCTCAGCACTGGAGCAAAATGGAACGAGGAACCCAGAAGCCAGTGCTGCTGACTGCTCATCTGACATCATTGAGAAGTCTGCTTAGGATGAGGCATCCTTGTATTTGCTGGGATGCAAAGGAGAAGCTTTGCTTGTTAAAACTGTCATGACTATCCATGGAGGGCAGTTTTATGCTTCACGTGGCTTTTCCCCTGGTGCTGTCTGGAGGAACTAACTTACAGTGTACATGAGCACTTACCCCCCTCCCCCATCAATCACGTGACACACTCCACAAGCAGCACCAGAGATTTACATGACCTGCAATATGGCCATGACTGATAAGGAATATCTCCTGCATGAAATGCTTACGGAGAGACAACTGCCAATCAACCAGGGTCGCTTTACTCAGAGGGACAGCGTAAAATTTACAGAAGGGTGTTGATGCAGGCTGAAGCGCCCCCCCCCATTCCTGCCAAAACGCACTGAAAAAAATCAATAAAAATATTGTTCACAGTTTAGATTTACCCATAATGGAATTCATTTAAGCATCATTACTGGCCCATGCTGACAGCTTCAAAATTGAATTTTTCTTGTGCTTGATGGGGTGAATAAATCTCCCCCTGGTAGGTAGTTGTTTGCTTTCAAAAGCTTATAACTCACATTCCCACAGCAGTACAGTGTCAGGAGCAGGAGTGGGTTCTGGCTGAGCGTATAGCTCGAGATGAGATACAGAGTCTATGGAGAGATTTTTGCACTGGTCTGATAAGATTCGTAAAGTCATCTTCATTCGGGAAGGGTTTCTTACTGACCACCAGAGGCGGTCTGAGTCTTATTCCAAGCCTTGCAAACATCTGTGACCCCTAGCTCAGGCACTATAGGCTGTGAAAGTGGCTGGTTTGAGTGGATGGTCCCTTAGCAAGCTTGTCGAGGGGCATGGGCAGCGAAGTTCAAGGCTTACTCACTGACCTGCTGGAAATGTTTTGTTCCAGGGTGGGGTAGAATTTTTTGTTGTTGTACTGTTTTTAGCTTGTGGAAATTTCTTGCTTCGGTAGATTTAGTAAAAATGAAGAATATAATAACCTACCTCAAAGTTGTCTAGAGAAGTTCTCAGCCTGTTTGGAAATGAAGGAACTGTTTCCTATTGATTCTGTTTCCTTTAATGCCAAAATTCATTTGTTGGGAGTTCCTAGCAGGGTTCTAATACTTAAGAAATGAAAACAGTGTTAATTACAATTTCCAATTCACAGTGTCACCACTGCTGAACAGGCTCTCCACAGAGGTGTGAGGAAGGTCTGGACAGAGCACATCAAGATGCCAAAATCAAATCTGTTTCGCAGAAGCCAGAATGAATGGCTTTTCTTCTCAGATTCTTTCAGAGCTCAATCTGTACTGTGAAAACTGCAGAACACTGACACTTGAGCTAAACTTATTGTTAAATCAAATTGTTTGGTTGATTGTTCTTTATCAAGGATCTAGCCTCCTGCTTACTCTTTTAGATTTAAACAAAAAGAATTTCTTGCTTTTGACCCAGCAGCAATGTGCACAATGTGAGAGATAAAAACACTCAAGTCCAACTCTGAGCCATGGTCCAGCCTGGTAAGGACAGGAGATTCTCAGAGACTCAGTTTACCTCTCCCTGAAATATGGTTCATTCCTAAAATGCCCACTCCATGTTTTCTGACAAACACCAAATAAACTAATAGATAAAAAAAGAAAGGATGGGAGTTGTACATGCTCCCACTAAAATCATTGTGATCACATCATTTTTGGCACAATTTACCTGACATGTGTCCCATAATATGATGTCTTTTATAATAGAGTTTCATGCCACATTAACAAGATATGTCAGTGAATCTTTTTTAAGGGCTTGGGTCTGAGTGGCCCAAATGGTGTAGGAAGGAGAGAAGATTCAGTACTCAGTTTCAAATCAATGAGAACAGACATCCAAATATTTTTTCACATGCTATTATCCCTTTTGAATACCAGCCAGCCATTTGTCACTTAGTCTCTAACCATAGAGAGATTTCTCAGCCATCACCATGAATCTACATAGAATTGATGGGAAAACTGGTGAACACGTGCACTTACAGCCTGCAGAGAGGCAGGAGGGGGAGGGCAATTGGGAGGGGGCAAAATGGGAGAAAACTGAGACAGCGTGATATAGTAAGAATAAGGAAAGATTTTGTTGTTGTTGTTAGGCTACATAAATCAGGAAAGCAGAAAACAGCAACAACAACAAAATAAACCATAACACAGATTGAGTCTGTTAAACATACTCCCCTCTTCCAGGCATGCTCCAGCATTCCCAGGCACAGAAAGGTGGAACCCCTTGCCCTGTGGGCTCCATACAAGCCCTGAGTTCTGATGAGCAGTTTACATGCAGTCTCAGTAATTACAGACATTTGACTCTACCATGCCAGCATCAGTAAAAGATTTTTACAAAGACAAAGTGATGCTGTAAATGAGGTCTGTCATCCTGGTGCCCAGGACCTTCCAAAGCACTAAGCAGTAAAAGCTTGAGTGTACCACATAATATTTTCGGATTAAATTTCTCTCTCTCTCTCTCTTTTGGTTTGATGAGACAGGGTTTCTCTGTGTAGCTTTGGCTGTCCTGGACTCACTCTGAAGAGCAGGCTAGTCTTGAACTCACAAAGATCTGTCTGCCTATACCTCCCCGAGTGCTGGAATTAAAGGCGTGGGCGACTACACCTAGAGAGCAAGGACTTTATTTACTTTGGTTAAGGCTTTTGGTGTATTTGTGCATTTATGTCCCTGTGTACATGAGTGTGTGTGTGTATGTGTGGGGGGGGTAGAGGATTAAGTACCAAGAACATAGCAACTTCTCAATAAATGTAGGCTGCTTTCCCTCTGCAAAGGCCCAGGATTCGAAAGGGAGCCAGTGTCGCCCTTGCCGTATGTGGGAGGTGGCTTGACAATGAGTCTTTGACCCAAATTCTGTGAGTGTAGTAGGCAGACTTTTCATGGTCAAGCCCAAACTTCCATATCAGCTTTTGACTTACTGTCTCTAATGAGCCCACTGGGTGAAGAATTAATCCATAGTGGAGGTGTGTTGCCTAGCTCTTTGCTTGCTTGCTTTTCTTCTGCTCAGCAAGATCCTAGGCATTAGCTACATGAATAGAGTCTGCATTGTGATAAGGGGTGGGGGGAAAAGAATACACACAAAACCAACCGCCTGAGAAACTCATCCCTTCAAGGAAGTCACTTCCCATCAGCAAAGCCTTGGTGTGTGGGTCGCCACAGTACTCATGAATTTCAGAGGCTTATAAGAAATTATCTGTTTTGCTGGACTCTCGCTGGGATTAATCATCCCCTCAGTGGTTGGTGCCAATTAAGAGCCTCTGTGATGCAAAGGGGATATTTTAAACACTGTTTGACACTGAGTACTTCCCTGTCCTATTCCCCCTCCCTTCACTCTCCTGTTGGAGACTGCCTCGGTCACTCTCTTCTTCTTCAAAGGAGGCTTTACTCTGGAAGTCCAAGGCTGTAATGAAACTGATGTCCTCTGTTCTTTTCTCCAGAGGAGCGCTGTTTACCAAATGATCTCTCATTATCTCACACGCTCGCACACAGAGCTGTCGCTGCCCCAGCCTCCTGCCTCACTCTCATTCCTGGAGCCCTGATCTATCATAATACAGCTGCTGAAAAGAACTTGTCAAAGATCAAGAATCACACCATTCTTAGAACGTATCTCTGGCTCTCTCCATTGCCTGCAGCTTAAAACCCTTCAATACTGCTCTTTACCTTCCTCCCCAGCCTTGTCTCGCCTCTCCCTGCCTGTTCCACTCAGTTTTGCATTCTCCTCATGAGCACATTAAGTGGCTCTGATTCTCCTGTCCACATCACTCCCGTCACCCAAGAGACAACCTGCACACAGATTTCAAGATTCAGCTCTATGTTTGCCTCATCTCTTACCGAACCCTCAGGACGTGGTTAAGCAACCTATGCTATGTTGTTTGGCACTTATATTTGTTCCTACCATAATGCTTAACAGTTGACTGTATCCTAGGTGGCTAATGTGCTTGCCCCATCTCCCAACTCCAAATAGCCTGCAACTACCTCGAAGGCAGTTGTTGGCTCCATAGGTATCAGTGCCCTCGTGTCTGTACAACAGCCCACCCAGGCTAAGCCATGAATTCTCTGTGCAAACTGAATCTAACTGCTGGGCTGGTTAGATTTTTGGAAACTCAATCTGAGTTATCTGGAAAGGGCAACCTCTACTGAAAAAAATACCTCCACCTATAGGCAAGTCTGTGGGATGGACATGCTCTTGATTAACTCGATTTGGGAGGGCTCAGCCCACTGTGGACAGATGGGCCTGGGTAGTATAAGAAATCAGGCTGAGCAAGTGTGTAAACAGCCCTCCTCTAGGGTGGCTGCTTCAGTTCCTGCCTCCAGGCTCCTCCTCTACTTTAGCCCCTTCCTTGGCTTCTCTCAGTGATGGACTGTGACTAGGACATGCAAGCCAAAGAGAGCATTTCCTCCCAAGGTTGCTTTTGGTCGTTGTCTTTCTCTCCCGAAATGTCCATCTCTCCTGAAAGCTGGAGGGAGGATGCCGGGCAAAGTTTACCACTGCCTCAGCCTCCAGTCTCCCCCTGACCTACCCCCCCTCCCCAAAGCCCTGCTCCATTCTTACCAGTCAACAAAAGCTCTTCAGCTTGATTCTAAGGAAATCTAACATATTGTGGCCCCACAATGTTTGCTGACATGCAACCGCACAGTGTTAATCAAAGAGCTCTCACTTGGAGTTAGAAGCCTGGAATCTGATGCCGTGTTGTTGTACTAACTATTGCTTATATTAGAGCAGTGGTTCTTGACTTGTGGGCCTCGACTCCTTTGGCAACAGGGCAACCTCTTTACAGGGAGGGTCACCTACAACCATCGCAAAACACGGATATTTACATTACGATTCATAACAGTGGCAAAATTTTGCAGTTACGAAGTAGCTATGAAAATAATGTTATGGTTGAGGGTCACCTCAACGTGAGGAAGTGTTTTAAAGCTCGTGGCGTTAGGAAGGTTGAGAGCCACTGCTCTAGAGCGTGGATTTTCTTCAGCCTCTGATTCTTCATCTGTGTGATCAAAACAGGAGGCTGGGTTGTTTCCACCCCTGGTATTTCCAACCCATTCGTACAAGAGAACTTTGGTCTAGAGCTAGGTAAGAACTGACATGATGATTAAGTGAAACAACACCTGGGTCCCAGGACCTGCCTATACCCTCTTAATTCCCTGTGAATGTGACCAGACAGAAGCACCTTCTCTAATTCCGAGGAAAGACTAGTGATGATTCAGCCCGGAACATCCCTAGGGCTCTCCTGAGATGCTTGCCTTGGTGTTCAGACACTACTCATGATCACATGGAACTGTCATCCCGGGGGCCACATTGAGGGACAGGAGAGGGACGATGGAGGGATGGAAGAGGCACAGTGCACCTTCTAGAAGATGCACTTGGTCACGGTGTTCAAATTACAGACAAATGAGTCATCTCAACTAAGTTTCATACCCTTGTGAAGGAAAAGAGCAAGCATGCCCACTTGCAAACTAAGAAACCAAATTTCAGCGAAATTCGAAATCTCAGAATGATGTCTGCATAAGTACCTAGTGATTAAATGGTGAGGGCTGCAAGCCAGGTTTTCTAGCTCTGAATCTAATGTGCTTCAGCTACAACGTGTTTCTTTTCCTTATCTCTTCTATTGGACCTGACAAAAATTCTACCAGGAAAAGAAGGGCAGGTATATGTGTTTCCATTTTATAGAGAAGTAAGTTAAGCTCAGAGGGACTTTTCAGTTGTCATGGTAAACAGCAGAGACATCCTATGTCTTTTTTACTATGTTGCTACATTGTAAGAAATATGTCTTCTATAACTCTGTCTTGTTGGTAAGGCAGAATATGACAGATTGTGATTTCTAATAGTTTAGCAACAAGACTGAGGTCCCAAAAAAGGAACATTGGATGAATACATTTTAACAACGATATGTGAATTTCTATAGGCTTGAGAATGACCTTTCAAACATCTGAATTTGTCCTCCACAGAAATGATCGCTGACCCAAGGACAAAATAAGTCGAACTGGCTCAGATTCCCACCAACATCCACTAAGCTCCTTCCCAGGCATCCATAGTCCAATAGCCAGCATGTTGGGTTTGGACCCAAGGACTCCACCTCCTGTTTCATGCAGTATACTTTTTTAATCTGAATCCATCAAATTCAGTTGCTTAATTTCTCTACACATTTTAGAGTTCAGTCATCCTAGGTCAAAGTATAACTTTCATTGAGCATTAGACAAAACAAGAGGCTCTCTCATGGCTATACTAAGTAAAATGGTGATGGACAGACCACTCAGCAAATCACACACTGGTTGACATGGAGTAATAAGCTTCTTAGGCACCATGAAATGACAGGAGTTCCTAACAGAATATAAACAAGGATTCTAATCCATCCAATCCTTGTAGGAATCAAAGTGAACAAAGGACCTCTTTTCAATGGCATTGACCATCTTTCCATGTGATCCTTCAGTAATAAATCATTTTAATGTAGCAATAGTGAAACTCTGACACATATATTTGTTATCAGCTATATCAAAGATATGTTTCCAGTAGACGTCACCTCATCCTGACCTAAGCAGATGATGGAGGCTCAGTGAAGTCTGGCTCCCATTACCATCCCTTTGAAGCTGAAAATCAAGAGGTAGCCTGAATTTAGTGAAATCATAAATACATCCCCCAAGCCTTTTAAATCCTACATTATGATGTGTGGTGGTTTGAATAAGAATGGCCCTGTAGGCTTATATATTTTATTTGAATGCTTAGTCACCAGGGAGTAACTAATCTTTGACAGAATTAGAAGGATTAGGAGGTGTGGCCTTGTTGAACTTGGGGGTTGGCTTTCGGGGTTCCAAAGGCCCATGCCAGGCCCAGACATAATACCCTCTATTACCCTCTATCTCTGTCTGTTTGTCTGTCTTCTCTGTCTCTGTCTCTCTGTGTGTCATCTATCTATCTATCTATCTATCTATCTATCTATCTATCTATCTATCTATCTATCTATCTCTATCTCTCTCAGTTAGTAGAGCAAGATGTAGCTCTCAGCTACTTCTCCAGTGCCATGCTTGCTGCCATGCTCCCTGCCGTAATGGTGATGGACTAAGCCTCTGAAAATGTAAGCAAGCTCCACTTAGATGCTTTCTTTTATAATAGTTGACTTTGTCGTGGTGTCTCTTCACAGCAATAGCACAGGGACTTAGACAACGTGCCTCTGGGATCCATCCCTCAGCCTCAGGTATCACTTTATGTTGGGAGCTAAAGCATTTCTCCCGACCGTAGTCCATCCGTAACAGCTCTATCTTCCATCTCCCTGCTCACTTGCCTGTCATTTCTTGACTGACAATCAATTTTCCTACCTGTCATTATCAATTCTGCTCATTAACTCTCCCACCTGTCTCAGATGAGGCCTCCCGATGCTGAAAAGCATTTCTGAAAAGTTATTTTCTTAGGCAGAATAATTGAAGCTTCTCGTACATCTAGAGAGCTGTTCGTCTGAAGCACTCAGAGCCATTTCTAAATGTCAGTGAAAGCATTCATTTTATACTAGGGATGTAGTGCTTCTATTCTGGCACAACCAAAGGAAAAGTGAAGGAGGAAAGAAAGAACACCCCATCATGGTGAAGCATGCACTCAGGATATGCAGAAGAACAGAAAAAAAAATTTGGCCACTTGACAGGTGTTCTGTTTTTGTTATTTGGGGCCCAGAGAAATACAACGCCAATTTCATCTCTCTCTCTCTCTCTCTCTCTCTCTCTCTCTCTCTCTGTGTGTGTGTGTGTGTGTGTGTGTGTGTACGTGTGTGTGTTTAATTGAATCACTTCATGTCCTTCCAGACATGACCCTGGAAGTGGTTAATGCAAGAGTGATGCTATAGAGACTACAACAAAAAAAGAGGACTTGTGCCTCCTGGGAAGTGCTGGTTTACTGGCACCAAGGATATAATGGCCAAAACCATACATGTAGACAAGCTCTTCCCCTGATCAAGGGTCTTCATTTACAGCATCTGCTGCTGCTCTTATTGCCTGCACTGGGAACACCCTTCCTTTGGGTTTGCTCCAGGCTTGTTTCCCCTCCTTCAGATCCTTGATCACATGTCATCTTTCTTAGAGGCCATATGAAAGTGCTAACAGTGCTCATCCTACTTCTCCAGGTTACAGGTCCCTCCATAGACCCCTTTCTATTACTGTGCATTGGCCTTGTAAGGTGGCCAGTTGCCTGGGGGCCTGAGCCTTTACTGTTTCACTGCTGTGTTCCTGAGACCCGCCACAGTGTCCTGAATGTGGCAGTTGCTCAGTTGACATGTTCTGAGGGACTAAAGGAATAAATAAATCTCAGTAGCCTTGCTCGGATTTGGCTACAACCCTCTTCTTATTTTGTTGATGAAGTCATTGAGGCTTAAGAAGGCCAAATGGCCTAGCCATGTACCCGACAGGAGGAGTCCCTGCGGGCCTTATATTGCCTTACTCCGCCCTCCAGAGACTGGTCTCAGAAATGACAAGAAGGGCTCGTTCCAGGTCAAGAAGGACAGTACAAGTGAGAGGAACTCTAAGAGTCTATGCCCACACCTCTGCATTAGGCCTCTCCTGGAACCCTGCCTCACCCTCCCTCTAGGGAGGCACAGCACCCGGCACATTTGTTGACAGCCCACAGGTCTAATCAGTCCATTAAGACAGAGCAAACAAAGAAAAGGAAGGAAGAAATAATTGCCAAGTCAACAAACCTGAATAGTTAGAGGGACCAAGGTCAACACTGTAATTACACTGCTCCAGGAAGAAAGGCAGGGGAACTAAGGCTTTCCACCTCCCTCACTTACCTTTCAAAGGGAATCCCCTTCTCTCTGCTGGCTGCAGAGCAGATATGAGGTCTGGCAGCTTCCCAGTCTGCAACCTAGTCCTCCCTCTGCTCTAGGCAGAGCTGGGTTGCGCCCCCCACTCAGTCACATCCGCACATCAGGAACTTTCAACCTCTTGATAGCAAGATCCTAGGATGCTGTCCGAGCTGAACCCTGGTGATTTTCCTTTCACACACATAAACTGCAATCCTTAAGGGGGAGGTAACGGTTGTGTTTCTCCAAGATCAAGACGAAATGGGCACCTGGTAGGAAGAAAGCAATCTGAAGTCTGACACTGTTGTGTGTAAGAGGTGGTCAACATCATATATGGTTTGTTGTGGGCAGTGCTCCAAGTGCACCATGGGTAAAACCAAACTTCCCTACAGCCCTGGGAGGCTGTGATTCCCTGACACTGAGAAGACAGAAGAGGCTTGTCTCATAGCTTGCCTAAGTCCACACACACCCTGTAAAAAAAAAATTTTTTTTTAAAGCCAACACTGAAATCCAAGTTTTTCATTCTACATGAAGTGATTTATGCCAGTGACATGGGGAAGGGGAGAGAGAAGAGTGGGCTCTTCTCAAACTGGCTGTGCCAGGGGTGAGTTCGTAATTTCACAGATCTTCGCCTTAGAGATTAAACTTTCGAGTCAGCCAAGTGGGGTTCCAGTGGAAATGGATCGCCCTGAACCTCACTGTTCCTGCCTGCATCACAGAGCCGTGGACACTCGCAGAGACGCCACATGACATTTATCATAGTTCAACACACACCGACTACTCAATAAACATCAGTGATTCTCCTTGTATTGCCACAGAGTCAGGTCTGTGACAAGGATGGAGCAGCGGACTAATTGCATTAAGGTTCTGATGCCCTGGCCAGTCATTTTCTGGGCATGAAGAAGCAGGGAAAGAATAATGCCCTAACCTCTGACGGAGGCGGAGAAAATGGGGAAAGCACTCTCAGTTACCGAACAGTTGCTATGAGCTGTGAGTGCGCTGACTCTGTCCCCACTGCTGTAGGAGTGCCACCATCCTTATTTAGATAAGTCAGTACCACTTCTTGTGTGGGTAGCTCTGTCAGTCGCTTGCACACGTCCCTGCAAAACATCTGCTGAAACCTAGTCCTTAGGTGATGGTGCTCGGAGGAAAGGCCTTTCACGATTGGCTAGGTCATGAGCGTCATGCTCAGCGTTAGCGCCCCTATGAAAAGGACCCCAGAGAATGTATTTGCTCATTTCTGCCATATGAGGACATATCAAAAAGATGGCCAACTGCTCAGCAGAAAGCACGGAACGCTGAATCTTCCAACACCTTGACTGTTGACTTCCTGGCCTCTGGAAGTTTGAGAATTAAGTTCCGGTTATGTATAAAACACCTGGTCTGTGACGTTCTGTGATGGGATCCCCAACATGCTTAGACAAGCCCATCAAGCAAAGCTATCCTTTCTTATGGAAAGGAATACTGAGGCAATGAATGATTCAGAGCAGGACAAAAATGCTGACCAGGAAGGTCTCCAGAATGCAGACTTTCAGACACAGCAGACAGGCTCCCTGGGGAGTGCCATCAGCCACAGCGACAAGGTGGAACCTTTCCAAGCACCCTGTCCTACCTCACAATTCTACTTGGCCTGTCTGTGCCCCCTGCTGGAATAAGGACGTTCGAAAACTGAGCCAGGGGTGGTAGTGCATGCCTGAAATACCAGCCCTAGACACAGGAGGTTGTCTACACTGCAAGGCTGGACCTCAAAGAGGATGAAACAAAACTGAATGCATGTGTGTGTGCGTGCGTGCGTGCGTGTGTGTGTGTGTGTGTGTGTGTGTGTACATGCGTGTGTGTGCATGCGTGTGTGTGTTTGTGTGTGTGTGTGCCTAAGTCCAAATGAGCGCAGAGACTCTCCCTTAGTAGCACCCACATGAATATTTTAGATGAGGACACGTGAGCCCAGGGTAGACGAGCTGCTTAGGGCCTCCAGCCAAGAGCTTTGTGAGGCTGTGAACCTTAGGCAGATGGCTGAATCTTAATACTTGAGCTGTCTAGTGAATCTTCAGTGTCTCCAATACCTTCCGTGACAGTCAGCAGCTCCTCGCCTTCGGACCAGAGGAGGTCCTGCCATGACTCTGCTTGTGTAATTTTTCTGTTTTATTTAAGAATGCACACACACACACACACACACACACACACAGAGAGAGAGAGAGAGAGATCAATTTATCATTTAATTACTCTTTCTGGAATTCAATTTGTGAAATTCCTAAGTACAAGAGAGCAAAACAAATCTAACAGGGAATGTGACTCAGAGTATGCTTAGCTAGAGAGAGAAGGAGTAAGAACAAACCTGGGGTTACTGCTCCTCAGAGTAACACAGGAAGCTGTCCTCACAGGTGGCCCTACTGCCTGTTGCCAGTATTGATGCTGCTGCTAAGGGTGGAGGAGAGTACTGTGACTGTGGAGGAAGTCACTGTCCCCATGGAGTTTTCCTGACCTTCACATTCTCTCCAGACCTGTGATCTGGCCGGCAAGACCCTACCTGATCCCTCAACCCATTTCCTGTCTGCCTCAAAACACTGGTGGTACTTTGCATGGATGGCTGCTTTTGGTCACCCACAGTTCCAACTGGGTTGTCCCTGGCCATTTGCAACTTCCTGTTTCTGTTCAGGCAAACCCTGCCTCAAGTTAATTTGATCACAACATATATCGGTATCCATGTGTGCCCATGTCTGCTTGTTAATTGTGTGTTGGTGCAACTGAGTGAGGTCCATGAGCACACGGGCCTTGTCTGCCACACACATCCTCTACTGTTTTCCTGGAGATGGGAGTTGAGCCTAGCACATCCTCAAAATAATACAAGAAATGATTTTCAAATGAAGATTGAAAATGAGCATTTCATATTCTAGATCAAGAATCCAATTCTTAAGCTAACCAAAACTCTTCCATCAATCAATATGTAATTAGTATCCCGAGTGTTACATGTGCATTTTAGGAAGCAGAGTTGGGTGGAGGAGCTATAAAGACAAACGTGATGAGTCCTTAGTTTGGACCATGACTAGACAGTGATGACGTACACAACTAAAAACATGCTGAAACACCAGCCAGTGCCTAAGCAGACACAGAAAGCAAAGACCATGAAGACTGAATACAAGGGAAGGGTCACAGAGGTCAAGGTCTGACAAGTAACCCCAGCCCAGGAATGGAAGAGATAGAAAGATGCACTCTTCCATCTCCCCACCTCCTCCTGGCTCCCTCAGTGCCTCCATCACTCCAGCAAACATAGAGGTAGCGCTAACCTGGCCCCTGGAGAAGAGCGTACCTTGGGCAGTGTCTCTTCTGTGGGCAAAGCTCTGCTGGGTGGCGTTTGCCATCTCAGGCACTCCCCGCTAGAGCTCTGCCTGGGGGGGGGGGTGCTTCTCACCTGTTACCTGTAAAAACTGAAATGCTGGGTGGGCAACTATTTCCCAGAGCAGCTCAGACAACCACACCCACGCCTCCACTGCAGGGTCTTACGCCCTCCCGGTTGACACCTCTTCACTTGCTGGCAGCTACATGCCTGTTCAGAGTCTCACAAACACCAGGGTCTGAGCCCTAGGTCTGGTAGACTGCAGCGGCCTTGGGGAACAAGGACTAAGCGACCAGGGCTGCTGAGACCCCTTTGTAAGGAGAAGGGCCTGCCTCAGGTTCTGTTGTCACAGGCGAAAGGAACAGTGGTGAAGACAAAGTTTACTGCCTTGGAATTCTCTTGCTTTGTTCCTACTTTTTTTTTTTTCCTGATAAAATTGTCCCCGAAGGAGCTTTTTAAAGAATTTCTGTCAACTCCTTTCTGCAGTATGGAGTAATTGTATGTCATCAGGAGCCTAGGAATAGTCAAGATTGCAAAATCCTTGCTGTGCTCTTGGTAAAATCATTACTCACCAGCTAATGTTTAGAAATCAAAATGCTCCCCTTAAGTGCCATTAAGCACAAATATTTATCAGCGCTGCACTCGGAGGTTGAGCTGGCGGAGGCCGGGTACTTGTGGGGGTGTGAGTGTGCATGGCCGTGCGTGCGTGCGTGCGTGCATGCCTAATTAGATATAGGTGCTCTTGCTTAGAGGAGAAAATGTTCAAAAGTGTCAGCAGTACTGTCTGAAGATCGATAGGCGAATTCCATTCCTCAGCATCACGGAAGGTTCTGTCTGTTATGAAACGAAGTTGATTTCCTTGCATTGGGTTTCTGTGGCTAAGCTGGTCCCTCAGCAAGGCTGGCGGGAAGCAAGGAGAATATGGTTCCGGACAGGAACTGCTGATGGATGTGTCATGATAGCCTGAAGGAAAGCAGGCTGTCAACCTGTCTTCATTTGATCCCACACACCTCTGCTAGCATTGGTGTCTCCTCAAACAGGTCAGCACATGTCTTACTTAGCTCAAGCTGCCTAGAAGTTGAACCAGAGACTCGGGCTCTTGTTTCCGTGACTTATTAGTTGTATTTTGCTTGGGGTAAAGGGAAAAAGAGAAGCAGGAGAAAGGAATGGCTTAGCCAGAAGCAGGCTGCACTACCCAGGCAAGGGAATTAGCTCTTTGCACTCCCAATCCAACCTGTCAGCAGCTGAGGAAGGCTCCCATTCCAGAGTCAAGCAGCTAGGATCAGCACGCATACCAGGATGAACGCAGTGCCGTGAAACCATCTGCGTCCTTGCTACAACCTCACATCTCTGGGGTACGTGTCCTGAAAATCTTAGGCTGCTGGCCTAAGTGTTCAATTGCCTAAGCGTAAGCTGTACACAGGCCAGCCGTGCAAGAGGACATCTGGCCTCACATAGCCGGTGACTCCTCAGGCCATCCAGCCTTGCCTTCTGATGGTCCCTGTCCAGCCCTCCATTTCTGTCTCTTCCCACATCTTTTTAGCCTTTGCTGGTGCAGTAGCCTGAGTCATTTCCCAGAGACAGGGGTATTATTTCCCCTCCCACTTTGTGTCGCCTTTGATTAACCGAAACAATAGCACGGAAAGCTAAAACCTCAGCCAACCCATCCATCACTTAGCAGCACTTCTGTCTGAAGTGTGCGGTGAAGGTGTATAAATCTCCAGCCTTTCTTGAAGATCTCCCAGGCCTGGCCCGAAGAAGCTATCCAAATCCCTTATTGGAAATATCCTTTGCTTATGTGTCTGTCTTCTCTTCATCCCCAGATTCCAGTCCTGGCTCAGGTGCTCTCTCCATGCTACTCACAGCCTTCCGAAAATATGAACGGATTTTCTCCTGTCTGGCTTCATTCTGCAGTTCAGAACGGTCTGGGAGGCATGCTTCCCGCAGCAGGCCACGAGCTTCCTGCTTCCTGCAGGCAGTGTCCTCCAGAGCACCCAGCAGCTTACTGGCTTCAAGGCCTGTCCCACCCAGATGTGACCAATCTGTGAAGAGCAGGCTTGCTGAGCCTAGGAAGCAGGGACAGTCCTCACAGACATAGTAGGACTTCCACACTAAACTCACTTCAAAGGACTTTCAGACTAAGGAACACAGCAGAAACAACAGCAAATGCCAAAACCCAGTAACTCACAGGACATTGTGACCCTTTTGACTTTTACATGGCTGTGTGAGCTGATTTAACTTCTCTCACAGGTAGTTTTAACCCCCATTTTACAAATGAGGTGACCATATATTATGAGGGTTACACAAGTCCGTATTCAAGGTCACACAGCTAGCCATAAATGATGTATCCAGAGCCTCAGAGCTAGACGCTGGGCTTCAACTCCATTTTCTTAACCACTAAGTAAACACCTGTGAGTGGAGATTACCATCGCTCCGGTGCTCAGGGAACATCTGATTCCTTTTTCATTTGCTAAATTTTAGTGACTCAAATATTTACTGAGCAGCAAGACAGGGGCCGAAGTTTATTAATAAAGCTAGTATCATGATGCTGAGCTTAGGACGTCCGCTGTAAAGCTCTTCATTCATGTATTAAAGCTCAACCCAATCTCACCTACTGGTTGAATGAAAGGGCGCAAATAATAGACGTGCATGCCACCGTTTCTTGAGATCACCGGGAGCACCATTTTAATTGGGGAAGTGATCCATGATGGTAGCCTTCGGGGAGGGGGCTTCCGAAAGCAGCCAGTGCTCATAAAAGGTTTTATAGCCAAGAAGCGTGTGAGGGGCAAAGAGGCGGACAGAGTCCAGTGGGCTGAGGAAATGAAATTGTGTGTACAGGGTGCTTAAGGCACGTTGAGAAAAATCGATAGAAGATGAAGTAGAAGAGAGACGGAGGCCAGTCAGTCAGCACACTTGATGCTCAGCCTCCGCCGGAAGACAAGCTAAGTGTGCTTCTAGGGAAGATCAGAGGAGACAGACCTCAGATGCGCTCTGCCCACTGTCAGACAGATAGCCAGCAGTCCTAACACTTGGCTATGCACTTCAGCTGAAGAAAATAGCTTGAGTTCCACAATTTGAAGCAAAACAGAGACTTTTTTTTGGGGGGGGGGAGCAAAGTTATCATGTTTCTATTCCCCGACTAAACAGAGCCCTGTGAGTTTGTGAACACAGGTCCCCAGGGTCTTGTCAGGAAGGTGTCTACTTTGCGCCTCCTCACCTTGGTGTCACAACCCCGAGGGCCTGTTTTGTGAGAAGAAAACATCAAGTGGGCTTTCTTTGGTCGAACAGGCTTCCAGGAGTTCAGAGCCAACAGAACAATGTTAACACTGACTGCCTGTATTCCTGGACCATGAGGCACATTACAGGGGCCTCAGAGCAAGGTTGTTCTCTGTTCCCCATAAGCCTCTTAGAGCTGGAATAAGGGAAAGTAACAGAAGATATCCGATTCCCTTAGACCCCTGCTTTCTCTTGGGGAGACAAACAGCAGGACAGGGTCAGCCAGTATGGAGTGTCAAGGGTAGCATAGAACAGCATTGTCCAGGGACAGCATGAAGGTGGAAGAGGTATCGCATCAACTGAGACCCGACAGGTGCAGTGGAACTGTTGGAAGGGCCCTTCTGTTCAAGGTTGTAGTCTTCCCAGTCAGGATAGCCATTCTGAGCTCTGCATTGAGGTGCAGGACTCCCTCTCCCCAGCAGGACCGCCTGCTCTCTGCCTGACTCCATCAGGAGAGTGTTTTCGACATAGATGCCCCTAACCACATTTGATATACGGCCTTTGACACAGCTCCCTGGTAGCTCTCCTCTCCCTGCGCCTATGGGATAATTAGGCACTGTGTCCCCGTTTAATGCAAATCAAGCATCCTTGAAGTGCCTGGGTTTTAACCAATTTATGTACACCTATCCTTGGAGGCCCTCACCCACTCCCCAAGGGGTATGTAGCCTTTGTTCTTTGAAATTAAAGTTGAACTGAAGTAGTCCCCAGAGTGCCTGGTCTCTGCTGCCTGGCCTTCCAAGCTCTGTATCTCATCTTCTGCCCCTCCTGCCTTCATGGGCTGGTGAGAAACAGCCCCCCAGGCAGGAGGAGAACCACAGGGAACATGAGTGCATTATCCCTGTGTGACTTTCTCTTCCTAACATATGTTCATGAGCAACTTCATAGACTGCTGTACTCAAGACCCCTAGGATCTAGATAACTGTGGTAAATGTCCCCCTTTATTCCTCCTTAGCTTCATGCCCTGCACACTGACACTTGTATTTTTAAAGAAGCTGATCCCCATAGTAACTCATTTTAATGAGGGGTACACCAAAGGCTATTATCATCAGGCCTTCCCAAATCATCGGTAGCACAGAGCGCTGGATCAGAAAGTGAAATCCCTACATTCTACTAACGGCTCTGCCACGGATGGACTATATCAATTTAAGCACCGCCTTAGTCTGTTTATGCTACTACAACAAAAGGCCTGAGGTGGGGTATTATATAAAAAACAAAACTTTATTTCTCAAAGATCTGGAGGCTGGAAAATCCATGACCATTCCCAGGTTTGGTGTCTGGTGAGGGTTAGTTTCTGCTTGCAAAGCAGTACCTTTAAAAAAAAAAGCTTTGTTTTTATTTTTTATGTACATGTGTCTGTCTGTTTGTGGTATGGCGACCACCAAAGCCAGAAGAGGGTGTCAGATGCTCTGAAATTGGAGTTGCAGTCCCTTGTAAGCATCCTGGGAACTGAACTCAGGTCCTCTGGAAATGCAGCTGGTGTGCTTAAGCACTGAGCCACCTGTGCAAACCCTCAAAATGTCACCTCCTTCATGTTTCTTTGTACTAAGAAGAAAGTTATAAGTGGAAGGACAAAAGGCTTGGTTGGTTCCTTCTGGTCCTAGCATGGGTCCTTCTGCTCCCATTCTAAAAGCCCTGCCTCTGACACTGCTGTGTTGAGAATTCCCTTTCAGTGTAGATTCGGGATGTGTAAGCGTTCCAACCACTGCAGGCAGATTGTCTAGGGCTTTCGGGTTGAATCCCCGTGCTTTGCCACGGAAGTGGTCCCTTTCCTTATCTCACAATGTGGAAGCACTGTGTGGCTTCAAAGACTTTTGGGAAGATGACCTCACCTCAGAACAGTGCTCATTGGCCTGCAAGCCAGTCAACTTCCAGGAAGCTTTCCAACAGAGTCCATGGCTCTGAGCAGAGATCAGCTGTTGCTATGGGCTTGAATTTCCCACCCCTCCATGCACATACACAGTGTAAATGGTAAATGTTTCTGAAACTCCCAAACTATTTTTTTATATGTCCAGATGATGACCAATTCTAGATAATGTCTGTTGGGCAAGGGACTGATACTGATTTAAGAGTTTTGCAGTCATTAATATATAGTTTATATTTTTATATAGACTTATACAGTCATTAACATATAGGTTCTTACAGATGTTAGTAAGGTACTCTCAGAATTTGTTTTGTTTTCTCATTTTGTTTCTATACGGTATCTCTGTCTCCCTGTAAAGGCTTTATATTCTCCATCCTCCTGCCTCAACTGCCCATTTTCTGGGATTCGCATTTTAAATATATAAAAATGAGCCTGAAAGACAAATGAGATTTCTAAAAATCTTATAGTTATTCAATAGTAAAGTTCAAATCTAAAATGAACCCAAATACTTTGTACCAGGCATCTAAAGCCTTTCTAGACAGTCCCTCATTAGAAGAAGCACACTTCCATCTCTCAGAGGTGGATATGGCATTCACCAGCATTTCTGTGATTTGTGCTGTTCTGTTCCTCTAGAACATTCTTGACTTACTTTATTCCCATGGGGACCCTCTTCCATCCGTAGACCAGCCCCAGTGTGACATCTCTTGGTTCCTTGTGCCCTGTCTTAGTCCATTTTATGGTATTATGACAAAATACACGAGACTAACAAACTTATAAAGAATAGAAGTTTCACAGTTCTGAAGGTTAGGATGTCTACAAGCCAGGCCCAGCTTTAGCTCAGCATTCTCACTATATCTTAATATGACAGATGTTATGCAGCAAGATACAGAAAGCATGGCACTTTGAGCCGGTCTTCCTGTCCTTATAAAGCCACTAATGCCATCATGGGAGTCCTACCCTCATGATGGCTTCTAACCCTAATCACCTTCCAAAGACTTCCAAAGACTAATGGTGTTCACTTCAGAACACCATGAACTTGTGAGTTTGGAGAATTAAGTGTTTAACCCATGAACTGTTGGGGAGACACATTCTGACCACAATACCCTCTTTTACTTGTGGTGTCTGTCATTTGTATATCTGTGCAAACACTCATAAAGTGGCAAGCCCCTTTGAGCACAGGATGTGTGTTGCTTATTTCTACCTTCTAGAGTATGGGGGAAAGCATCATGCCCTCAGGTACCCTTACACCATAATTCCAGCCATCCCAAGCTCCTCTTACGTACGGTAGCCGTTAGTCTTCATAGTAGGTGCAAGGGATAGCAAGACACCCACACCAATTCACAGGTGTGGACTAAAGCTTAGAAGGGAGAAGTGATTTGTACACAGGTGCTAGCTAGAGATTCAACTGAAGAAAGCTGGGTGGAGATGCTCCAATTCCCAGCCCCATACTTCTTTGCTACATTCAGAGCATGTTTTTGTTTGTTTGTTTGTTTGTTTTGAGACTTTACAGAAGAGTCAACCAACATGATATAAAAATGAAATGGTAACTATTGGTAACCTTGGGCATGGTGGCCATTTTCTGAAGGATTCACTGCAGTGGTGACTGCTTGACGCAGGTTCTACTGTTATTATCAGCTGAGTAAGAAAACCGCACATTTCTAAAGCAAGGAAGAAGAAACTTGTTCAACACTTTTGCCGCTGGGTAAGAGAAAGCCTCGTTCAGTGCTGTGCTCAACTCCAAATCCAATCAGAACAATTGGGAATTTGCAGGCACTAAGCAAATTGGGAAGGAACGAAAATTAGTAGATGGAAAATTACTAAGCAGGGATGTAAGAGCTGGGATGCTGGCAGGGCCAACCCACCAGGATCATCGCTGGAGAGAAGCCAAGGTGAACAGGCAACGTTAGAAATTAGGTCAGATATCCAGAGCAATAACTCTGCCCACGCTGACTTAGCACGAGTCTTACTAAATAAACTATTATAGGAAAATGAGCAGACAGGTCTGTTGATAAGGGACTTGGGATAACCTGACTAATGTTTAGAATATCTGCCCCAATATCCTTTTATGAGGAAAAGTCACAGAGAGGCTTAATCACCTGCCTGAGGTCAGACAGCAGTAAAGAATAGAGCCTGGATTTAAACACAGAAATCCAGACTCCAAGAACTGTGTTTGTAGACAGAATGCCCTGCTGACTTAAAAGGAGTTGGGTCTGGGCTCCAAACCTGTGGGCCCTTGGACACATCAGGGCCCAAACAATATAGATTATCAATGAAAGGCCCTGACTGGGATAGGTCTTCATTAAACACGGTGGTGCTAGACTGTACTGTGAAGCATGGCACAGGAGCTCAGATGGGCAAAAGCTTTTCACAGCAATGAAAGGATTTGGCAAATGGAAAGTTTAATGAGCCGCTCACCTCCACCAAGCACACATATGGCCTTAAGTGCTCCACTCGGGCCCCGAGGAAGAGGAGGGTGAGAGCTAAGGCTTGACACTGGGTCTTAAAAGCTCCTAAATGATTGCGGTGTTGAGAGCAAACAAGGCCTTTATGCTTCATTAGGCGATGTGTATTACGCGCCATTAACACACCGCAGAGGCTCTCTGTTTCCCATTTTCCGAAACACGCTGTGAAGGGAACCGAAGTCATCAGTGTTAATTGATAGCTAACAGAAACAAACTTCCTAAAAGGGAAATTATTTTTAGGTCCTAATTTGATTAATTATTAAAGCTTCTGGTGCTTATCTTGGAAAAAAAAACGGAAACCAGATGGTGTTAATATTTATTCAGGTGAAGACAGCCTGGTTACCACGTGCACGCGTCTGAACCTCTTAGTGTTTCTGGAGTGAGTAGGAGAGCCATGGACATTTAGAGGCAATTAAAAATAAAGTGTTTGCTCTCCTTTTCATTATCCATAAAATCCAGGACATATCTTAGGTAAGACGACCCAGAGAGAAAGACCCCACGTTTCCCCTAGAATATTTGCTCTCGGGCCGCCTTAGTGCTTCACCACCTCTAGGTGCTCACTGTTTTAGTTTATAGTGAAAACGGGGCCCTCAAGCAGGACCAGTGTCCATCCAACAGCCATCTTTACTAACACCTTTACTCTTAGAGATGAGCACAGAGATATGTATAGAGATAGACAATGCCTGGATAGAGAGATGGCAGGGTGAAAATAGACACGTAAACATAGGCACCGATGAGCAAACGCACTCATCCCAACACACTCCCCACTCTTCTGATAAGTGGCTGACTGGAAGCCTGGAGCCAGATTCCCTGGTTCCAGTTCTGGCACAATTACGAACTTGCTGGGTGCCATTGGGCCAACTACCCAACCCCAGCAATGATCTCACACCAGTGTTGTAAAATTAAAGGAATAAATCAGTGTGAAATGTTTAAAGACAGCTTGTGGCATTAATAAGTATTGTGTTGGCGTGTGCTGTCACCATGGTTATTATTTTCTTCATATGCCTGGCTGCTCCATGACCAAGGGAGGGGATGGAATATGGGTATTAATCAGACCTGAGCCCTGTTTGTCACCATGAAAGCTATGACACTTTTACAGATAGGCAGTACAACTTAGAAAATGGTATATGCCTAGGAGAGGAACATAAGAAAAGGCTCTGGATGGTCAGAGGTCATGAATGAGAATTGAGCAGGAAAGGAAGGGATACTTTTCAGAGCCAGGAGGCTGTCTGGAGGGCATATGTGAGAAAGTGCCCTTGAAACAGAAGAGGTCTGCCAGGAACGGCAATGTAGATTATAAAGAAGCGTTTGACACCACATATGGATGAAGGATGAATCCATCACTTTTGGAAGGGGCAGAAGTGTCAACCTCTGATAAGAATGGTACAAGAGCAACAATAGGAAGTGTCAGCATGTTCAGCACAAAGACACTGCAGAAGGAAGTCTCAGGCTTCCTTGAAGGCAGAAACATCACAGCTCCAGGCAGAGCTGAGAGTCAAATCCCTGTTCTTAGCTATAAGCATTTATATCGGATAAGCATCAAAACCTGTCTACATTTGGCATACTAGGACTTTACAGTTTGGCCAAGAGACTGTGGTATCTGCTCCTCTGCCCCTCCATTGTTCACTCACACACGCTTGCTCCTCCTCCAATTCTTTCACCTGTACCTAAGCGCATATGGTTCAGGTCACAGTTTATAGGAAAGAGCATGCAAGTAAAAACACTTTTTTTTTTTTTATGTCAGGGGTAGAAGTATGAAAATGTAAGCGGGGCCGGGACTGTATGTTTCTGAGGCGAGATGTGAACAACTTCATGGCAAGGCCACCTTTCCCAAGCCTTCATGTCTGAGAGTGATGCTATTAAGTAGCTCGAACCACTCTTTCTTAATGAAGTGCTTCATTTGGACAAACACTTCAAGCTAAGAGGCACTGTTGCGGCAGCTAGAATTAGAGTGCTCTGCAAAGCGCTAATGCAATCTCTCGCTGTCCTTTACCACCCCCCCCCCGCCACTCTATGGGAAGTTGAGTTATTTGAATTAGTATTCAGCCAATGGCATTTTGAGCCTTTCTGTTCTTCCTCGTTTCTCAAGACTCTACTATGTCACGTCTATTGACATGATTAACTTCTCATTAACTTTAATGGAAGCTGTGGGCAAGAAGTCCATTTTGTCCTCTGGGACTTTTGCTCCTTGTTGGTAAATTTTGAAACATTATTTGACTCATCATTATAAATACACAGTGGGTAATTACTGCCAAGTCGCCATAGTTTCTGAACAAGATGGACTGTCTTCTTCCAGTGTATTTGGTAGGCAAATAGATGTCCAAGTTCTGAAGAATCACAAGGTCCCTGAATCCAGCCATCACTTGAATCTGGAATCTCTCTTTTAACGTCCCAACCAGTAGTAACAAACAGCCTCTCTCAAGCCAGGTCAAAGGTGGCAGCTAACTTCTTTTGAGTGCTTATTATGTAGCAATCAAAGGTGTTTGGTTATTCTGCTCATGTTCCTTTGAGCATGGCCCTATTTGTAACTATGGACTCCATTACACTTGAACAGCATCTTCCTATGACCGTCCTAAGGTTGTCATTGGCCTTCTCGGGTCATTTCAAAGAGAATAACCTAGGGGAGGACACCTAAATTTAAAGACATTGCTCAACTAGGAGTTCACCTTGATATGTTGGGAAAATGTAGTAAGACTATCTGTGGTAGACAAAATGATACCTCCCAAAGACAGTTATAACAAAACCCTTAGAGCAGAGGTTCTCAACCTGTGGGTCAAAACCCCTTAGACATCAAATGACCCTTTCACAGGGGTCACCTAAGACCACCAGAAAACACAGATATTTACATTATGATTCATAACAGTAACAAAAAAATACAGTTATGAAGTAGCAATGAAAATAATTTTAGGATTGTGAGTTACTACAGCAAAACAAACAAACAAACAACAACAACAAAAAAAAAAAAAAAAACCCAAAACTGTATTAAAGGGTCCTAGCATTAGAGAGGTTGAGAACCACTGACTTAGGGTCTCCAAATATGTTAAAATATATGACAAAGATGTCTTTCAGATGTGATTAACCTGAAGGTCTTTAAATGAGATTATCTTGGATTATTCTAAAAAAAAACCCAGGGACAAGTTTTCTCTACAGTGGAGGAACCACAGGCAACCTAAATTCAACCAGCCAGGGCTGTAGCCAAATGCCTTGTCCATCTCCCAGTCCCAGACCCAGATGCCCACCCTTTTATTTATGACCATTTAAGCACTGCCACCTATTTTGATAGCAGTCTGTGCTTGTCCAACTGTCTTATCATCTCTCCCCTACAGATCTTTTTGTGGGTGTGAGATTTTTTACAAATCTCATATTATTTACTCTGCAGATCTTATCTAACAAGATACATCAAAAGATTGCCAACAGGGATCTCCCTCCAAAATGTAAGTGAGGCAGGAGGAGGGTCCCAGGGAATCATCTTACATAAGGCCTTCCTTGCTTGAGGTCAAATATAACAGAAAAGTACAGGCTCTGCCACAAGCTTCTTAACCCTTGTCTGTTACTGTGGTTTTATTGCTGTGATAAAACACCATGACCAAAAAGCAACTTGGGAAGGAAAGGATTTATTTCATCTCACACCTTCACATCACATTTCATCACTGAAGAAAGTTAGGGGAGGAACCCAAGTCAGGGACCTGCAGATAAGAATTGCTGAAAGGCCATGGAGGAACATTGCTGACTGTCTTGTTCCTCATGGCTTGCTCAGCCTATCACCTGAGCAGGGGTGGCATCACCCATAGTGGGCTGGACCTCTACAGTCAAACATTAATCAAGACACTCTCCCACAGGCTTATCAACAGTCTTATGGATGTATTTTCTGAACTGTGGTTGCCTTTTCTTTTCTCAGATGACTCGAGCTTATGTCAAGTTGACCAAAACAAAATGAAAACAAAAGCAGACACTACTGATAATAAGCTGAGCCTTTGGATTTCAACCAGGCCAGAAGCAGATCTCTACAGATCCTGAAACAGAGGCCTCCCCAGGAGGAAGCCCCCACAACCAATCTCTCTGCTCCCAGTAGCAGCCTGAAGCTGCCCAGATAGTTTAACTGGTTCTGTTTGCCTGTTTCTACTCCAGCTCTACAGAAGTTGCATACTCAAGACATTGCTTCTTTTTGATTCTCACCTTCTTTCCATGATGGCAAGATGTGTGTGGTGATATCAGGACCTTTGGATGTCATTCTCAGAGGTCCATAATAGAATGTAGCCCTTAGTCCTCTATTACTGGATCTTTCATGAACCCTACAATGGATGTAGCCTGCCAGGGAAACTGACCATTCCATATGAGTCAGGACCAGAAGAAAGACCAAGTTGCCATGTATGTTCCCCAAATCCCCATACCTTCACCTTCTTTGGTGACCTAGACCATACTGCCAACATGAAGCAATAATTGCCCCACCAAAGAGAGCTTGCAGGGCCCCTAATATCCCTAAATGTTCTCACATTTCAGATCTTATCTGCTCTCATCTCACATCCACCATGGGGCGTGGAGCAGGATCTCAGTCCTTTATGTCTTCTGTCTTTAATGTTGTTATCAGAAACATGTGTCATAAAGCAGTTAAGTTCAACTCAAACCAAACCAGCGTGAAAATCAGGGATTTTATTGTTAAATATTTAAGCAAGGAGAAATTCTGTGTTTGATACAGGCTGAGACAGAATTTTTTAAAAGCAATAAAACAGAGCCATCAAACCTAACTCCCAGGTCTGGAAACACCTTGTTTTCTTTTCACCTCTTTGCCAAAACAAACAAATCCCAGCTCTGTGGCTGGAGTGGTCTGTTCATTCCCTGTGTCTGTTGATGACTACAAATACTGATACATAGCAGCATGTATATGTTTGGTTGTTTTGTTTTTGTTTTTTGAAGATAGGGTTTCTATGGGTAGTCCCGGCTGTCTTATAACTCAGTCTGTAGACCAGGCTGGACTAGAACTCAGAGACCCACCTACCTCTGCCTCCCAAGTGCTGGGATCACAGGTGTGCACCGTCACTGTTCTTCAGGGCAGTTGTTTACAATTCAGCAGAAGAAATCTGAAGTCAGTTTCACTGGGTCAAGATCAATGCTCCCTACAGAAGGTGGAGGAGAAATTTGTTTCCTTGATCTTTTCTTCTTCCGGGGCTGTACCCTCTGGCTCCTGACTCACTCCAGTTCCAAACCCAGGAGTTTTGCTTATGCCTCGGTGCAGCTTGCCCTTCATTCTATACCAGATCATCCCTGCCTCCCTTCTCGCTGTCATTTCATGTGTATGAGTGCTTTTCCGGCATATACATATATGCACATGTGTATACCTGGTGCCTGAGGAGGTCAGAAGAGGACGTTGGATCCCGTGGAACTGAAGCTACAGACAATTATGAGCTGCTGTGTGGGTGCTTTCTTAAGGCAGGTCCTCTCCAGGAGCAAATAAACTAACTTAACCATTGAGCTAGCTCACCCTGCACCCCAGGGATACCCCTTCCTTTGATAAAGGCCCTGGAGATCGCTTTAGATAATCTAAGATCATCTTCTCATCTTAAGGTCCTTAACTTAATGGCATAGGAGGCAAAACTCCTGCTCTATCAGCTAACACACATAGGCTCCTGGCATCTGATTCTGAGCTTTTTGGGAATTACTATGAAGCCTGCTGCTAGTGCCCTTAAGCTACTTATCTGTGGAGGTGGAAGGAGAATTGAGGAAATGAGGAAAAGTGCTGACTCCATTGCCTTCCAAAGTTAGGTGAGGGCTGAGTGGTAAGAGCACACACTGAGAAGCCTGCACACCCTCCTTCCCATAGCACCCCACCATTGCACTAGTGGGAAATGGGATCTAGGTGAGCTCTCACGCTTCCATTTCTGGCTACATTTTATGCTTTCCCCTAAACCTGGGCATGGACCTAACCCTCCTTGCTTGTGACTGTCCCTGCCAAATCCTCGACTTCTTTGCCAAGTTTTAAGCTACTTCTCTCGAGGGCAATGGAGAGCAGATTCGGGGGGCATTAGGCTATGAAATCTTCAAAGGACTGGAATTGCTACAATGTGAGAGCCATCACGATGGAACTTGAGACACCCACTGGAAGATTCTGACTTCCCAGGATAGCATCAACCCCAACCTCAGGAAGCACCCAAACCTAGAATAGCAGAGCTTGCAGCGTGCATGGGGACTGCTTGTCTAAACAAGAAACTCCTGGCCCCTGTGAGAGTCTGAAGACCAGAAACGAAAGAAAACGAAAGGGAAACAAGCTTCCGGTTATGCTCCCCTATTCCGGATGTCGTCTTCCTAAACATCCCGCACTGGAGCGAGAAGATCGCTCAGAGGGTAAAGCGCTTGCTGTGCGAGCTTGAAGACCAGTGTTGGCTGTTCGGATCTCCAGCATCCACATCTTATGATAAAAATTATACACTTATAATAATGTGTATATAATTCCAGTTCTGGGGAGGCAGGGACAGAGCGACCCTTGAGGATTGCTGGCCAGCCAGTCTAGATAAATGGTGAGCTCTAGGTTCAGGAAGAAACCCAAACTCAAAAAGGAGGAAGAAAAGGGATCAAGGAAGACACTCGATGTTGACCTCTGGCTCCTGCAGGTAACACACACACACACACACACACACACACACACACACACACACACACA
>NW_026596064.1:3996367-4011160 GCF_907164565.1 Psammomys obesus
ACACACACACACACACACACACACACACACACACACACACACACACAAATAAAAAGATGACTAGGACTGGAGAGATGGCTCAGCAGTTAAGAGCACTGGCTGTTCCTTCAGAGAACCCGGGCTCAATTCCCAGCACCCACATGACAGCTTATAACTGCCTGTAACTCCAGTTCCAAGGGATCCAACACCCTCCCACAGACATCCATGCAGGCAAAACACCCATGCACATAAAATAAAAATAGATAATTTTAAAAAGATGAATAAATAAAAATTTAAAATACAAATATTCCATCCTAGTGGAAGCTAGCCATTGCTTTCCTCACACAGCTCCCCTCCAAGCATCAGGGAGCCATTAAAAAAGCCAACAAGTTTGGTGATATTCTTTCTCCTCTCCAAAGAAAACGATGACATTGCCACAATACAGTCCATCCCACTCCATGCTCTTTCTACTGTTTCCATCCCTCCCTATTGAATCCCCTCTTTCCTTAATGGCCAATAGTCTGTGTGCTGGGTTTGCTTGTAAATCAAGTCTTCTGCCTAGCTTATTTTAACTGCCAGGATTTTAACTGCCTTTCTTTTTTTATTATTATTTGATGTTTTCTTTTATTTAATGACTTCCAAGGGCTCCCGTGGTATCTAGATTATGTAAGTGCCAGTGCTGATATAAATGATGCCAGTAGCTTTACACTTAAGTAAATTTAATTTCATTCTTCTTTAACTCCAGAATGCAAAGACTAAAGAAAATGGTGACATTTTTTTTTCTTTCTGCAACAGGGGGAGGATTTGCAAAAGGAACACTTTTTTTTTTTTTTTGGTCTAATATCAGTTTATTTAAAAAATAAAAATGCACTCAGGACCTGGAGTGAGCTTGCACAGGCATTTCTTTGTTGTTCTTAATTTGAACGATCCAATGAGCTTGCTTCCCAATGCCTCACTGGGGTCTCTGCTGTTTTTAATTAGTATGGCTTCATTTTTCATAGTTATCACTCTACATGACTTGTTTTTAATCACTGAGCCTCACCAGCCCCTGCCTCCTTACCCAGCTCGCCTGTTACCCCATCAAATTCATCCATGCTTTATAGAAGCTGGTAAAATTCTGAATTATCAGTGTCCATAAAGACAAAGGTCTCTGGTTCTTCCTCTGCCTCTCATCTCCTCTCACCTTCATGTTTAGAGACAGAATTGAAAATTTATGAGTATGTGTTCCCTCCATAAAAAAGAAAAACCAATAAACCATGTCATAAAAAAGAACCATAAAACCAGAGGTGGGATCATACAATTCAAAGTGTCAGCTTTACAAAGAAGAAAAATACAAACAAAACAAAACAAAACAAAACTGGGGCCTAGCCCAGCTAACATCAGGGCCAGCTAAAGATTGAGCAGGCCTTCAGGCTGGTGCCACACCTGAGTGTCCTGTCCTCCTTCCACTTACCTTCCACTGCTCTTCTCTGAGAACGGGGATACACAACAGTATCAAGGAGCAGCTTTCCTTAGAAGCCTGGGGAAGCTCAGTGGCTACCCCAGCAAGACTCTGTCAGGGCAGTCCTGGAATTCTGTGGGCTCTGTCACTGAAGGCACACAGTTTTAGCAGTTAAAAGTTCCAGCCTCTAGTCTTCCTGTTGCTGCTAATCTACTGTGAATATGGGCAAACCGTTTTGGCCTTTAAATGTCAGTTTGCTTTGTAAAACAGGAATGATGTCTCTACAGCACAAAGAGGAGGCGGCAACTCCCCATCTCCCGAAATAGTTCTTGACTTCCAGGATACCTTTGCTCCTTCTCCTGCTTCATTTTCTCCTCCTCCTTTTTCTGCCACCATCTTCCTCTTTCTTCTGCTCCCTTTCCTTCTCCTCTCCTTCCTCTTTTTCCTCCTTCTCCTCCTCTTCTTTTTACTTGACTCCATGATCTCGTTTCAACTACTCCTAACCAGCCCTTTGCTCCTTCAGCCTCTCCCTTTCAAATCCACCTCCACCCCACAAGATAATCTCAATCATTCTACTCTTGTACATAGGAAGACCGTATCATCTTTAGAAAAATAAAGCAAACGATGTCTTCCGCATCTGTTCTCATGTAACCATTAACTCATTGCCCCAACTGCTATTGGTACTAACAGTAACTGTTGACTAGAAGCCTCACATTATCTTCAAATAGACCAGAAAATTCCTTGGAGTCTTTTCAGCCTTTGCACCCCCTCCTTTGATGTTTGACCAATGGTGGAGAGCTTTACAAGATATATCTCTACCCTGTGGTCATTACAGTGTGGCTGGAGAAGATTCTAGGCACTGGGCCAGGCAGTTGATCTCCACCAAGAATTTGGATCACAGACTGATAGCTGTAAGCTAGATATCTGTGGATTAGTGAGTTGCTTTTAAGTTCTTGGATCAGCCTCTCCTATGGCTTGACAGCGCTTTGACCTCACAACCCATGACACCCTCATGGGTTCTTTCAAGCAGTCAGAGTTTTGTTTAAACAAGTATAATATGGGTCCCTTTCCTTTGACACAAATGAGCCTAACCGACTTCTCAATTGTGTCTCTTAATTACCCCTTGACTCTCTGACTGAATCCTTTTCCAAATTTCTACTTGTCCTTGAAACCCAACTGAAGAATCGCAACTTGTTAACAGTGACCTATAAACTAAAGTCCACACAATGACACAGAGAGAAAAAAAATTAAGAGATGAGTAAGGCAAACCAGTTGAAGCTTCCTGTGTAAAATAAAGGCTTTTCACGTCTACTAGATCATTCCAAAGTTCTGACTTATCATTCCAAAGTCTTCCAGTGTTTGAACCTATCGTAAAGTGAATAGCTTTCCACAAAAATTAAAACAAAGACTGGCCTAGGTTTGATCCTCAGCAGTTAAAACAAGGAAATGAAAAATGATGAACCAAAAATTAAGATAAAAGAGCAAAGAAAGGTACTAAAGGAACAATTTAGAGAAACAAAAGACTCCAGGTCAATGGATGGACTTTCCAATTGACTTTGTCCTATTTGAAGTCACTTTAAGGCTGAATTTGTCAAAAGCCAATTGACAGACCTCTTAATTTTGTTTCCTTTCTGGTATTGCAGGGTATTGCAAAAGCATCTTTGCTATGACCTCCAAAAATGATTTTTAGTTTCAGCCAGAATTTGGAAAATGTTCACAGGACATCTCAAAAAAAGAATACATATATCCTCTGTCTTTTCTCAGGGAAGAATTTATATTTCTGCGTCAACTTTCTCACAAATAAATGAACAGGAAGTTGCCTAAGCTATGCTGTGTGCAAAGAAGACTCCAAATCACCATAAGACGTTGAAACTGACCCTCCCTCCCCAGCCCGTTTTCCTATCTTTCTTTGTATTTAGGACCGAATATGTGTGTATATGTGTGTGTGTATGTATGCATGTGTGTGTGTGTGTGTGTGTGTGTGTGTGTGTGTGTGTCCTACATAAATATAGGACCAAATGTGTGTATATACATTCATATATACATATATATATATACACATATGTCCCTAAACACATAAATATAACCCTCTCAGTATGTATACTGATTGTATACTTATTGTATATTTTCACTACTGACCTTTGGTATTGAATCACCAGTTGGTATGCTCTTCTATTTCCCCTGCTCTTGGCATTCCTTGTTGCCTGTGGTTTTTTATGTAAGATCAAGGCCTTTTGGGCTTTCCCATATTCACTTTAGCCTGTCCATTGTTGTCAATGTTATGCTCATGTTTAGGCATGTTGGGCAGCCTTTATGGGTGAATTTCTGACATTCTCAGGAAACACAACTTCTCAGCAAACTCCCTGATCTTCTGGCTTTTAATTCTTCCTCCTCCTCTTCCTCAATGATCCTTAAGCCTTAGGTTCATGAATGTTTAGGAGACGTATCAGCTGGGACTGGGCTCCACATCTCTTCATTTTGGTGGTTTTCTGTAATGGACTCCACATGTTTCAAAGACAAGTTTCCTTGGTGAGAGGTGAGAACTACACTCATTTATGGGTGTAAGGACAACTATCTGGACTGTAGTTTGGGATTATGGGGAGTTGGTTAAATGGTAGCTGTAGGGTTTTGTTTTGTTTTGTTTGTTTTTTGTAAGATCCACTAGCTCTGAGTAGTTGGCAAGGCTCCCACTACCAGGCATAATTTAAGAAAAAGAAAACCTGGAAGCACAGAACCACGTTGATTGTGCTACAAACAGGAAGCAAAAATGTCATAGTGGAAAGTTTTAAACAAATAATACCCACTCAACTTCCATTTGTCAAAGATCTCCAAACTCAGGCTACCCAAAGGTCATCAGGACATGGGGCAGCTGATGATTTCCTTCAACGTGAGCTGTAAGGAGTAAGGAGAATACATCCCCAAGGGAAGACACTTAGTGAGTGCAAGGATGTGGCTCACACCTGGGTATTCCTGGGCCTGACCATCTTCACTTCTCCCTGAAGTACAAGTGCTCTCTGTAGAGGTTGCCTTCAGGACAGATCTAGAAAGCCCACGGAGTGTGAGTTCACTAGGAACTTCCAGGCAGAAAAGCTTATTGAAAAGGAGAAAGTGTGTATGTAGAAGTGAGAACAAAAGAAGCTGAAACCCCATGGGGCATCCTGGAGAAGTGCACAAAGGGCTCAAAGCTGGAGCTGGAGGTGCAGGAGGAGATACAGAAGATGGCAGTACTGGAGAAGCTGCTGGATCTGAAATATATGGACCAGCAGCAGGAACATGTGGACATCTAGGCCATGCTGCTGCAAAGCTGCCTACTCCAGGAGGAAGAGGACCAGTGGGAATTGCAGCCCTGCTGGAGAAGACTCACCTGTACAGACTTCTGGAACATTCTAACTCAGAGGACTGGGATGTTCTTGCTCTATCGAGGCCAACCTCAAGGCCCATAACCACTGTCATTCTGCAGGAGACCCCAAAGGCCAAGATAAGAGCTGATGGTTTGGACAGCTGACATAGCTGACCAGCTTGATTGTGAAGAAGATGAAGACAGAAGCCAATGACAACACAGAGCAGGAAGGCAGCTAACACTACCCCACATGCCCAGCTCCTCCTCCCATAGCCAATAGGTTGTCTAGCCTGACAGCAAGGACACTGAGAACTGTAACTGAGCCTGGCTGGGTCTTTCCCAGCTCAACCATGTCAAGAAATCTTCAGCCACCCTAGAAGCCAGAAGAGGTGCTGGGAACTTTGTCACCATAGATGGGATCAAGCCCTATGGCAAAGGCCTCAGGAACCATGTCTACCACGGGTCCTGGTTGGGTGTCGATAGCTAGGTTGTTCTTGTAGCATTCAGGCACCACAAAATCAATGATATGCTCCACTCCTATACTCCTTGAATGGTGGGTTGTACTTCTGGGTTCAGAGTGACTCACTGTTCCTGTTGGCCCCATCCCTTCACTCTATGCCAACACTGTTTGAAATGGGAGGGACCTTCGAGGTGACCGCCTGCTGACCAGGCACCTCCACACTGCAAAAAACAATACAGATTACAGGACTACATGGAACATTTTTTAAGTATATTTTTTAAAAGAAACAGAATTAGGTTTTAGCCTTGAATGCTGCAATGGACATGGTATTTTTTTCTCCATAAATTTCACTTTTCTCTCATCTTTAAAACTGAGTGTTAAGTGTTTGAGGAATTATCTTTCCATAGTCTGATGGCAGTAATGGACCCAAAAAGCCAGCACATTTCAACCAAGTGTTGATCAATGTAGTCAATGTACCAGAAGTGGTTCATTAAAAAATAATAAAAAGAAACCAATGTGCTTAATCCTATAGTTAAAACCCTTTCTCCCTAGCCCTTCACTATGCCTCCTTGCTTTCAGAAATAAGCAAAAACAAACACAGTGTGTACAAAGATGAGTGAAAGGATCTGAACTCTCCTCCCCTGCATCCACACCACATACATACACAGACCGCATACACAAATACATATACACATCATGCACACACATCATATACATACACACATACACCATACACACACACACACACACACATATATATATACACCACATACACAAGCACACACACAACATGTACACACACAGAGAGCTGCAGACAGAACCTAAGGCATGGAAGCCACTGGCAGTAAGTACAATCACCAGAAGCACATAAGCACAATGTAAATGACTCCTGGGCTCTGCCAGCAGATGCAAGTGTTGAAGGATGTGTTAGTGTGAAACCTAAGATGCATTCGCAGACAGATCTATAGATGCATATGGAATTTTTCCAAATGAAAATTCTAATGCAACCGTTGCCTATTCCGAAAGCCTGGAGTTCTCACAGTCAAATGAAAACAGACCATTAAGACCAGCAGCTCCTTACATGTGTGACTGTTCCCCTCAGTGAAGACAAATCGTCCAGTCTGACAGTGCTAGGAAGGCTCTGACGACTTTGAGGTGTGCTTGCGCAGCGGAATCCTATGCAAAATAACATAGGATAAATGTTAAAAATGCGTTTTTATTTTGATTTCATGTATATATAGCAAAACCATGGAATTGTGGACAGAAAGAACCCAAATTGTCTCAAGCACATGTTCAGCCCTGGCTGCTTCCCCTGGTCTTCTCAGAATAGGGGTTCCTAGAATTCAGTGTACATCTGAACCTCCTGGAAGGCTTCTCATGTACTGAAAGTTACTTTGTCCCTCAGAATTTTCACTAGCACATATCTGATCTCAGGAACAAGCATTTAATTTACAAAACTTTTTTTTTCCTTTTTCTTTTCGTTTTTGGAGACAGACGAGGTTTCTCCATGTAGCCCTGGCTATCCTGGAATTTGCTCTGTAGACCAGGCTGGCCTTGAACTAGCAGAGATCCTCCTGCCTCTGCTCCCCCCCCCCCCAGTGCTGGGGTTAACAGCTCGTGTCACCAGTGCCCAGCTGGTTCAAAACTCTCGTGTGATTCAGAGTTGGAGTTGGAGTTGTCTGAGAACAAAGATGTTAACTTAATCATATTGGCATTTTCTACACATAAACAAATAGACTTTCAAAGACATTTTAAAATGAAAAAAAACTCACCATAAACACACACATGCATAAGCACATACCCAAATACACATACACATACACACATGCACACACATGTTACACACTGTTCTGAAGCCTGTGAGCTGGCTTTAGAGTTTTAAATGTGCTTTTACTGGTCTACCTCTACCATTAGAAGACTTTTCTCTTGACCTTGCTGACCTGAAGGGTCAGATCGGAATGCCCGACCCGCTTACATTTGGAAATACATTACTCCCAGGCTGGCGCAGTGATGCTCATTTGTGATCACAGTTATTTGGTAGGACGAGGACACTCAAACACAGGATCTCACCGCAACCTGGGCAACACAGTGACAACAATTAATAACACTTGGCTGTGGTGTTCATGTCATCTTTGGAGGTGACTGAGTTTGGTTTGTTTGGTTGCGTTCTGGTGAATATTTTTCTCATCTCTGCCCATGAGAATTACTCGTTTGTAGTTTTTTTTTTCTATTCTGCACGCTGTCTGTTCTGGCTGATTTACTTCCCTGTGCCTTTGTGTCCTGAAAGGGATGTATTCTCAACTGCTTGGTATTAGTCAAAAATAATCCCTCCTGAGCCTGCTGTTTTGTTTTTGAAAGGTTGTTTAATTTTTGTTTAGCCTTCAGTCTGTTCCTTCTGTGTGACTTCTATGATTTTTTCAAAGGGGTGGATCTATTGCGTCAAAATGATGAAACTGTTATTTCCATTCCTTCACTTCACTGCAATGACTATGGAATTAGTTCAAATTGCTGTTTTTAATTTTTAATAGTCATTTTGGATGTTTTTTCTCAGATTTTCTGACTTGAGTTTTATTAATGTATTGATCTTTTAAAGGAGCCAATTCTTGGATATATATTGCTTCTTAATTACTTGCTCTTTTCAGCTGTACCATTTTTGCTCATTTTCATTGTTAATGTATTGTCGACTTTCTCTAGTTTCCAAGGAAAGGAGCTTGGCTGGTTAAGCTTCCTTCTCTCTGCACTCACACCAAAGCTTTTCAGCCAGTTCTTGCTCCTGCAGCTCCCATTGATCTGTGTAAGTCATGCTTCCGTTTTCCTTAAGTGAATTTATACATTCCATTTGTATAGCAGCAGTATTTGGTTTTCCCCTAGGTCGCTGGACTATCTAGTCAGATTCTTGGTCATCCAAGCAAGTCTGGGGCATATGTTCCATCTTGTGGAATTGATCTTAAACCAAATCAGATATCAGTTTACTCCCACAAGCTCTTTGCCACCATTGCACTAGCCTAACTTGCAGGCAGGACACCAGTATAGAGAGAAGGGGTTGTAAGTAGGTCTGTGCTTATGTTTCTCGTTTGGTAGCATGCAGATCATCTTCTAGTACCATGTACACTAGCTAGTCCATAGGGATGATGGCTCTGTGTAGGCACCAGCTCAACTTCTCCATGTTCAGTGAGTTGTGGAGGTGTTGCCTTCCGCAGTGAGGCCTTGCTGTCAGTTTGTGGAGAGCAACCTATAGACTTGACAACAGCCTCAGTTGTTTGGAGATACCCATGAGACCACTTTGACCAACAACTCAATTAGATATAAACCATTCCCTGTACTAGAAGCTTCATTTTATGATAAGGCATGTCCAGTTGGGGCTCTGTCTCTTCTATTCTTTGGCAACTTCATGCAGTTCACCTTCACAATATCTATATAATTCAGGAAGATTCTACAGTATTAGGTTTCCATACAAGCTCTCAAATGGCTCTTAATTTTAGCTGTTTTTCCCTCTGTTGCCTCCTTGCTCTCAAACCCTCTTCCCTACTTGATCTTCTCAGATCAGGAGCTAGGTTGTAGCCTTGAAAGAAGCAATGGACATGGTACTTTTCCTCCATAAATTTGGCTTGATCATGGAATGTCTTTCTTTCTCCATCTATTGTGATTGCAAAGTTATGTTAAGCACAATAGTCTGGGCTGGCATCTGTAGTCTCTTAGAGCTTGTAGAACATCTATCCAGGCCCTTCTGGCTTTTAGAGGCTCCATTAAAAAGTCAGGTGTTATTCTAATAGGTTTGCCTTTATATGTTATTTGATCTTTTTTTTCTTACAAATTTTAATATTTTTTTCTTTGTTCCATACATTTAGTGTTTTGATTATATGTGACATAGGGACTTTCTTTTCTGGTCCAGTCTGTTTTGAGTTCTGCATGATTCTTGTATTTTGATAGGCACCACATTCTTTAGGTTAGGGAAATTTTCTATTTTGATTTTGTTGAAAATATTTTCTGGTCTTTGGCCTGAGTTTCCTCTCCTTCCCCTATTCCCTTTATTCATAGATTTGGTCTTTTCATCATGTCCCAGATTTTCTGGATGTTTTGTGCCTGGAGTTTTTTAGATTCAACATTTTTTTTTTTTACCAATGTATTCATGTTTCTCTCTTTCCTTCAGTGACTAAGATTTTGTCATCCATCTCTTGTATTCTGTTGCTGAAGTTTGCCTCAAGGTTCCTGTTAAAGTTCCTAAACTTTTTCTTGTGATATTTCCTTCAGTTTGGGTTGTCTTTATTGATTCTATTTCACTTTCAGATCTTGAATTATTTTATTCATTTCCTTCCATTGTTTGTTTGTGTTTTCATAGATTCCTTTACTGGATTTATTAATTTCCTCTTTAAGGATCTCTATCACATTCATAAAGGCTATTTTAAGGCCTTTGTCTTATGCTTCAGCTACTTTGAATTTCTCAAGATCTACTGTAGTAAAATTGTTGGGCTCTAGTGGAGACATTTTGTCCTGGCTGATATTGTGATTTTACATTGGCATCTAGGCACCTGGGTTTGGGATAATTGTAATTGAAGGTGATGATGTCTGGTCTATTCTTCGCTGGATGGGTGCTTTGTTCACTGTTTTCTGCTACCCTCTCTGTTTCTTGGGAGAGTGCAGTGGCTGTGTATTGCCTGGTAAGGAATAATTGTACCAGATGTGATCACTGGAGGTTCCTGGCACATTGTGTTTCCAAGTATTGGGAGCTGATACTTAAGAATGGGAATGGGCCAGAAGTTAGGGCCTAAGGTCATCCAAAAAAGGGAGGAAAGCCACATATTCTACGAGGATCTTCTTAGTTCACTGGGAATGCTGGCAGAGAGAGAGAGAAAAAACAACAGGAAGTAGTTCACCTAACTGCTTAGCTGCCCTACACTTTTCTCTTTCTCTGACAGGCTTGCCTTGGGCCTTCCCAGGAAATGCCCACTAGAAATAAGCACTGGGGAAATGGGATAAGTGGGAAAGAAGGTTAAAAAACAATGTAATCCTTTGGAAGTGGGGCAGCAATGGAAGGGGTGGGGGATGACCCTAGGGGACTGGATTTGGAGGAGAGGAGAGAGGAAAAAGATCAACAATTAGCTTACCTGCTTCTCTAGCCTGTGTAGCTGATAGGTCTTCCCAGTGTTATGGGCATAGCCCATTTTTTAATTAGGTTTCTTATAAGCAATTTAGCTTTATCTCTTGAAGCTTTTAGTAACTTTTGCTGTATTTTTAATGTTTCACCTATAATATATCATGATGAGTTTCTTTCCCAAGTCCTGCCTATTTGGAATTGTATGCACATCTTTCTCTAAGTTTAGTAAATTTTCTTCTATGACTTCATTTAAAAATATTCTCCATTCTTTCACTCTGGTGTTTCTCTCTCTCTCTCTCTCTCTCTCTCTCTCTCTCTCTCTCCTTCTCTCTCTCTTCTGTGCTCATGACCCAAAAGTTGGGTCTTTTCCTAGTGTACCAAAATTCTTCGACTTTCTGTTCATGTTTTTTTAAAAATGTATTATTTATTTTTACCGAGTGATCTAGTTCATCAGCTTTGTCTTCTCATTGATTCTCCATTTTCCACATTATTTTTTCTATTTCTGGGTCTTCCCATTGAGGTTTTTATTTAGTTTGTTGAATTTTTCATTTTCAGAACAACTCAATAAACCAAACTCTTTTTTCCATGCCTCAGATTGACTTCATTTCCTTCATCCCTGATTTCTATCTCTTGGAGTATACTTACAGATTGTTTTAAAATACTTCCAATCATTCTTTTCAATTCATTGTCTGATATTTCTTGCAAGTCATTTTTATTAGGTGCCATTACTATGGGGGCAAAGGTTTGTAGAGGAGATATGTTACCTTGATTTTCATGTAGCTTTCGTTTCTATGCTGGGACTGCAAATCTGGAGTTAGCTCATTCATCAAGTTTTCCTTTTTTCATTGTATTTCATATTTTTTAAAATTCTAGTCATTTCTTTCTGAAATGAAATGTTTACTGAACTTTTCAGTGTTCAGTAGGGTTGAGGTGGTCTTCCCCTCAGTAGGACTGGCATTTAGTATCAGAGGCTCTATCTGGGATCTTCCTCTTAGACTCAAGTATTGGTCTCTGTCACCCAGAGCCTCCTCCCTAGGTGAGTCTTTACTGCTCCTTGTGAGTTGTGCGATTATCCACATATCATTGGGTCTTACTGAATGTCAAATCTGATTCTACCCTGTTTCCTCAGCTATTACTGCAGCTTTAGGAAGCTACGAAGCTTCCCATGTGCCTGTGAGTTTAACCCAGAGTTAAATCTGGTCCCCACCATGGGTCTGTAGTTTCTCTGAAGCTGCTGCAAAATATGAAACTTCCCAAATGCCAACAGGCCTTTCTGTTTTTCAGGACTGTTCCACCCCTACCCCACCCCCTGCCCTAAGTCTGCAACAAAATATGGAGATGCTGGGAGATGCAGAACTTCCTGCTCAACTGTGAGCCTGTAAGACTCACCGTGACAGCCTGTTATAATTTGTATGTACTCTGTAGGTTAATTTCCCACTTTTGGCTCTCAGGTTTTTTTGTTTGTTTGCTTTGTGAGTTTCTTGTTAATAACAGGTATTTGGCTCTTGTTTTATAATCCAGTCAGTTAGTGTGTCTCTTGAATTGGTGAGTTAAGATCATCAGTATGTCAGGTTGTTATTATTTTGTTGTTTGTTCATTTTTTCCTCTCCAAGTAGTAATGACTGATTCCTTCCTTAGACTCTCCTGTTTCTCTGTTCCTTTAATGAAATAAAATTTTAATGTGTTCTCATGGAAGAAACTGTACTCTTCCTCTACCTCCCCCTGCTGCTCCTGCTTTTCCTGCTCCTCTTCCTCTGCTTCCTCCTTCCCTATCTACCTCATTTTTCTCTTCTTCTCCTCCTCCTCCTCCTTCTTCTTCCTCTTCCTCTTCCTCTTCCTCTTCCTCTCCTCCTCCTCCTTCTCCTCCTTCTATGTACAGTATTCTTTTAAGAATCTTGTGTGGTTCTAGCTTAGTTGTAATAATTTGCCTTGTGTTTCTTTTGAAATACTCTTAGTTTCCTATAAATTTTTGATATATAGCCTTGCTGAGAATAGCGGTCTTGATTAGCAATGTTTTCACTTTCAGGGATTGAAATTTATAATTCCATTTTTTCTTGTGCTTTAGGACTGATGTGACACATCTAATTATTTCATGTTTCTACTTCTGTGAATATGATAGTTCTCCCTTACAGCTTGTAGAATTGGTCCTCTGCTTTGTGTTTTGGCATGTAGTCTGTGATGTGTCATGGACAGATTTTTTTTCCTCTGGTTTACTTAGCTGGGGTTCTGAATGCTTCCTATACATGAAAGTCTCTTTCTCAAGGTTTGGGAAATTCTTGGGTATAATTTCATTGAATATGTTGTCACAGCCCTTTGGTTTTGTCACATCACCTTCTATGCCCTGGATTGTGAGGTTTCATCTCTTGAATGTTTCTCTGACTTCCTGGCAGTTTTCATCACGTTCATTGACTTTCTTTTGTGTATATGTTTATATGTATTATTGTTTTGACTTTACCTTCAGTTTTTAACATTTGTTCTCCTGCTTGTTCTATCTGCTGCTGATGCTCTCTATTGTGCTTTCTGTGGTGGATTGTTTCCTTAATTTCCAGAATTTCTGTTTAGTTCTTTTTTTCAGTATCTTGATTTTGTCATTGTTGTTATTGCTTATTCTTCTCTCAATTTTTTCCTAAGGTGAAAATTCCTTAATCTATTTTGGTAAAAGTCTTGAATTGACTTTGTAACTTCCTTGTCTAGGTCCTGAATTAATTTCCTTATCTGTTTATTAGAGACTTCTCTTTGGTCATAAGTTCTTTCTAATGGATTTGTATTTCTGCCATATTACCTATCTTTTTGTTATTCCTTTAACATACTAATGATAACAATTTAATTTTTGTCTAGCACAACATCTTTTTATATGAGTCTGGTTCTGATCAGTGCTTTATCTTTTAGAGTGTGTGTTGCTTGCCATCTAAAATATGTTTAAATCCAGTCATATATCTGGAAATAGGAATGATGCAGGCATCTGAAGGGAGGTTTTGTGTAATTCTATTTGGGAGCTGAGCTGTGCTTTGTAATTGCGTTTGGGGTAGCTGTGGAAGGCAGAGGGGTCAGGTCCATCTACTCTCCTTGTTTCATTTTCCCTTCTGTCATCCTTGGCTTTCCTAAGAACTCCTTTTAAAGTAGTTTAGGGTTTGCATCTATTCGAGCTATTATCTAATGTAATTATACTACAGTCCTACTGATGTGATGGTAAGATGTCTCACAGAGGAATCACTCCCTAATCTTACGGTGAAATCCAGCTTAGGTTCACTGACCTGAGTCTCTAACCTGTGAATTTCAAGATAATCTCCTCTTATGTAAGACATGCAGGTTAGGTGTGTATGGAGTTATCAAGTTCCCCTCCCCCAAATCAGATAGGATTCTCGTAGTTTGCTTTGAGAGGATATAGTGTGACTAAAATAATTTTTCCTGGCCATATTTCAGAAAGATTTCTTTTTCCTGTCTTAAGCAGGAGTGAATTTTTCTTTATGCTACACATAATAATCTGGTGTGCCTCCCAGGCTTAAGATCTAGGAAAGTATGAGTATCTTCCTAAGACTAGGTCCCCTGAAGACTTAACTCCGCAATTATTCCTCACTGAGCCTTCAGACGAAGGACAAAATTACAGTCCAGTGTTCCTGCCCAGAGGGATTACAATAGCTTCTGCCTCCAATAAACTGACCTGGCTGCTGGCATCTCCATTTGTCTACCTCTCTAGTTTTGAGGGTGGAAGCTTTCTTTTCCCTGTAGTCTCAATTCTTCCATCTCTTTCAATAGCTCTTCCCTTCTACTATCCATCCTCTCCAACAAGAATGACCTTCTCTGGAACTGTGCCCCCTATAGCTCTTCCCACTGAATACACACTACAGGCTTTAAGGACTCAGCCATGTGGGTATAAAGCGACTTTCATGCATTCAGGGAAAATTCGTTCAACACTTAGACAAGAAATAAAGATAGACCGATTCTCCCTCACATGTTATCAGTGTAAAGTACCATTTTATTAATCCCAAGGAAGTCTCAAATGATGGCATTTTCCTCATCCTTCATGTTCTCTGTCTTTTCCGTACAGAATCTCTTGATTCCACCTTAAGTTACTCTTTCCTTCTATAGTCTTCTGTGATCTCTTAAAAATATGGACAAAAGCCCTTATTATTATGGACCATAATTATTATTTTTTTTCACTGTACAGTGACCATCTTGTGGAATTAGTCTTCACACAATTCAGTGTTTTATCACCTGCACTAAATAGCAAAAGTGTTATTACGCAGAATGTTGAAACTTTTATCAAATCTAGAACCACCTCACAGATCTGGAATTATTAAGACATAGATGGTAGATTGACAGACAATAGATAGATAGATAGATAGATAGATAGATAGATAGATAGATAGATAAAAGGATCAGATAGATAAATGCATAGTTAGATAGATAGGTTCATAGATGACAGCTCGCTAGATAGATAGATAGATAGATAGATAGATAGATAGATAGATAGATAG
>NW_026596064.1:4011170-4109486 GCF_907164565.1 Psammomys obesus
TAGATAGATAGATAGATAGATAGATAGATAGATAGATAGATAGATAGATAGATATGGATGGGAAGAGGGAGAGGGTAAACTGACTTTTGGAGCATCATTTTGGTGTACTGAACTTTTTTTCTTACTCCCTTCTTTTCTTTTTTCCTCGCCTGTTCCCCTTTCTGTTCTTCCAATTTGAGAGCATCTTCAACTATAAAAATAATAATAATAATAATAATCTGAGCTTTGGAATATGAAAGAATTTAAAAAGTCAATAAATTTCAAAATTGGGAGTGTTCATATTTAACTCAGGGCACTACTTATACATATTTACTTTTCCTTACAAAATGGCTCATTTCTTTGAGTTTCCCTGCATTCTTGTGTGTTAAGAAAGACAAATACAGTCTTCTCTATTTTTCGAGGGAAGAGGAACTTGAGCTCGCCAACTGGCACAAAGCTGTCACTCACTTGCTGCACACGGAGAGCAGTAGGTAGAGGCGGTCAGCATGGAAACTTGCAGAAACCTGCAAACGGGATTATAGAATCAAAAGTAATAAGTGCGTGCTCCATATAGTGATACAAAACAAAATTTAGACTGTTTACATATGAAACAGTTCCTGGAACTGTATTCTAAAATAATGAGATTTTATGTTTTTCTGTTAAAAAAACAACAACAACAAAATCACTGAAATTCACTGCTATTCGGAAAATTGGCTGTAAATTAGACTTAATAGCACACAGTGCTTGGGATGTTACAAAACAACTTAAATCCAGACATGCAGAGCAATCCCAGAGGCATCCCAAACCACACAGACGATTGCCATTGCTCTTGGTTGCCCACTGGAACTAAATAGGAAGAACTTATTGCTGATGACAGCACATGGGTTGGATACGGAACACAGGGAGATTCAGATAGAAATGAACTGAAAGCTTCCTCCCTGATGCCTAGCATCCATAGTGCCAGAAGGGAGAGGAAAGAAGTACGGGGGGGGGGGGGGGGGAGAAAAGCTCACCTTCCTATGGGCCCTGGCTGAACAATACAGGGCTGCCAGGAAGATGTGTGCGTTAGAGTCCTGGTCACATGATCGTTCCAGGTAACCAACCGTTTTCTGATTGAATTTGAGGCCTGCTTATGGGAAAAAATGCAAGCCTGGTCAAAAGTCCATCAGTGAGGAGGTCACTGGCCCCAGAAAAGAACCTAAATGGGCATGTAATCAAAGTGCTTTTTAAGTATTTATCTGTATATAAATACTTATATATTTTTATACATTATATTTATAGCTATATAAATACGTATATGCTAGACTATATATAGATATAGATAGAGAGATAGAATCTATATATAGTCTAGCATATACGTGCTAGTGCTGTTCTCAGTCCCAGTCAAAGAATGTGCTTTTTGCAGTAGGCGACAGTTAATACAGGATGTGTGTGCACGCACACACACACACACGTGCACCTACACTTGTACACCCCCACACACGCACAGGCACGAACACCAGCTCCGCCACCACCGCCAAACTTATCAGTGTGCTGAGAACAACCAAATATTGACTACCCAGCCCTAAATGGGACAGATATGTCACTGCCTCTCGAGGTCCAGGAATCTCCGCAGAACAGGAAACAGAAAGCTTGTGGGAGGCAGCGGAGGGGTGGAGCACTGTGAAAGACTGTCTTCTGGGCATGACACGGCTGTCACAGTCGTGAACACACAGCAGCCGTGCGTGTTTGCGACCAATAAAAAGGAGGAGGGTTAACTGGGATCAGCAGGTGTGGAAGGGTAAGAGAGGATAATGGGGTGAACAGAATTGCAATACATTGTGTACATGGACGAATGTGTCAAAAAAAAATCCTTAAAATAGTAAAACAAAATTGCAGAAAGTAGAGCATTCAGGTTTGGTGAGGTAACTGTAATTCCAGCTATTCAGAAGGCTGAGGCAGGGGATCACGTGAGCTATGAGTACATGACCAACTTAACAGAATAACAAGACTTTCCTCTCAAAAGGGGGGATCATTGCTAATTCCAAAGAGACAGTTTCTTCACTTAGTCCCTGATCTATCCTCCAAAGTTTTTCACATATAATGTGACAGTAATTTTTTTTCTCTTTGCTATGCCCTGTGCCTGGACACTGTAATTCCTCTGCTGCTGCATGAATGTATACCATATGTATAGCCAATCCTTCCCGTCAAGCTCCACGCCTATTGTCTTTGTCTCTATGACAGTTACAACACTGTCCTTCCAATGTTTTCAGATGAGAAAGTACCAGTGACACTTGGAAAATGTATTTCCAAAAAAACAAAGAAAACCCTTATGATGTTTTTCCCAATATGTGTCAACAGAAAACTGGGGGATTTGAATAAACATGAGCATCCGTGATGAAAAAGAAAAGTATAGTGTCAGGTTAGGCTAATTTTGTGGAAACAAATTTACAAAGACAAAATTGCTTTCTGCAGATGCTGTGTGCTGGTTCTAGTGGCTAGAGTAGTTCTCACACTTTTCATGCTTAATTAGTTCAATCCTAAAGCCTGCATTGACTTACACTAAATAAAATTAAGTCATGTTTTCTTGGTTTACTGCAGAAAAAAAAAATATATTATCAAATGACAAACTACCTGAGAAAATGAACTTTGAAAGGTGAAAAGTGTATTTGAGCTCTTGGTTTCAGAGCTTTCAGCCCAAGGTCACGTGGGTCTATTGCCTTTGAACAGCTTGAGTTGGGAAAGACTTATAAATAAGCAATTAAAGCCTTTCACAGCCTGACTCATCAGGCTGTCGAAGATACACTTGATGGCATCTGTCTGAGGTCCAAGAAATAGGATGTTTCCTTGAGACAAAGACAGTACGACCTGAAGCAATACAAGAGAATTCAGAGTCTGAGAAATTTTCTCTTTCTGTGTTGACAGAGTGTTGTATGTTTAGTAAAGTTTATGCTGCTCATGTTTGATTGGTCAGATAGTAACTAGAACTTTGTGGTTTGTGATCAAGGTCAAACAATCAGTCTCTACTGGATCCCAGGAAGAAGCTGAATTGTTTGTTTGTTTAAAGAGCATAGATATTTGTAAAGGAAAAAATAAGCGAATTCCATCATGTGATCCGTCATCTACCTTTAGCCGCCAAGTTGTCACACAAAAACCTCTCGATGTGCCGCGTACATCTCAAGCACTATAGGTTGTGTTTAAAATCATAGAGTTGTTTGCAAACAAGCCTAGACTATTTCCAAAACTGTTTCTTTTTGAGTTTTCAGAAAGCTTGAACTACTTGTAAATAAGCCTTGCTAGTCTATCCAAATAAGGTATGTATGGTTTTAAAAATTCACTGACTTTTGTGTTCTGCAGGTGGAGAGAAGTAGGTCCTTCTTTTTAATATACTCCAACCAGCAGGCTCCTAGAAACGTCACCGAAGATTCTTGAATTGGACAAGTGTATGCATGGTTTTGTATGTGTCTGCCTTTGTGGACATGTGTGGGCATGCGTGTAGTGGCTAGAGGCTGACCTTGGGTACCATTCACTGAAGCCATCTGTCTTGAAATGCTGGGACAGTGTCTCTGACTAGGACCTGGAACTTGCTCACTAGTCAGTGAACTCTGAGGACTTTTCTGTCTCCATATCTCCGGTGCTGGAATTACAAGTGTGTGCCACCACCCTTGAACTTTTACATGATTGCTAGGAACCAAACCCATATCCTCATGCTTTTATGGCAAGCGGTTTACGACTGAAATATCTACCCCACCTCAGATTTAAAAAGAATACTCCATTTGTTTCTTTATGAAACATCTTATCAAGGTGTTTGGAAAGGTTGCCATGTCCCATTCCATATTCCAATCTCCATATTTACTGTACTAAATGTGACTTTTTTTCCTGTGAAGTGAGCCTTATATCCAATTGGCTAGCAGCAGGTTACACCCATAACAGTTTTGCCAATATTGCACAAATAGGCTCATCTTGCTTGGCATATTGGCATGTGGCATGTAGTCATATCAAGATATTGCTGATAATTCATATTGCTGATATGAACAGAATAGTTCATATTCTGTTTTCTAGAACCGTAAAAGCCAGCCAGCAGGAAAGGAACTTCCGTCTCACTCCCAACCTGATTTCCCTATGTCCTGTAGCCAAAGCATGCAGTGGTCATCCCATTCTGGTTGGCAACAAAAAGCAGTTGCAATAGCCTTATGGCTTGTGGGACCTTAAGAGTCTTCTTGGCCAACAACCCATAGGGAGATAACCTACCCTTGGCAGTGAGATTTTTTTTTAACTCAACAACTATTTTGCTCCTGGGATCCCTTTCCCTTCCATGCATATCTTTCTTGAAATTCATAGTTTGCTGATTTTGATATTTTTTTCAGATAATTTTCAAAATCACTAAGACACTCAAAAGTTATAATTATATAAAGGAACTTTTTTTTGTACAAAAAAAAATAACAAGATCTGTGAAGGCCCACTGTTATAAGGGCAAGTGTCAGTTGGTCTTGAACAGCTATGGGTATTCTAAAAATAAATTTCATCAAGGCCAAATGCAGCATTAACATATGGCATCACTTGTATAAGTTGTTTTTTTTTTTTTTCTCACAAGAGCAGTGTCAGACATAGCAGCATGAATGGGAGAGATGACCTTGTCTAGCCCTCCACAATCCACAGTCATTTTCCATGACCCATCCAGCTTTCTCATGCTGCCATGGGGCCACTATTCCTAATGGTTTTGGTGAATCTGGCTTGTACTGCTTGGCCCAGCTAAGATCCAAGAAGGACTAGGGTTGTGCTCTACCCAGCTACCCTGGAACTGGCACCATGAATGTATACCATACACTGGGAAAATAACTGCCTACTCCTAGGACAATCTTGGTCTTTTTAAAAAACCTTCACTGTTTAATCATTGATGTCCTTTTTGGGGGTGTTTGTTTGACTTTAATGTCTTCCTGTAGTTTTCTAGCATAGTATTTGAGGTTCTGTTCATATTTTCTCTAGGAACTACATCCTGCCACAATTCTTGTAAAAATTGCCTTAAAGTATCCAGGGCAGGCTCCCTGTGTGCTCTCTTTTCCTCATTTCTTCTTAACTGTTTTAGGACACACACAATTTGCATACCATTCAAAGTCATTCAGACCTGTAAGGGATGCTTCTGCCTTATTGGGATCACATCTCACCATGGAAGTTAGTAACACCAGTCACGTCCCTTACCAGTTCTGAGATTTCTGATGAACTAACTTCTTCCTTAAATCTCTGTGAATACAGTTAGTTCCTGCCAGTGAACTGAATGTGAACCTCTGTCTCTAGTGCCTGTTTCAACAGTGACTGCCCCCATCTCCCAGTGACAATCTCAGCCAGTGATAATCAAGTGTCTCTAATGTCTTATATGAGCCAGTTTTGTTTTTTCCTTTGTCTTGTCTATCACTATGCACCCTTTGTCTCAAGGAGAAGTGTATAGTTTTATTACTGCTTTGGTTTCCATGGATCTTGAATAATGCCATCCACCAAATGCCCTACTGCATAAAAGACTTGTGATTGCTTTATTCTGTATATTTAGTGTTTCAACAATGATGTGACGTGAGGATTTTCTTTTCTGGTCTAGTCTGTTTGGTGTTCTGTAGGCCTCTTGTATGTTTATGGACATCTCTTTCTTAAAGTTGGGGAAATTTTCTTCTATGATTTTCTTGAAGATATTTTCTGGACCTTGGAGACTAGAATCTTCTTTTTCATCAATTTCTATTATTCTTAGATTTCACCTTTTCATGACGTCTTTGATTTCTTGGATGTTTTGTGTTTGGGACTTTTCCAATTTTACTTTTTCTTTGAGAGAAATATCAATTTCTGCAAGCGTATCTTCAGCACCAGAGATTCTCTCTTCCATCTCTTGTATTCTGTTGGTGATGCTTACTTTTCTGATCTTTTCTCTAAGTTCTCCAGCTCCAGGGTTTTCTCTGTTTGTGTTTTCTTTCTTGATTCTATTTCTATTTTTATGTGTTGCACCATTTCCTTCATCTGTTTGAATGTGGCTTCCTGTCTCTGTATAATGGCTTCTATTCTTTTGTTCATTTCTTCTCTATATGCCACTAATTTTGCCTCTACTTGTCCCTCTATTTGTTTGGCTATATTTACCTGTATTTCTTTGAGAACTTTGTTCAGTTCCTCTTTCTTTGCCTCCACCTGGGAGGTCAATTCTTTGAGAGATTTGTTCATTTCCTCTTTAACTGTCTGGATTTCCTTGGCTATTTCTCTGAGAGATTTGTTTGTTTCCTCTTTATGTGACTCTAATAACTAGATAAGCGTATCTTTAAGGTAATTTTCCTGTGTTTCCAATGAATTGGAGTATCCATTGATTTTGGGAGTTGCTGGTGAAGCCATGATTTCCTGATTGTTGCTGGGGGTGTTCTTTTGCCTACGTCTGGCCATTTGCTTAACTGTAACCTTCACTGTTTGTTCTTAGGTTCTGCAGTTCAGATTGGTACCATCTTTCTCTGGCGTCTGGAGAATTCTTCAGGGAGATGAGAGAGGTCCAGTGGTTTCAGCGTGTGTGTTGGTGCTTCAGCTGTACCTGTGGGAGGAAAGTCTGCCGGCACAGAAGGACAAATGCGGATGAGCGTGTGTGTGTGTGTGTGTGTGTGTGTGTGTGTGTGTGTGTGTGTAATTTTGCCTTGAGGGACAGGGTGCTAGAGAATGTAGAGGCCTTCAGTGTGAGGGAGGGGTTCCTTGTGGTCACTGAAGGGGTCACAGGCCCTGAAGTTATTGCAAGTGCTGGTGATGATTGCATGCACAAATTCTCTGAGTACATCAGTGACCTACAGGCTACTGGTAATCATCTCTAACTAAGCTCCAGCAGTTATTTGCCTAAACTCCGCTGGTAGCTCCACAGAGCTGGGGCTTCCCAAGAAACCCTCTGTTTCCCACAGTGGATGTGTGGGTAGGAGATTTCTGATGTCTGCTGCTAGCTTAGAAGCACCCTGGATCTGGGGCTCTGCAGGCACTTGAGGTTGTACGCACTCTCTAGCAGGTCAAATCGTAATGCACAGGGGTTCCTCCTGTTCTCTACTGGCAGGTTTGGACCTGCTGAGCCAAATGTGTGCTCAGACAGCTCAGTGGTGTTGCAGCTGCTGTACTCAGGAATCCAGTTGTGGCTGGAGAACTGGAGTGTCTAAGTGCCTGCTGGGAAATCTTGTATAGCCACTACTGTGGCTTGGTGCTTGGTGCCCCTGGGCAGTTTTGCAGGTCTGCAGGACTTTGGTGGCTACACAGCCACCGAGGAACTGAGCGGCTTCTACAGTCAGGCTCTGCGGAGTTGGTAAGGCTGGCCGCTTGCAGACGTGGGACCCAGGCAGGATTATATCATGGGTGATGCTGGCTGCTTAGGCTGACGTGCTAGTATTCCTGCCTCTGCTGTCTTAGGCAGCAAGATCTGTGCCACTGGTGCTGTGGCTTGGCTCCTCTGAGGGGGAGGGAGGCCCAAAGAAGGAAAAGTTCCCCTCTCCATTCCCAGAGAAGTCCACGTCTGACCTGAATCAGAAAGTTCTCTGCTCCTGTGGTGTCCCCCCTTCTGTAGGGAGCCACAATGTCGATTTTCCAATTTCAGTTGCCCCTCCAATCATCCTCTGCCTTTCAGAAACAGTGCACGCTGATCGCCGCCATCTTGGATCCCCCTCTTGTGATTGCCTTAAAGCCCCAACTCAAGCAATTTATATTCAGCACATTCTCAGGTTGTCACTAGTTTTCTGAACTGGACTATTCATTATTAAGTCCCCCCTCAACATGAAAATCATGAATTTTCTCTTCCTCTGTACTGAAATTCAGGTCTGAGTGTTACCTTCTAACTCTTCTACCTCACTGTCTTCCTCTCTATGATTCATCATATGAATTCCATGTTTATGGATCCTAAGAAGGGCTCTTTAGCATGGATCTAACTTGTATCCTCTTCCCTATTGCATCAAAAGAAAGAAAACTCGAACACCTCTAATTCATTTTCCCTTTTCCCAAATTTTCTTCCATATAAGAATAAAACAGAATAAAGCATAAAACAGAATAGAGCCTATTTCCCAATTGTAATCCCTCCATTACTTTAGCAAGTTCTCTATGAAAAGACAATTGAGGCTCTGTTGTATTTCTTATCACCTGTGTATTAACTGCCATGCAAATGAAGCAACAATCTGCTTATCACCCCTTCCTATCCATGATACTTTCAGGAGTTGTAATATGTTCTCAGGTCCAGCTTATGGTTTGAAGGCCTCCTTATATTGGAGTGTTGCCTTGTTGCCTTTCACTCATCAAAGAGGCATGACACCCTCATTCCAAACAGAGGGAGACAGCCATTTTGGGAATTCTCCCTCAGGGGGGGGGGGTCCACTCTCATGCTCTCACCTTGGCCGTGTATCCTACCACTCATTGCAGGGAGTGATTCCACCACCACTAAAGCAGGGAGGCATACCATCCTACAGCACATGAGAAAGAACAGCAATATTGGGCTGCTCTATGCGTATGCTCCACCCTCACAGGACTCAGCCTTGAGTTCATGTCTTAACACCACTGCAGAGGCTGTATGCTCACTGCACCCCAACTCATTCCTAGTCCTGTCAATTCCGATTCAGGTGCCAACTGTGGTCTGTGCACCCTGACAGGGTACCAATGACAAACCAAAGAAATGGACCTATCTAAGCTTAGCTTAGTGAAAGCACTGTTTGTCGGGGTTACGTACGGGAGTCTGAGAGAGTGAAGGCAGCTGCGTTCTGAGAGCCCACCCCAACAGAGATGCAAACTAATGAAAGCTGCAGCCCTTGAGGTCCTACAATGGTTTCAGACGAATCTAGGACCATAGCCTCCTCTTTCTAGCCATCGTTCGTTGCATCTGTATCCTGGGGGAGAGGCCTTTCAAATATTAGGAGTTTTCAGTTTCTTTTGGGTCTTGCAAGTTGTATTTATCTCTGATCCTTGTCAGCCTCCCTTCTATTTCCGAGAAGGAATCTTTCAACTCAGTGGAAGTAGACACACAACAGAGGATGTGAAAAGTCTCATAAAGTCACTGCCTGTCAGCCTAATCTTGGGAGTGGCAAATGGAGATGGAAAAGAAGGACAAAGAACTAAAGCCTTGGTTAAACTTTTAAATCTCACTCTTACTGCTTACATTTTATAGCCAGTAAATTACTATCCAAGGATGGCAATTCTAGGGCAGCTTAATGTTCTCCTTCATAAAATGTGCTGTCTGGCCCTAATGCACACTGCAAATGAAATATTACATTTTTATACAGGAAATGTTGAATTAAGCAGCAATTAGCTGGCAATGCACTTCATTTTCTTAACTATTTTGAACTCTGTTTTAAATGCATGAATTTCTTTGAGGTATTTATTTTGATAATATGACTTAATATTAATAATGATGCCATCACCTTAATGCACTACATATGTGAAGCTAATAAAAATGAGATGACCATTTGTGTGATCTAGAAAATTTACTTGAGACCCTATGAAACACAGTAACTTCAGTAACAAAAATGCATATTTACAAAAGTTGGTCTTACAGGTTTCAAGGGTTAGAAATGTGTTTTTGAAAGAGGTGAATTGGGGGAGAGGATAATAGTAGATTACAGATAAAACATAAGTGTCGAGGTGGAATACTGTAAGCAGAAAATCTTAAGCAGGAAGGAGTGTTGAAAGATGGGAAAATTAGGGAGAAGAGGGTTAATTAAAGGAAGAATCCATGAAGAAGACACATGGAAACCTACTATCATGCGGCTCGATTAAAAAATAATAATTGGAGTAAATAGTAGAACACATATGACATGAAAGAATGGGGGGTGCTAGGCATTGAAAATTTAAACACAGTGGAGATGCAGCAGAGTGGAAAGTAGAAGGTGAGGAGTGAATTAACCAAAACTAAGAACGTATTTTTTTTTTAAATCCCATAGAAACATGCTGACTTCTAATTTCAAGTTGTAATGGTTGTTTTAAAGAATTGATTTCAAAGGGAGGCACTCTATCTGAATACCCAATGCTGTTTCCAAAAAAATGTGTATTATTAAACAAGAATTTCAGTACCGTACACGGGATCCTGCCCTGGGAGTAATATATGGGTCAGAGAGGCCCAGCTGCCTTGAAAACAATAAAAGCTACCTTCCTTGCTCTTGGGTAACCACCGTAAGTAAATGAAGATGCCATGTATTTTGGTTGCAGGACATAGAAAAATCAATCTCAAATCGACAGGGAAATTCCTTCCTGTTGTCTAGTGTTCATAGTGCCAGAATGTGCTATCCATAGTGCTGGGGAGAAAGACATTAATGATCATCCCGGCTACTCCACCCTGTGTGCAACAGTACCACCCTGACCAGCAACACGTACCATAGCACAATGGTGGCATAACGGTTACACAGTAGCCATCTCATTTCTCATAAGACCTGAGGCCTGATCCACAGGAGGGAATCCATGTCTAGGATGGTACTGTAAACTCTGTGCAAAGCCCATGGCTGATAAGGTGATCATACTAAATGACCATGTTGCCAAATTACTTTCTAAATATTTATGTTTATACTAGGGGCCTGGGCTGCTGTCAACTTTGATTTAAAAAAGCTTCTTTTAAAAATAGGCAGCAGTTAAAGAAGAGACTGTTAATCGGTCAGAGTGCTGACAGTAAGAGACTCTTGAGTGTTCAGCCCTAAATGGGACATCTTTGTGGGCTTCTCCACAGGAGCTCAGTGAACATTGTGGAAGAGGAGCAGGGAAATGCCAGAAGATTGGGAAGGCTGCTGTGACATTCTGTCTTCTGGAAATGGCATGGCTGTTGGACTCTTGGGCCCACAGTAACTGTAGCTAACCACACAGGAACATGCCTGTCAAAATTCCAGCACGTAGGAGAGAGGATCTCCTGAGACCCATGCCATCTGAGGTACTATTTATTGGCAAGTGATTGCAGCTGGGAAAGGACAGTCATTTTATTTCCCTTTTGTCGTAAGTGTGGCCACTACTAAGTTGCCCACGCACGTGCATGTACTGCTAATTGGACATGGTAGTCTAGTTTTCTTTTGGTTTGGTTTTCATCACATGAAGTGGGGGTGGGGGTAAATGTAAAGGAGCTGAGGAAGGAATTAGAAAGGAAAATGGTGGTGATGGATGTGATCATGATAGGTTATATACGTGTATGAAGTTCTCAAAAAATAAATTTTAATTCAATAGTCTAATAAAATAAAGAAAGGAGGAAGAGGAAGAAGAAAGAAAGAAGGCAAAAAAAAAATCACAACCTCTGAATCTCAGGTGTAGCTCTTCCTGTATTTTAGATTCAATTAAAAAAAAAGAAAACAAAAAACCCCAAAGGACTAGAGAGATGATTCAGCAGTTATGAGCACTGTCTGCTCTTCCAGAGGTCCTGAGTTGAGTTCCCATCAAACAAATGGTGGTCCTCAACCATCTATAATGAGATCTGGAGCCCTCTTTTGGAGGGCAAACAAAACATTGTATACATAATAATAATAATAATAATAATAATAATAATAATAATAACAATAATAATATAAAAAGCTACTGTGTGCCTCTAATTCCAGATACATGGCTGACTGATATTGGAACATCAGAACTCCAAGCCGAGCCAAGGTAATAGAGTGATTCTGTCTGAAAATAAGAACAGACATACAAACCAATAAGCAACCAAAATACTACGAGACTGGACACTTTACAAGGGGTAAGAGGTTTAGTTACCTCACAAGTGTGATGGCTGAAAATTCAAGATCAGGAGGCTCCATCTGTTCAACTTCTGATGTCCACCGTTTGGCTTTGTCAAAGCACAGCAGCTGGTGTCATGTGGCACGTGTGTGAGAAACGGGTCACAGAAGGAGAGAGATGAGGAGGAATCACCAAGCTTGCTCTTCGCAACAATTCACTCGTGTGGGAAAGAATCATCCCTTGTGAGACCCAGCCCACTTTACAAAATCAGCATTGACCTCCTCCAGCATGGTGCTTCCATGGCCTCATCTCCTCTACTAAGGCTGCACGTGTTACTGTCATATTGGTCGATAAACACCTAACACCCATCAGCCACTTCGGGACAAATGACAGCACATGGCTCCTACCCAGTCGTAAGTAGAACAGCTGATGTGGCCTCTACATACATGTAGGACTACAATCAATAGATCTCCAACTGTGTCAAGCCTAGCTTTCAGTAAAACTTATGCAGGAGAGAAAAGAAGCATTTAAAGCGCCAGCATCATTCATGCTGTTGCTTGTTTTTCATTCACTCGTTTAGCAACGGCATGATGCTTAACACGTGAAAAGGAAAAGTTACAGATAATTCCTCAAGACACAGGGCTTCTGGCAAATTCAGAAAACCAAACCCCAGTCCCAGAGCTCAAGTCCCCTGCTCCTCTAGCAATAATGGAGAAGTAATCTCATTTGTATTGTATAGAGAACTAAGTCAAGATGGTCTAAAGCCAAGCTGTTTTTTTTTTATTATTCACTTGACAAGTTACAGTATTCCTTTAACTCCACCCCTCCCCCTAAGAAATAGTGGGAAGAGAATCAGATTAAAAATTAGACACTCTGGTTCCAGCTCTGTATCCTTTAAACAAGCTACTGAGTGAGTCTGTGATTCATTTTCCTCATCTACGAAAGAGGAGTATTAACATGCTGCAAGTTATGGAAATGCATACCACATCAGCATACCTATATAGCTTATTCATTCCATCTGGAATAAAAATCATTGAGGCTTGTAAGCGGTTCTTTAAAACTAGTAAGAAAACCAGCTTAGAGAAAAGAATTTCTGACGTCCTCCGCTTTCCTAGCACTCTGAGCAAGCCTCCACAGTCCATTCGATTTGGTCATTCCTGATGAATGTGTCTCAGTCGCCATCCTCGGTTCTCTGAAGGCTGGAAGCTTATTACGCAAGTATTGCTTCTGAGTTTCCAGAAGCACTTTAATGAAAAACCAAACGCCAGAACCAACGCATTCACTCTTGCTCATTAACGAGCTGAGGAGGGTTGGGGAGTATGTGTTCGCTCCGTTGTGAAGATGTGGAACAAGATTTCCGGGAAGGTCACTTAGAAAGGCATGCCAGATCAGTGTGGAAATCCATGCCTTCTGGGACAGCCCATTTCTGTTCCAAGACAGAATCTCTCCTCACATGGCAGGTTTAACATGCTTCCATGCTTGAGTTTCTTTTCTCCTCAATCAGTACCCTCATCATTTCTTGCTAATGTTTCTCTGTTTTATAGTACTTTCTAGTCTCTTCCAAAAAGCAGACCATTTTTTTCTGGCAGAAAGTAAGGACGCAGTAAAGTTAAATTGTTTACACCAGAGGAATGAAACACACCAATTATGGAGAAGGTCAGACTCTTTTGGGGCAACGGAACAGAATAATGGAAACCACCTTGGGGGGAAAACAGGGGTAACAGGAATTTTCCCAAACTCTGCAACAAGTTACTGTGTTATTAGGCCATTAAAATCATTTCTGTCATCTTTCAGCAAAATAAGCGAGGCAAGCAAGATGATTTTACAGTGTTTATCCTTCCATGCTGGGCATTCAGAATGACAGATGTATGTTGTGTCACCATAAAACAGAATTGTGTATACATTAAGAACAGCTAGAGCTACAGCCAGGAAACATGAACTAGTATCTCTTTGATATGTATTTCGGATTTTATTTGCCTGCTTTCGAGCAATTTTAAATGATGTTTTTGTGTTTGGTCTCTTCCTGTCTCACTGCCTAGCATGCATTCTTCTCTTTCTGAAATGTCACTGGCGGTTCTTGTCTTCAAGTGCCCAGGACATTACTGGCCATATGGAGTCTTCATTCAGTAACTGTTTTGTTTTGTAAATAGGCACGGAAATGAAAAGGGAGAGCTGGGCATGGGGGCACACATCTATAATTCCAGCGTTTGGAGAGCTGAAGCAGGAGGATTGCAAGTTGAAGGCCAGCCTTGGCTACATAATGAAACTGTACCCACGCCACCACTCCCCCAAAAAACCAAGAGTTAGTGATACAGCTTAGCACAGAGGAGTGAAGACCTTGTTTGTTCTTCTTTAGTTGAAATAGAAGGAAAAAAAACCCTGCATTTGTATAAGGAATAGATCTTCAGTATCTCAGAATAAACAAACCTAAGGAAGGGATTAATGTGTCTGGTTTTCCATATGTATCTCACTAGCGACGCATAACCCTAATGTCATCATCCCATGCCAAATCAAGCACTGAAGAAAAATTTTGTCAACAAGCAAATAGAAATTAGCTGTAAATCATGCATTCTTTTCAATGAACGCTGTCAAAGTACTATGCATAATGCGCCATATGAGGGACTAGAGAGATGATGGCTCAGGGTTAAGGGTACCGGCTATTACTGCAGAGGACCCAGTTAGATTTTTCAGCACCTGTGCTGGGTGGCTCACAACTACCTGTGTCTACAGCTCCAGGCATAGCCAACACCTCTGGCCTCTGCAGGCGCTAGTATAAATGCATACCACACCACACACGCACGCGCGCGCGCGCGCACACACACACACACACACACACTGTTCAACATAAAATTTATTTTTAAGAAGCAACACTGTGTGAGATATTGCCTGGACATATGTTTGCCCCAAAGAAGTTTATGTGTGAAAGGCTACTCTCCCATACACAGTCATACAACCATAGCAAACAGTAGAGTAAACAGATAAGCAGCATGGCAGAGATGCGTTAAACGATCAGAGAAGGCAGCTTTTAATTGACAGCATAAAGCAAGAGTTTTATGGAGCGAGAAGCTTATAAAATGGGTCTGTAAGACTGCCTTAGGTTTGACTCATGGAAACAGAGAAAAGCAAAGACCCTTGTCATAGCAGCAGCTAGAAAATACATCACAAATGGCAAAACACTAGAATTTAATGAGCCCAGTAGACAGGGCTCATCTGATCCTAAGAACTTTAGGGATTTGCTCAAACAAAGCCTCACCATGCCTGGAGAAGGGGGAAAGTTCACTGTCTTGCACATCTTTTACAGATGGGGGGGCTAAGTTCTAGAAAATAACAATGTTTACCCAGACTTGCTCCCTGAAAGCTACAGCAGGTCCTTCAAGAATGCCAAAGCATAAAGGAGGGAAGAAGAAAATATCTGAGAGGTTTTCTTTCTGTGGGTGTTTAGAGGATAATCAGGCAGAACACTAAGGTGATCTTCTAGAAAATCCAACCTAGGAGGAGCTTGAAAAACAAAAGATAAGAGCCTCTGTGTGTTTAAATAAAGCAAAATAGAATGATAATATTCTGTGTAGTTTTCTTTCTTTCTAACTTCTAGGTTAGCATAGAAAGTAATGGCTTTCATTATGGCATTGTCACACATATGTGCCATTCTGTCTTCCAATTTGTCTCCTTCCCCTACTGTTTCCCCCATGACCCATGACCCATGACCCATGACCCATGACACATTATTTTAACTGAACCAAAAGCAACACTCCTCAAGCACCTTTGTCATTGCCAAAGTAAAAAAATGTCAGGAAGAACAGGAAGGGATGTGAGTTGCCTTTATTTACAACATGACTGTCCTTATGGAGGTGGAAACCCCGGGGCTGAAAGACAGGTAACACTGTTCAGGAGCCTTATGGCATATAGATGGTACAGAACCTGTTTACACGCAGGCGCATGGCTGTAGGATCCTCGCTGATTCCCGCGCTGCTGTTAGGAACTGACAGCTAAAGATGATGCTAGGAATTTGAAATCTCCTCACACTCATACAGTTCATTTGCTGCTCATAAAACAGTGCTGCTGTGCTCTTTTACGAATAATAACGTGAACATATTCCTCTGAAGCTTATTGGCAGCCAGCAGACATAGGAGTCAGCATAGACGCATTCTTCAAGTGGACATGCACTGACACCTCCTGAATGGCCACCATGGAAGACACACCCAACCCTCGGAGCAGGAGCACATTTTGTTCTCATAGAGATTAGTAGGGTGGAGGGGAGCACTTTCCTCATTTTTTTTGTTCAGCTTCTCAGGAATTAGCACCCACAAAATCACATTCTTATTTAAGATATGGCTTATTAAGCCCCAGTATTTCTTATAAAATGTGAAATTCTTCTTCAGCCTTTATTTGCTCCTTTAGTCATTCTTTTTTTTGCTTTTCTATTTATGCTCATTTTATGTTTGAATTGTTATCCCAGTAGCTGTGAGAGTTAAAAAACAAGTTCCCTGAGGACCTCTACTCCTGTGTTCAATGAGTTAAATTGTCACTGTTTTATTCGTCATCTTGAGTCGTCCTGTTTAATATGTTGTTTAATGATAATTTCAGATGTAATTTATTGATGATTTATCATTGGAATTTTGCTTTTTATCTGATTTCTGTGTTGCTAAAATCAAGACGGCTTGATATGTCGCCTCCAGTTATTCTGTGGTAAAGGCTTTGAGCACAGATACCTACCCCACAGTGCCGCAGTTAGTGGGTGACCCAACACACATTTTCTTGTGACCCAGTATCCAAAGGGTACTGTGACCCTGTGAACATGAGGGGCATTCTTTTAAAATGGAGGCCACCCAGACACAGAGAAAATTGTCAAAGAAGATATAAAATCAATAGTATTTCTGAAGACAAATGTCCACAAACTAAAAAACAACTTTTAAAGACTGAAAGCCTATTTTAGCTGCTTGAACCAAGTTCTTTCCCCACTTTTCAATTGTGTTTTGTGAATCAACCCAGTACACAGTTGAACACTTCAGCCTGCCTGCCCATAAGTTCTGAAGGACATTTGGTACCCCAACATCTGTTTCCAAATGTCCATAATATGTAAATAATGTTTATAGCAGACGTTTCCAATAGCTATCACTTGGATACATGCTTCAATTTATAAACATTTGAAGTTATGTAAGTTTTAAATGAACCATCACTCAAAGTCCAACCTTTATTCCCACAGGAAATTTTAAATAGGTTGTTTGTGAACATTGGTATGTGGACCTAAAATATGTTTGCAAAAGCCACAATTCAAGTTCGTCACACAGTTCTGAACAAGACAATTTACTGAATAAAAAGTCAAACCAGTTGTTCTTCATAATTTCACCATAATTTTATTTTGTATTTACAGTCTCCGATTGCTAACACAGGGTCTACTTGAGCATGGGGGCTGGGGGCTGAGGAGGAGAGACGGGATTCGGAGGAGGGGGATCAGAGGTCTTGCCGAGACGACAACGTCGAAGCTAACAGGATGTGAAGGTCTTCCAGAAGAAGTTCTTGCAGCCAGCCTTGCGCTCCCGGGGTGCCATGGCTGGGTTTGAGTTAGCAGACCTCTGCAGCTCCAGCCTCATTTCATCCTGCTCCGCTGCCTGGGGCAAATCCTCGGGCTCCAGGGCATCGTTCTCTGTCTGGTTGGGCTCGGACAGCAGCTCTGCCAAGAAGTACTTGGCCAGTTCCTGGATGGGGCAGAGAGAAGAGCAAAAGGAGGAATGGGAGAAAGGGAGAGATGCGGTTTGAAAATACGATTTAATCATTCAAAATGTAGTTTTCAAAATAAGATGGATGATTGCTATATTCACTAGATTAAGGGGGGAAAAAGCTTTCCCAAACCCAAATCTTTCATAAAGTGCTCTGCCCATACAGGCTGAAAACACAGAGAAACCACAGAAGATAAAAAGTGGTTTTATAGATAAATAGAATGCCAACCGTTTGCGCAGCTCCATTTTCCTTTTATGGGATTACTAGGTGGATCTGAGTTCTTGCCTTCTTGCCGTATTTATTTTGCAAGGTAAAGGCAAACTTCCCTCCAGGCTCCTTTGCGGAGTAACATTGCATTTCAGCACCTGGGTCAGCAGCCCCAGGCGCAGCAGCAAGGTTAGAGTCCAGTCCCGCCAGGCTTTCTCTGCTATCCCGGTTCTGAATTCTATTTGAACGCCAGGAAGGAACTTACCTTCAAGGTGACCAACTGCGCTGATGAAGTCGGGAAAGGGTAAGAGGGGACCCGGACCCTAGATTTCAAAAGTTTCCCTAGGAGCTGACTCTGAGAAGCGCCAGCTAAACACCTGTCGCGGGCGCTGCAGCAAGAGCTAAGGGGAAAGGCTGGGGAATTTGCAAGAGGGGCAAGTCCCAGCCATTTCCTTACCTGTTTTCCCGTGGCAGCCGCCAGAGACTTCTGCAGAAACTGGCGGAGTCTGGGGTCCGAGGGCGCGCCAGTGACACCGCCCAAAGCCAGGACGATGCAGAGCGCGGCCAGCGCGCACTGGAGACGGCAGGACAGCATCTCCCCGGCCTCAGGCAGCCTAGCTGGAGCGCGGTGGGTCAGTCTAGAAGCAGGTCCGCAGGCAGCAGCGACGGCTCCGTGTAGCGTCTCCTTCAGCCGCTTTCGAGCTCTCCACGGTCTCCCCCTTTTAAACTCTCTCCCTGACGTCAGCCAAGGAGGCGCCCCCAGATCTCACCAGTGCTTTTACGCACCATTAGCCTCGCAAAATCAATCACAGAAGTGAGGGGAGGCGACACCACCTAAAGTGGCTTATTTTTAAAAAGAAAGCCTGCACCCACACAGGCACATGAAATTCCCCCACGCCACACAGACCATACAATCTTACTTTCACTCACCGTTGACACGCATATCCCATATTTCAGCCACATATGTGCACACTCAATTACACAGAGATTACTCAGCCTTTGGCCAGCAAATACACCCTCACACACAGTTGGGTATCTGTCAGCGCACCCAGATTACTGGACTTGCCATCATGCTGAACTATGTTGGCATGGCAAGTGAGGCTTAGAGCCATCCATCTAGGAGCAGATCTGAGAAAGAAATATGCAATTAAGAGGACTGGACTGTCTCTCTCTCTCTCTGTCTCTTAAAGCGTTGTAGGAAAAGGGGTGAGATTGTGCTGTAATGAGCCTCACTTCTGTCCAATCTTCCTATCTTTCTGTTATGACAAAAGGACACTGGAGAGACAGACAAACACACACGGAAGGGAGAGGAACGGAGAGGAAAGAAGAAGAAGGGTGAGAGCCTACATTTTAGCACCCAGAAACAGCCCTAGGAAGCAGTCTCAGAAATCATCTAATAAGCCTTAGAATTTGAATCAAGAAAGCTTAAGAGACCAGCAGACGATTGCTCCCGTACAGCTGGAGTGAAGGCCAGACAGCTAGACTCCAAGACCAGGGTTCCTGTGCACAGCTATGAATGTTCTGACAGATTCCTGGCCAGTAGAAGCAGTTCTGAGTTAGGAATCCCCAGGGTTGTCACAGACAGGTCAAGGAGCCCCTGGCAGTATGTAGCCATTGAATATCTGTGTAGGGAAAAAAAAATCAGCCCACTGTCAGAGCCTCTCTTCCTTCTACCACAGAGGAAGTTTAAGGATGTCTACTTGTCACCGAATTGAGTATTTGCATCTAGCTGCAAGCCCTGGCTGTGGTTTTCAAAGTGATTACTTATTAAGGAAATGCCAGCTCCGTTCCTGGCATGGGTGATCTCCATAGGCTCTTCAAGGACTAATAGTTTAGGGATTGTCAGAGAAGCCAATAGTAGAGTTGTTTGTTTGTCTTTTTAAATGTGCAGCTTCAGAAGTCAAGTGAATCAGAGGGTTTGCCCAATGCTGCTTTCAGCTATGCACCATGAATTAGATGCGTTCTAATACTGTTCTCAATACTTGCATCCAAATCAAGAAGTAGACAGGTTGATCAGTAGCTTGAATCATGAACAGCACAAAGTGATAAAGCTTCCAGGGCCGAGCAATCCCACACACAGGGTAAGCACAAAATAGGGCATTAAATTGGAAATCACTCATGCTTTGGAACAGTCTGAGAGAGAGCGGACCTAGAGCTGTAAAACCCAACCCTAGAAAATAAGTCATCTCCCTATTCATCCTAAGATCTTTTCAGGCTCCAGGCTGGGGTCTCACAGTCTGTATCATTCACCTGTCCTTTGGCATCCCTACGTGACTTCCTATCTCTCCTACTGTGGACCTGGCCCTTGGCAGCCCCTCAAAGTAGAAGATGAAAGCCAGTAAAGGAACAGACAGTATCTGGCCATCTCACTGTCTACCTCCCTTCCCAGGGCCTGAACTTCCACATTCCTATCCTTTTCCTCTACAGTTTGTCCTCTTTCTTCTTTCTCTTGTCATACCCTCCTCTGACATTTTTCTCTCAGGCTGTTTCTCACTCTCCCTATCCTGGCTTCATTTCTGTTTTGATTCTCATGTTGAAGTTACTTTCTGACCTTCCTCTGGTTTGATCTGGCTGTTTTCTGGCTTCCTTGCACTTCCTCCTCCAATCTCACCTTGCCTGACAATGCCTAGCTCAGACTCTGCATCTAGACTGCTCTCCTCTCTCTTCTCCCCTTCCTTTTTTTTTGTCTCCTCAGCTGTTCCCGCCGGAGATGCTGGAGATGCTCCTGATCAGGAACAGTCTGAGCACCTACTCAGGAATAGCAGAGCGGGGAGCTGATTCTCCCACACACCCAGTGAAGTGCTAAGGCTGAGGATGAGGTGACTCCTGGGGTTTGAGTTGCTTTTATAATCCTTGGATTGTTCTGAATAACGATCTTATTTAAAAGAGGCGGGGCAGTTTTGTTTTTTTTTTTTTTATTTTAGTACAAAGGATGGTTTAGCATTAAATTGCTTCCAACTCTCTAGCCAACTATATCCCAAGTCTCAAGGCTTAGAGAGGAGGGTGGATTGTGGTGCTGGTCACCAGCAGCCACCTGGCCTCTTCATTAAGCAGTCAGCACGAGTTACCAACATTTCAAGGTAAGTTGAGCATGTCACAAAAGCAGACTGAAAGTCCTGAGAGTATAAGGGCTTTGCACTAGGCCTGAGGTAGGGTGCAGTATGATAAAAGGCGAATGCTTCATACTTCTCCCGTAGTGAGGATTCACAGGTCCCAGAGTCTAGGGGTAGAAATGAGGTTTGGTCCCACTCACTATCACCCCCAGTGATTTAGGAAAGTTTTTGCTTGCAGTTACCAAAACCCTGAAATTCTGCACACCTAAAAATGTTGGTTCCAGGGGAATCACAGCTTCTGCCTGGAGACACAACAAACATTCCACTGAACTGGAAAGTCAGATTTCTCTCTGGCCACTTTGGGCTTCTTATGTCCTTAAGCGAACAGCCTATGAAAGGAATAAGAGCCTACAAAAGGAATAGTGCTAGGAGGGCTGGGTGACTGACATAGACTCGGGGTGGAGAGGTGATTGGGTTGCTTCTCCACCGTGGAAGTAAGGTTGTCCCTGGAGAGTATGCAAGAGGTCATTTAAGGAATCTCTTACAGTTACCATATTCTTCTATTAAAGCCAATGAGAAACTACAACAACCCGATCTGGGCAGGATGACAAAGGGCCCTTCAGGAGTGAATGAAGGTAGGGGTCACTCCTCCAGAAAAAGAGCCCAAACCTGCTGAGGTACTGTCTGAGGGTGGACGAAATACGGAATGAGTAGAGGAAGCTGGTCATAAGCATCAACTAAGGACACACGTGGCATGATGCAGAAACATGGATTGTAATTAACATGAGTGTTTGTTTAGTTACCTAATGATTATTAGCAATGTGTTTGTGCACATATGTGCATACATGAAGCAGTATTTGTTTTCTTCTAAAATGCTTTCACATTTCACAATCTCCTGAGATTTCAAGAAGCCTGAGCTTATGCTGATAACCTCTCCTGGGCACCTTGCAAATAGAAACCCCTTTGATGTTCCAGATAGAATAGAGTGGAAAGAAAAGTCATTGGTGGAGAAAGTAGCAGTCTAGAGAGCCACAGACCCTGTGTCTGAAACCCTGGGCACGAATGTTCAGGATTTTTTTTGTTGTTGTTGACAGCCATAATAACAGTCCCCATAAGATCTGAGAACTTGGTCAGCTAAGTGAGAGTGTTTGATAGCCATGAAGCAGTGTAAGACTATGAAAGCAAGGCTTGAGATAGCCAGTCCTGTCTTGCAGAGTGATAGCCAATGGGCCAGCCAAACACTATAGGAGGTAGGCTGCTCAAGTTGATGTCATGGTCCAGTTAGGCAAGCTTTCCTCATCCTGGAAAATGTAGGGCAAGACCTGGAGGCTGAGCAAGAGATTTTCACAAAAGGCAACAAATGGATGCTGATAACCCCACCTCCACTGGAAAACAATCTTTTCTCCCTCTGACAATTACCTTGGAAACAAATGTGTTGCAATTTGGAAACTATAAACTCTTTTGTGTGGATTCATTAAAGTGGTTTTCTGGATGTAGAGCTGGCTAGCAAAGGGTTTAAGTAAGGGGAGGGGAGATGGACTCACATCATGCAATACTCACATTGCAGAGGGCAGACTTGCCAAGCTGAAATGTTTGGGGATAAGAGCAGGCTGTGTACAGATATTACCTACTCTTTCCCCAAAAGCAAAGCTGATTGGATGAAAATCCAATGAGAACCTTTTGGCCTAAGTGCTCCTATCCCCGAGGAGTGCAAGAACGAGAGCTTGCCGTCCTCCAAGGATTCCTCTCTGCTGGAGGAGTCCAGCTCACACCTCGGAAACTGATGACTCCAACAGAGTCCGATGTTGCTGCAAACTCCCACAAAGCCCATACCACAGTGACTGCGATAGATAATTAAGAGTGGAAGGCTTGTAGATTTAACATCTCCTACAGGGAGGGATGTCTTAGGCCTAGCCACATTAATATTGTATCTGATCTTTCTTCTCTCACCTTTCATCCCAAAAGCTTGAATGAGCTCCCCGAATACCAGCAAGTCCAAATGCAGACACACCAGCCAGCCAAGCATGTTTCTTCAGACCCAACTTTTCTAATCAGGCTCACACCAAGCCACTCCTCACCAAATAGCCTTTCTGGTCCCCCAAGCACTTGTTCCTCAATGCCGTGCCCTGCTCTCTACCACATCCTTTTGTACTTGTTATTTCCTCTTCCTGGAATATCTTTGGCCCCTCTCTGACAGCATAGCTCATTCTAAGATATTCCAAGGACTCCCAGAATTACTGGGCCTTCTTCTGTGCCCAAAAGTGGATCTTCTGCACCCATTGTCAGGGTCTCTCCCAGATCATTTTATGAGCTTCTGGGTTTTGGGAGTCTGTGTCTCATCCATAAGCCTAGAGACTCGTGGAAGGCAGACACCTGTCCCATCCATGCCTGCACCCTCCTTGGGGAACTTAAGAAAGGCAGACACAGACCAGGCTTGGTGACCCATATCTAGAACCCCAGCACACAGCAAAAATAGGTGACTTGTGAGAGCAAAGGTTAGTGAAGCCACAAAGCAAATCTAGTGTCAGTCTGGACCTGATAGTGAAGTCCCTATCTTACAAACAAACAAGACAAAAAGTGAGCTCAAGGTGGCTGTTGAAAATGATGGTTAGGTTGCAGACAAGCTTCTTTCTCCTTCTGCGTGACACCTCTGTGGCTTCCGCAGGTAGGACAAGCACCTGCAGGTCTTGGCTTACTAAGGACTACACCGCTTGCCTTACACTCCCTACCACATACAGTCTTCCAGAGCATATACATATTGGTCTCTTCATGGTTTCTGACCTTTGAAAAAGAAAAGAAATAAAGTGAAACGTTGCCCACTGTGATTGCTTCTTTTGAGGAGAGCTGATACTGTCAGATGACTATGCAAATAGAGTCGCTAAAAATATAAGCCCTCCTAGTCACTGAGAGGTCTGGGCAGAAAACATCCTCAACTGCCGAGGCAGGCTTATGTTTGTAACCCAAACTCTGTGTTTCATGGTTGACTGGGTGTGTTAATGCCAACCAAACAGGGGCTCATTCTACAGCTCTCTGTGCTTGGGCTGTATCAGAGCAGTTTCTGCCACTCCAACCTGTCCTTGCTAGTATTTATATAAAAATGTCACGCACACAACCTATCTTATGATGAAAGAGTTTATTTGGTGGAAGGGAAGCAGAAGAGAGTTAGGGCCTGAGTGAGCCATGAGGGCAGAGAAGAAAGAGAGGCAGAGAAGGGGCTTCCAGACAGACAAAAGGGGAGAGAGCAAGAGAGGAGAAAGAGCAAAATTAGAGTCAGAGGTCCTTTTATGCTAGGCCCCTGGCAGTGGCAACCAATAATGACATCACAGGTGCCTAAGCAACCTAGGAGTGGGCTATCACATCGACCTGTGAATTAACATTCCTCCCTTTTTCTATAATTAAAAAAAAAAGAGGAACTAGGGAAGGGTGGAAAGGCATGAGGATGTTGGGCTGTTTCTCATGCAAGGGAAGTTAAAGTATATAAATGTAGGTTCATTGGCAGCAGCTCTTGTCTGCCATGCACGAGGGTAACAGAGAGAGAGAGAGAGAGAGAGAGTAAAAGCAACAAAATGTCTAGATTACATGGTGAGGAGGAGAGGAAGCCCCTGCTCTGAAAAGATCAAGGTAGAGGGTAGCGTTGCCAGCCATGCCCAGCAGCAGATAGGGACTGGGGAATGCTGGGAGAATCTGGAGCAGTTTGTCCCTAGCCTAAAACACACCAGTCCTCTCCAAGGGAGGAGTTAGGAAGGGAACTCTGCCTATCATCTACTTGAATGTCTCCTGTCTTTGCTAGTTTGCTGGTTCCCTCCAGAAACGCCTACCTATCTCTAAGATCTGCTCAGGACTTCCCTGTGAAATGAAACCAAGCCAAGACCTGTGCCTCTGGGTCACATGGTAGATCCCTCCAGCCTGTGTTCCCACTTTAAGAGCCTTAAAACTGAGGTGTCCAAAGAATGTCTGTGCAATCAGCAAGGAGGAGCAGTCTTGGCCAGAAACTCCCATCTATGGGTCTGAAAAATGGGACCAGACATCACTGGCCCCACTCCTCAGAAGAGCCGGCAAAAGACATCTTTAGGGTGCTGTGGAGGCTTCCTCACTGAGACCGAATGACGAAGCCATAGGAACAGAAAGGGCCCCTGTTAAATCAGCTTTAGCTTTTCCGCACTCTGGGTATGCACTCTCAGCCCTGGCCTTGTGCCTGGCCTCGCTGGGCACCACTGTGGCAGTCCTGATTTGAGCGGGGACCCACACTGAGGAGCTTAGGTCTATAAAGGGAATCTCACCACACTGGAAAACTGTGGTCCCAGGCCAATGTCCACTGCCATCCCCTGCTTCTCTTCCTCTGTTCTCTCTTCTCCCCACCAAGCTTTTCTTTCTCTCCCTCTTCCTGTTTCCTCCATTTCCATCTGTGCTCCCTTGCTGTTTTCCCTGCCAATCTTTTCTCCCAGCTACCCTGCTATTTTCCTGGCTCCCGTTGTCTCTTCTGCCCCAATCACAATTCTCCTCTCCCTTTTTCTCAGGGGGCTCAGCTTTGTTGGAGTCTGAAGTACCTGTTTATTGAATTTCTTCAAGAGTTGGGGTGGGGGGCAAGAGGCAGGACTGGGGTCAGAAACAAACCTAGCCTAGACCAGAACCTTAAAAAGTACCTAATGCGCACACGGGAAAACTGAAGCCAAGCAAACAAAGAGTGCTTCGAGACCCTCACCCTTCAGAACGCTGATCTCCTTTCCTTAGGACAAGTGCCCCAAAGGTTAATCCTTGGATCTCTTTCCCTGAGTGTTTGGAGAGCATAGTGTGATCCTGTTCTATTCTTTAAGGACCCACAACGTGAGGAAACCAGAAGCCTGACCTCCTGACAAGGGTATCACCCGATGGGAGAAGCTTTGGTGATTAATGGGCAGAGATGTGAAAATCACTCCTTCGGGCTTCCATGCTGTGTCGGTGTCCTTTGGGGTGTTTCCCAATCTCATAAAACCAGCCAGACCTGCTGGGCTGCCTTGGGCTGCTCTCCCGGGAGAGGACGCAGTGTTTAGACTGAGCTCCTCCGCCCTCTGCCGGCACCACGGAGAGCAGACAGCCATCCTAAAAGCTTAGGGCAGGTTTTATTCATTGTTTCACTGAAAAGCACTCTTAAGGCGCTGTGCTGGATGCAGGAGCCACACAGAAACTCACGAAATCGATTCTTTCTTCCAACTTCCAGTTTTTCAACACTTTTTGTCACGCTCTGTGCCGAGCAATAAAACATGAGCAAAAACGCCGTCCTTGACTCAGGAAGAAGCCAAGGTGGTTTGGCTAATATCACAGTTTGTTTGTTTGTTCCTTAGGCATGGAATGAAGGGACAACCAACCTTTTCTAATGCAGTGTTACCTCTATGTCCTTCCCAAATAGGTTTGGGGCTGCCAGAAAGTTTCCTAAGAAGCAGAGCCGAATAGGAAAACAAAGGTAAAAGGTAACGCGTCCAAAACTAGCTCTCCTCCTGCGTGGGGATGGGTCACCCCTGTAGGACCCTATGTTTACAATCAGCGTCACGTTTCTAAGAAGCTGCTGCCAGAATTCAGGAGCCTAATTGCCCTTTCTCACCTTGAGGACAACAAGCCCACTCTCTGGGCTGGTGGCGGAAGGAAAGGGGTGTCGTGTGTTGAGGGCTCCCTCTTGTGGCTCTTCTCTCCATCGCTGTAGTGCCTAACCATCGCTTTGAGTCCTCCCAGTCCACACCCCCACCCCTCTCCCAAGAACCAAAGACACTTCTCCACCCGCGGGTCTCTCTCCCTAGTGCTCACCTGCATGCAGTTCTTAAAATAGTTGCTTTTAAACACTTGCAATAAATTCCAACGCTTCCTACTTAATCTTCAATGAAGAAATATGTGACCACGGGACCCGAACCCTCAACACTGAAGATGGCTAGATCACTGGAGTTCCCTGCTCAAAGTTTCCCCTGCAGCCCCTCAGTCCTGCTTGGGCAGCGGCCAGTCCGCTCTGGGATGCTGGTGCTCACCTGTTCTTTCCCATCCTTTTTGACAATCTCATTACAGAGCTGCCTCGCTCTCTGCTAACTGAAAGGCAGAGTTTACTAACAGTAGCAGGCTCAGTGCTGCTTCCCAAATTCATGTCTCTATCCTAATCCTTAGAAACTTCCAATATGAACGTATTTAGAAACGGGAGTTTGCAGATGTAACTCAGTTAAGGACCCCCCAGAGTAGGTTGCCAGGGGAACCCAGGTGGAGATGATGGCCAATTTCAAGAAGCCTTACTAGAGACAGAAGACTAGACGGTGGAGAAGGCCGTGCAAAGCTGGAGACAAGCACGGAAGCGGCACAGTCTCGAACCTTGGTATACATGGAGCCATCCCAGAAGCTAGATGGGACTGTGAGCATTCTCGTCTCTCGCCTTTGAAGTGTGGACTTTGCTCACACCTCCATTTTAGATTTCCATCCCCACGCCCATAGAAGAGAAGACATTTCTGTGGTTTTAAGGCACTCACTTCACAATGTATAACCACAGCCATGGGAAGCACAAGCACTGTGCCACTCTCCACTTCCTCCTGGCTCTGAGAGGCCCAGAGAGCTGGGTGAGGCTAGATCCGTTCAACTCTATACCGGGACCATGCTACTGGCCCACCCCAGTACATTCCCGGAGCCAGGCTTAGACCTCCAGGGGCTTTAGCCCAAAGATTAGGCTTTACTCAGGCCTCTGGAGTCTATTACTACCACTGTCACTTAGGGCAACCTCCATGACAGTCATCTGACCCCATCTTAATCAACTCAGTTCCAACTGAGGCCATGTTGCATTCCTTGTTGATCTGGAAGCCAGGCTTAGCATTGCCATAGTAACGGTGGGTTGCGTGAAGGTTTGGGTCCCCCAAGAGTGGGATTTGTTCAAACTACACTGAATAAAAGACAGCTAGCTGTTTACCAGAATGTTGGGAACATAATAATGACGGGTTTGGGGGTATTTTCTCCCACTCCGATCACGTTGTAGAAAATACACTGTTTAAGTAGACAAGGTCAAAGCAAAATTCAGCAGGGGTATTTTGTATCTACTCAGCTTTGAACCTGTTCAGGGCACCATCTGCTTCGATTGCTGAAGGGGATTCATCACTCCTACTCTCTCATTTACCCTAGCTCTGCACTTCTTACTCATGAAAACTTTCAGATAAATTGATGAACCAATGTCATGCCTTGGGAAAAAATAAACCATTGGCTAAGCAACATTTTACAGCAGGAGTCACAGGGAAACAGATGTCAACTTTGGGTTTCTACCAAGAGGACTGGTTCAGCAGAAAGCTGGGTTTCTTAGGTTGCCACAAGAGGAGGGATGAGCCCCAGGCAGGACAGATTCCTGCCATGAGTGAGGAAGATGCTCTTGGGTCCCCAGTGCTTAGGCCTATGTTCTCTCAGTGCTGTGTCTTCTGCAGGCAATCCCAATTTTCTTCTTTTAAAAGGAGGCCGGGCATTTTTTTTTCTTAATCCAGAACATTGTGCATGCCAGGCAAGTGTTTTCTCGGTGAGTTATAGCACTGGCCCTCTGTACACTTGTAACAGCTTCATAGGACTGAGGTAAAAGCATGCGCCCTGTCCTTTAAGAAACCACAAGACAGAGGGCTGACATAGTCCTAAATAATTCTTAAATGGGACATGTTTGTCTGCTTGCTTGTTTTTCCATTATAGCAATTATTTTATTATCTGTCGGTAGTTTGCCTGTCTGTTGTTTCCTTGTTAAAAAGGCTTTGCCTTTGTTGCTAAAGAGCTTTTTCTCAACATCAGGGACAAGGCTTTCTTGTCTTGGTCTGCCCTGAAAACAGCCTGAAATACAATCAATGCTTGCAAAAACACTATGGAGCATTGCATGAATGTGTTCCATCAACCATAATCTTCAGCTATCAGCTTTATGCAAATGACTTCTAAGTTGAGGCTTCTCCCCTTCCTCTCCCCTCTGTCTTCTCTTTGTCTCTCTGTCTCTCTCTCCTCTTTATCTCTCCCCTCTCTGCCTCTTTGTCTCTCTCTCCTTTGTGATGTTGCTTTTAACTACTAGCTCTGTGTTGTTTAAGTGTCCTTTGTGTGTTTCTTCTTAGTTTCTCTTCATTATCATCAAATCGAGTCCCCCTCTCTAACTCAGGACCACAGTGTGTTCCTGTAAACATTTTTAAAGCTTTCTAACCAGCCTTCCCATGGACAGTTTTCCCCAGCAACACCACCAACTCTGTCCCTTCAGATTTATCCTACACTACACAGTCTCATTCAACTTCTAAATACTCATTAACTCCATTCAATACTTCAAATAGAAGTCATTGCAATGTGAGAGAGCAGGAAGAAGTCCCCACTCCTGCACTGAGTTTGAAGGCCCTTCAGAATGTCCTTCTAACTTTCTAAATTTTGATTACCTTACACGCATCAACCTTCAGAGAACATGTGGGCTCACCATCCCCTAAGTCTGTTTGCTGCAGGGCAGTCATGCCCATCTCCTCTCACACGCACACTTACTCTGGGGTTTTTCTACCTCCTATTCTCCACAAGGAAGTTCACCTATTACAGTTTGCTGTGGGGTGGCATGGGCTTCTAAAGAAAAAGAACTTGATAAACACAAAAATCTCTTTCCAGAGAGTACTAATAGAGATTCATTGCACAGAGAGATTGAAATATAGTAAGAATCAACATTCTGAATTGAATTCCCAGGAAAATTGCTGGGTAGGGGGATGATAAAGATGAAGGTAAGAAGTCACTCACCTCTACAAATCTCAAAATATAGCAGGGAAAGGCGGTATATCAGCAGCTATGATGTAGGACAAGATGCACTTATTAAGAAGAGGTTTGAGAAAGGTTATGGCAATGTGTAGAAGAGATCCTGCTTTTTTTACTTCTGCCGCAGGCACACAAAAAAGTTTCCAGTAAAGAGATATTTGTTGGTTGGAAAAGCTTTCGCTGAAGAATGAGAATTCGTTGTTACAGGCAGGAAGCTCAGGCATCCGAGCACAGGGAACAGTTTAAAGAACAACACACAGGGTCATGTAACCGAAGCTCCAGTCGGACTGCTGGTCATCTAGATGAGACCAACAGAATGGCTGTGATGAGGTCCACCTCATGGGACCCAGATAAAACTGCAGTGGCTTTTAAAGCAGAGTCACCCAATGCGCTCTTGAATTCTTGCTTGATGAGTGAAGAATGCCAAGGCACTTGGTGATATGAGGAGCAAGAATTCCTTCTGTCTTATTCCTTTGCTGAGTGTGGTCTTCACTCCAAGCTCAAACATGAGAAGATCGGTGTTGAGACAATAGGATGAAAATAGGAGTACTGGAAAGCAATGGCCATTACATATGGATGATGGCCTAAGCCTGACTGTCTGCTTGACTACACATGGGGATCAACTAAAGCCCAGGCATCTGGGCCTACCTGTGAGCAATTATTTTTATTTGATCATTTGAGATGGGAAGAACTGCCCTAAATCTGAATCTTTGGGGGCCAGAAGACCCACCCTTAACCTGGGCCATAACTTCTGTGGGTGGCTACCCTCATAAAGGGGCATAGAAGGAGGAAGGTTTTGCTTTGCCTGTACACCCTGACTCTCATTAGCAAGTTCACCTACCCTGCTCCCACAGCATTCATCTGCTGATATCAGAAGCTACTTTTTTTAGGACTCCAACAAAGACTGAAGATCAGCTAAGATGTCCAGCCTTGAGAAGTGTGTAACTACTGGGTTCTTGGCTTTTCTATTGGCAGGTAGACTTTTTTTTTTTTTTAACTAGTTGGGCCATAGACTGTAAGCCATTCTAATAAATCCTTTTCTACTGATTCATTCTATCAATTTTGTTCTTTTAGAGAACCCTAACTAACATAATATGGAGAATGGTTTGTTTCAAAGATAAGTTTGACAGTATTCCTTTTTAAAAAAATAAGATTTATTTAGTTAATTAAAGTATATGAGTGCTCTATCTGCGCATGCCAGAAGAGGACATCAGATCACATTACAGATGGTTGTGAGCCACCTTGTGGCTGCTGGGAATTGAACTCAGCACCTCTGGAAGAGCAGCCAGTGCTCTTAACCACTGAGCCATCGCTCCAGCTCCCAACAATATTCTTTTTTAAATGCAATTTTGATATACTTTATATTTAAAGGTAGGGTCATTGACTCCTCCATTTAAAATGGGCCATTTTTTATGACTCTTCTTATTAGTAGGATTCTTAGATAGACTTTTATTCCTGTGAAGAGACACTGTGACTCTTATAAAGGAAAATATTTAATGGGGGCTGGCTTACAGTTTCATTAATTAATCCATTATCATCATGGTGGAAGTGTGGTAGCATGCAGGCAGGCACGGTGCTGGGCAAGGGGCTGCACATTCTACATCTTCATCCCCAGGTAGCAGGAAGAGATTGTCACAATGGGTGTGGCTTAAGCATCTGAGATATTGGTCTTCACCCCTATATACTCAAACAAGATCTGGAGATGAATCAATTGGAGGGGCACAAATTGTATTCCTTCTTCTGGCACTATAATAGGTTCCCACATAGGAATCACCTGGCCATTGCACCAATTTTCAGATTGAATTCACACACAATATAAAACATACTACTGAGGCTGACTTCTAGTAATGATCTTCATGCCAGTAAGTGGGACTCCTGAACCCCACCTGCAACAAAACATGGAAAACAGAGCCTTACCATGTTCCTATATCCATGTATAGAGCTACATCGCAGTGAAGGCCCGCTGCCTCAAACATGTGTAGTAACAGGATCTCTGTCTTCATTAAAAATACTTTGACAAAGGGACTAGAGAGATGGCTCAGAGATGAAGGTGCTTACAGCCAAGTCTAATACTATGAATTCAGTTCCCAGAAGTCCACAGTGGAATGAAGGAGCCAACCCTCACAACCTGAACTTCTCACAGGTTCCATGACACATGCATACAATTAATTGCTTAAACTTTGGTGAGCCAAGGCATCTTCCTTCTTCTTTTTATGAGGCCAAATTATTTTTAAAAAGCCTCACTCAACATGTAAGTGAATTCTTCCACTTCTCAGCTCTAAGACTCAACAGAGTGAAACCATTAAACAAATGAAAAACTGAGACCCAAGAACATAAAAAACAATATAAAGAGTCAGAGTAAATGTCCTCTTCTTCCACATACTACAAACAAATCCCTACAAGGAACAATAAAACAGAATCTCTGCAGCTTTTATTCTCAATATAGCCTGGGAGACTACCGAACCAATGGGTTTTTTTTTTATATTATATGAGGCAATATATAACAACAACAACAAAAAAAAACCATTAGATTGATACTATAATATTTCTTGGTCAAAGAAAATTCCAGAAGACACTGACTATAGTAACACCTTCTGAGTTTTGAGGGGGAGAATATTTAAAAAAAAAAAAAAAAAAAAAAACCTGTTGTCACAGAATTTATCACTTGGCCAAGCAATTTTTATAGATGAAAACAACAAAAATGAATATTCATAAAGAAGCATTCCATCCACATTCTTGGCCTGAATTACTAAAGTCCTCCAAGTGAAAGGAAAAAAAAAAAGTCCAAATAAAGAGTTCAAGAATGAATTGGGTTGGGGTTAAAAACAATGATCAAAGAAACTTGTAAAATTTTACAAGTTGTTTCCTTAACTTCTTATTGCTGTTATGAACTGTAATTTGTTCCTAAAATTGTTAAAAAAAAAAAAAAAAGAGAATGTTGGTACTATAGATCTTGTGGGCCTAATTATAAAACACTAAACCATTCTAACAAAGTAGAATTAATTCAGTAGGAAACAGAGCGTATCCAATTCCTTCTCATCTTTTGGCAAAAGAAGTGGCAGCCTGCGTAACTTTCTAGAAATACCTATGAGAATATAGTTGAAATATGCTCTGTAGTTTACAAACATCAGCAGGTGTGGCAACTCATACCTATCATGACAACACTTAGGTGGCTGAGGCAGAAGGATAGCCTTGAATTTGAGGCTCACCTGAGTTAAATACTGAGATCCGGTCTCAAAATAAATAAATAAATGAAAACAAAAACAAATGTCTGCTATAACAGACATTTGTCATGTATGTATTTTGGCAGTTTCTTATAAATATGCTCAACAACCCAGGACCTTGCGTTCTCCCCTTTACTTTCCATCTGGACCCCATTTCACAGTATCCCACAGACTTTGTATCCTCTACTGATACTTTTCCTAAAATTTGTCATCGACTTCTTTAACTGAATGATCCCTCTACCTTATCTTCAAGCTCTGAAACTCTGCCCTCCTTGTGATCAGTTGTATTGATTAAGCCTTTCATTTGACATGCTGGATGTTTGGTTTCCAGTATCATTTCAGTTTGGGTTTTCTTCAATGTATCTGTCTCTTTGTTGAAGCCTTTTTTCGTATCTCAAATTGCCTTTCTAATTTCATCCATCTATTTGTGTGTTCTTTGAGTAATTCAGGTTATCATCTACATCCTCTTTAAATTCATTCACACATTTATTCATGTCCTCTTAGAATTTTTTGAAAATATCAATTATCTACAAACTAAAAAGAGAATGGAGCTAAAACTCTGACTAACAAAGAAATAGCAACTATTCTATTGCTCACAAGAAAGAGGAACTTTGTGTTTTTATTTTTTTATGCTTCTGCTGTATTCAGACATAATTCTGGAGTTGACTTGGTCTTACTTTGCTTGCTCACCAATCATGGCTGTGGATGAGAATGGTTTTCTTTGGAATTATTTGTGCTTAACAGAAAAGCATCACATCCTGCCTATGAGTGTCAGGCCAGATCCCAAAAAAGAAGGGTTGTTTTCCTCTTTCTAATCTTGTACAGACAAGACAAATAAGTACAAACATAGGCATATTTGATTAAAAGGTATCATTTTCCTGGATGTGTTTATGCATACTTGTACTCCAGGACTCAGGAGGCGAGGCAGGATCATAAGTTCCAGTTATAGTCTGAGCTCTATGACAAAACATTGTATCGAAATATTCCATCTACAAAAAGTTATTATTGCTCATTAATTAATTATTTATTGTGAGAGGTTTAAAGAAGAGGGATTTAACACGCTCAAGTAGATGATAAAAGTTAAGGCTATGCATACATTATTTATCTTGAATTTTATTATTTTCGATATACACATGAATCAAAACATCACATCATAGGCTCATTATAGGTGCAAAAACTGTGTCAGTACAAACTTTCAAACCTAAAAAGTTTAAAGTTGTTACACATTTTATTTCATTAAGACTATTTCATCCTTCTCAATATATCTAATATATTAAATATAATTACATATGATAGATTATATAATTGTGTATAAACTAGATATGGGTATATATATATTTAATTCTTTAAGAAAAATTCATTTTTGTTGTAAAATGGGCAATACACAAGGAAAATAACTGAAAGTTGTCCTAATTGAATTCAGCAATCATGAACGATTGGAACCAGAAAGAAAGAACATGTACTAATTATTACATTCATTACTTGTATTAAATTATTTAACTTAATTTGGGGCACTAAATATTCTCTTGTGTGATTTGACTAACGTAATTAGCTTTGTTACTAAAGTAATTTATTATTTACAGCTCAGATTATCATTGCGCTCAGGGCACTTGAAGATATTGTTCACTTTGGCTAACGGTGAGAGCTGGCTACCCAAGGAAGGAGCACAGCTGGATGGCAAAAGCTCAGACGGAGGAAGAAAATGTTTCTTTTAATGGGTGCCTAGACACAGACAGGCAGGAAAACCGCTGGAGAAGATGGGAGGCCAGAGCACTCTGGTTTGCTTGTTTTGCTTCTTTTGTTTTTTAAGAAAACTTAACAATAAAATGCCTAACATAAATCAGAATTCTCTTTCCTGCCACAGGACTTTACCCATTGCTTGAGTCAAGGGGGTTCTCATCACCCCACCCCAGCCTACCTTACTTTCTTACCTAGGTCTGACCAGTGTTCCTAGGCCCCAAAATCCCCTCTTATCTCCCTCTATCCTCTTGCCTTTTCTGGTGCTTGAGTACTCATTCTCCTTGATTATAGGGCTCCCTCAGTTTGGGATCCACTCAGCTCCTTCTTAGCCCAGCAAAGTCTTCCCATCCTCCGCCCACACACCCAATGAAACATATACTTGTCACTCCTCTTTATAGAAAGTCCCTAACACCCCACTTCTGGGTATAATCAACGTCTCCCCTCTCCTAGGAAAATACTGCCTGGTAAGTGCTGGACTCTGTCACTAAAAGCCCTCCGAGCCAGGGACATCTGAAATTGCCTTTGTGATTCTAGAAATTTTGGACAAGTGAAAAGTAAAGAAACTGGAAAGAGGTAAGTGTTGAGTTACTAGTGAAAGTGTATACCGAAGCACAGTTGTATTGCTTTAGGAGACAGTTTAGGCTTTGTTTTTCCATGGCTGAAAACTATCTGTCTTAATTCCTTTGATTGTCTTGGCTGAGTAGTGTAAGATTTCTGGAGCCCTGGCACAGCATTCCTTTCCATGTCCTCTTTACCAAGCAGTCTATAAACAGCTGCCAAACAGCACTCGGTGAAGAACGCATTTATTCAGTGGTGCAAAGTGAGGAGAAAGAAACACAAGACATTTAAAGGAATAGTGCCTCTCTAACACCTTAGGGCATGGAGGCAGCTACAGCTGATATGCAAACAAACAAAACCAAGAAGGATCTTCTAACAGAGCTTGGAACACACATGCATGAACTCCATGCTCATGCCACACCAGGAGTCCACAAGGGTTCTCGCCTAAGCTTCTTTATTTCCTCTCATTATTAGTTCTTTTAGAATTCTGTATAGTTTATTTTGATCATGTTTACAAACTCTTCCATGAAGGAAGAAAATGAAATAAAAGAAGGAAGACATGACTGCTCCTAAAGTATGGGGAAGATTGTATTGTACATAGAAGAGAGAAAGCAGGCAGAGGGAAGAGTCTAGGCTGATCAGGCCAGCAGACTAAACCAAACTATGAGAGGAGGATGGGGAGGGAGGGCAAGAGAGGAGCTGCTGACCAAGAGATAAGGGTAGCCAAAATGACTGAGTTATATAGGGATACAGAAGGGAAGGGAAACAGAAACCCAGCCCCTGGGAGTGAGAGGTTTAGGGTAGGACAGGGTAAGGAGTGCTGGAAAGAGCCACAGGTACTGAGTGAGATTTGCTGACAGTCCAGCCTTTTGTTGATGATAGAGGGGCAACATAATCTCATCTATATCTATTTCCCACTGAAATTGGAGCAACATTGTCGGGAAGCCCAGGAAGGCTGGGATGATGGTTAAAAGACAAGGCTGGGGGACCTCTGTTTTACTCACTGCCTGGGTTCTGTGGGACCACCTGGGGCTAGGAACGGTCAGGCAGTTTTGGAGCCATCTGGGATGTAGGCTCCAAGGAACACCTGGGGCTGGAGCATTGCAAGAAGTTCTGGAGCTGTCCACAGTTGATTGGAAATCTGCTTAGACAATATAGACAAGAGACAGAAAGTAAAGTTAAGGAGATTAAGGGAAAACAATTTATCTTTGGTGTACCCTTGACACTTTCAGGATCACGGGTGTGGCACATGAGAAGAGGGAAGATATCCCAAGACCAGGGGAAGGTGAAATCTTACCCTCAGGAATGGGCAGGTGGGCAAACCTAGGATTACTTATCTGGAGTCCATTTGACCTGAAAGGTGATCCAAGTTGACTCCCCGAGGTTTATGTGAACTTTTTGAACTTTACAAAAAAAGAGATAAAAAATGTTAAATAGACTAGTACACTGAAATGGTCATCGTAGACAAGGCAATAGACTCAAGCATAGCAAAAGCTTGGGAACCCCGAAATGATTCTGGGTTAAAAGAATGAATGCTTCTAAATTAATAGCTTATCAGAGGTCCATTGATTAATGTTAAAACTCTGAACTTTGAAGTCTTAGTATAACAATAGCATTGGTAGAAAAAGAAATCTGCAGCACTTTTAAAACTTTTTTGTGATTTTATCTCTTTCAGAGTGAAGCCAGTCAACTAAATATCTGCCTTTCACAGCAAGATATCTAGTAGCTCTAGAAAATGAGGCCTATGAACTGAACAGGCAGAGCTGCCTTGGGTGGAGGAACATAAAGCTACATTTAGCCATCAATATCATCAGAGATCTGAGAAGAACAAATTATAGCAGGAAGTATAATCCAAATAGCCTACACATCAAGTAAAATGACAGAGACTTATTGTCCGGGTGGTTACCCTAGGCTGCTGTGGTCCCAATGACTTTGCTGGGGCAGAAATCCTGGGGCAGGGTCAGCCCTCAGCTTCCAGACCCAGAAGATCTGAGAGACTTTGCCATGCAAGAGGAACATGAGGGGATGGCCTATCTTGACTTAGGCAGAGCAAAGCATATAATCCAAGAATGTCCACAGTTTGGGCAGAGCCCTGAAGGCTGGCAGGGCATGGGACAGTTTCGCCCAGGGGTTAGCATCACCACAATCAAAGTAAAGTAGTCATGCTCCATCTTTCTTCTCTGTAGACCTTAGGGTTCCTACTGGGAGCTGACATTTCTGTCTGTTATGGGAAACTTTCTTGTTAAACATTTTAAATGCCATATTCAGTAGGCCTCTGAAGAGTTTGAGGACAATCTATTAAGTTTACCTGAGTTAGTTACTTGCTTTAGGTTTAACTTTGAAAACACATTAACTTGTATGTCTTAGCTATTTTTAACATTTTGTAATAAGTTAACAGCTTATATAAGATGAAGATTTTATAGCCGTATCCCTGTTATGTTTGAGCTTTAAAATTTTCAGTTGGAGATTTAACTGAAGATCCTTTAGAATCAAAGTAAAGGTTTAAGCCATAAAAACAGTTCATAGAGAGATCAGGAACTTTCTTGATCTTTGTCATATCGTACTATTATAGAATATTCCATTTTTCTTGTATGACTCAGTTTACCCAAATAGCTAAAGCTGAAAAAGTAAGCAAACACAAAGAGGCTATATTATTTTGTGCAAACGTATATTGTTTCTTATTTAAATTTAGAAGACTGGTGTTTACTATAGCTAGCAAAGACTTAATTAGTTAAATGCAATCCTTTAAGCCAGTTTTCATAAACCTGAGAACATCTTTACAAACTTAGAAATTTATCACTTTTGATTATATTTAATCATAAAAATCCATCCCAATCCAAGATACTTGGGAGATTGATTGTTGTCTCTCTAGTTGAAAAAGGAGATACAGTGATAAGCAGAGGGTCCTTTAGGGCTAAGAAGTTTTATAATTGCTTCTTAGCTGCTTTATACCACATGATCATCTTAACTGAGAAGATGACGTTACATGGCATGTACCCCTCAACCTTAGGAAAGATGGCTGCCAGCCATGTGGCTACTTGCATCATGATGAAGTCACCAGCCAAGATGGAGAGTCACAAACTTAACATTTAAAACATCTATATTCCTAAACAAGAGTTGAATTCAAGTTAGTTGAGTCACACATAGCAAATACTTATCCAACCTTTTGTTACAAGTTTTAAGTAACTTTTTGATTAGAGATTTTAGCCATATCCAGTGGATTTACAAATCCCAAGATAAGGACTGATTACACAATTGTCTTAAAAGATTCTTGAGAGCAGAGTGCAGAGAAATCACAGAGATAGAAGATTTCACAGTGGAAACTTGAAAATGCTTACAGATCAGAGACTTTAGAAGCCCAGGCTTGTGTGGTAAAAGATGTTATTGCAGTCTTCAAGAATTTGGAAATCAAGTGTGCCATCCTTGGACTTTGAGCTGTACTGAGGACAAGCCATTTGTAATAAGACAGCCAGGTTTTAACAAAATCTCTGAGTCTGTGGAGGAAATTTAGTCTTTGGAGATAGACTGAGATAGATAGATTGAGTCTTTGGAGATAGGGTCATGGGGAGGGTTTCAATAAACTTCAAGAGGGAGCTGAAACAGAGAACAATGTCACTATGAGGGACAGAGGAACAAGCAGGAACTTCATCCAAGGGATGGTTCTGGTGTCAGAGAGGCCACGAGGGCACAGAAAAGCTGTGGGATGTAGTAGGCAGCTCCTAGGAGGAGATAGGAAGCGTCTTATGCCCATGTGGTGGGTACCCTGAAAGGTATAGCAGGAAGATGCCCACGTGATGGATGTCTGAGAAGGTGTGGTAGGGAGATGCCCACATGGTAGTCACCCTGGAGGGCATAGCAGGGTCCAGGGAAGAGAGAGACAGAGGGATGCTCAGATGATGGGTGTCCCAAAGGACATAGCAGGTTCCAGGAGCCAGAGAGAGGACACTTACCAAGGAGGCAAGAAGAGGCAGACGGTTAGAGCACCTGGAGAAAAGAAATGGTTGAAGACTTTGTAATCAAATATAGTGGGTGGCAGAAGTCAGCAAAAGCAAATGATCCATACCTACCTTAGGTGAGTCACATCAGCAACTTCATTCGGAAAGGCCGAGTCCCTTGGAAGAGAGCTTATTTATGCCATCAGGAACAGATAAATGAAAAAAAAAAAATGAAATAGAAGGAGGAGGACATGACTACTCCTAGAGCATGGAGAATATTTTTGCTATGGATGTAAGGAAGAAAGCAGGCAGAGTGAGGAGTCCAGGCTGATCATGGATGGCAGACTAAACCAGACAATGAGAGGAGAGGAATAAAGGAGAGCAAAAGAGGAGCCTCTGACCAAAAGAGGCAGCCTGGGCTGAGAGACCAACAGACTGGTGTAGCCAAAAATACTGAGTTAAATAGAGATTGGGCTGGGAAAATGGAAGCTGAAGCCCAGTCCCTGGGAGGGAGAGGTTTAGAGTAGGGGGCAGGGTGGGGAGTGCTGGGAAGACCATGGGTGGTGAGAGACTTGTCCTGGGTTTGAGACCAAACAACCCCACTCCTCCCAGATCCAAATATCCTTCCCTACCCATCCAACTTTGTATCCCTTTGTCAGAAAAGAAAACCAAGCATATTTGTGCCAACCACATATTCTTGGATGTGGCCTTTTCACTAGACTGTGGTCAAGCTTAATGAAAACTAATTCTCCCCAACTCCTTAGCTAAGGGTGGGACTTCATGCTCACCTCTCTATGGTGGAATATTATCTGGCCCGAGTCTGTGGAGGTCTTGTGCATGGGGCCTCACCCTCTGTGAATCCATATGTTCCACTGATGTGTGATAAAAACAGTTCCCCTGCTGTGACCTAATGTAAACTTTCTGCCCACTTTCTTTCAGTGATCCCTGAGCCTTGAAGAGAGCTGTGTGATTTAGGTGTTCCAGACAGGTGCTGTGCATTCTGTCATCACTTATTCTCTGCACTGTGGCCAGTTGTGGGTCTCTGTGTTAAGTGCTATATACTGAAGAAAAAAAAAAAAAAGCTTCTTTAGTGAGGGTTGATTGATGGACTAATCTATGCACATAATGATTAAGAGTCAATTTAGCACTATGTCCATTTAGCAGAAATAGTAGATTAAGTCTGCTCTCTTGACAAGGTGCATTGGTTCTTGCAATGGCCTTTAAACTGAGCCTCATTACATCATGTTATTGTGTTAGCTAAGGTTGCTACTGCTGTAATGAAACACTATGAACAAAAGCAACTTGGGGAGGAAAGGGGCTTAATTTGCACATAGTTCCATATAACAGTTCATCGTCAAAAGCAGTGAGGGCAGGAACTCTTGTAGAGCAGGAACCTGGAGGCAGGAGCTGGTGCAGACAGAGGCCATGGAGGGGGTTGCTGCTCACTGGCTTGCTCCTCATGGCTTGCTCATCCTGCTTTCTTATAGTCCCCGGGGCCACCATCCTAGGAATGGTACCACCCACAATTGGCTGGGCCTTCCCTCATCAATTAAGACAATGCCCTACAGGCTTGCCTACACCCTGGTCTTACGGGGGCATCTTCTCAGTTGAGGTTCCCTCCTCTCAGATGACTCCATCTTGTGTCAAGTTGACATAAAACTAGCCGGCATCGTTATGTACTTCTGACAGGCTTAATTTTTCATTTACAAGACTTAACACTACTGAACCTCTCACTAAGCATCAATCTCCTGTCTCCTCCATCTCAGCTCCTTACTGGTCACCAGTGGCTTTCAGATATTTTTCTTCAGTCTAAGCATGAGCGCTGGCTCCCAGTGAAGCAAGTCGCAGCCTCAGACAGAGGAAGGATCCCACCATCTAGAGGCCATCTCTGCTTCTGCACTTATCATTTTTATTGTCATTGTCTGCTGCCAGGTGCATGCCCTGTAAGCTGTTCTTCATCTTTCTGTCCCCAGTACTCAATACAGAGTTAACTGCTTAATTAGCATGGTTCACTGACTGCTTCTTGTCTTCCTGGGCACAGTATTCCTTATGTTATCTTCTTTCCCCAAAAACCAATTTCATGGATTGTGATTCTTTGAGTTCAGATGAGAAGGAAATCTTGACCTTGGGCCATAACGAGTGTTTAATTTCTTCCTAATAACTGATGATTTAGATGCTATAGTTACTGACACAGATAGAAAATGGAGACTTAGTGAGAAGAAGTTCAGTATTGTAAGTCTTGTAACTGGCTGAAACCCGGTGCAGGAGTCCAGAAAATGCCCAAGATATGAAGAATTAAGCATGGTGGGCAGTACAATTGGGGGTAGGGTAGAGCAATGAAGGAGAGCAAGAAGACAACCTCAAAATAACATGGAAAGGGGTGGCCAAGTGAGGTGGGGTGGGGTAGGACCATGAGCAAGAATAGAAGACAGCATACAACCAACATGACCTGCAAGAAGGTAGGCAAGTGGGGTGGGGTGGGGAGATAAGAAGACAACACTCAACATGACATAGGACATGACGGAAAAATGCTGTGGGGTGGAGTGCCATGGAGGTGAAGAGAAATAAAAGGATAACACTAGAGTGCTAAAAAGCTGAGGACTGGGTTTGGCCAAGCTGCTTTGGAAGAGAGCTCCTGGTGGCTGCGTGGCCTGGTCCATGTGTCTGGAGCTCTGTGTGAAAGCTTGCAAAGCCACGAGGACTGAGAGTTCACACATGGTGAACATCCAGGTTCTGAGGGGAAATGAGCAGAAGCAAATCAGGGGCACCTTCAGCATACAAAGCATGAACGAGAGAAGCACATCCACAAGTACATTGCAATGGAGAGAAAAGGCAGCTAAACTATGCAGGGCAGGTGCTGTCCAGCCACAGGAGAAGCTCCTGGAGGGGGGAGGGGGAAATCAAGAATATACTTGGGTACATACTCAGAAGAATGTGAGTCAGCAAACCACAGAGGCACCAACACATCCATGTTTATTACGACACTATTCACAATAGCTAGGTTACGGAATCACCCATTAACAGACCAATGGGTGAAAATATATGTGACATGTACATAATGGAATATATTCAGTCATGAGGAGAAATGAAATAACGCCACTTACTGAGAAACGGATGGGACTGGAGGTTATGTTAAGCAAAATAAGTTAGACTAAGTGAAAAAAAATCACATGCTTTCTCTCACGTGTAAGATGTGTTTTAAAACAGATAACAAAAGCAGGAAAGAGGAAACCAGTGGTTGGAAGGACAAGAAAAGGTGATAGATGTATGTGATCAAAAATACATGGTGTGCATGTAAGGGAAATGTTCGAGTAACGCTCACTTTTTCAATTAACAGAACAAATACGGAAAAGGAGGACTCTAAAACAGAGCCGACCCATGAAGCAGATACAAACAGACAAGCAGCCAATGCGTTGCCAGTGAGTATGGAGGGCTGGTTGTAGGGACATAGAAATGAGATTTTCTTGAATTAAAGAGGGGGAAAAAAGTCTCGGAAACAGATATAACCTTCTCTGTCAGTCCTGAAAGGATAAAAACATTGCAGTACTTGCGGGGAGGGGAACGCCAAGTCAGGAAACTCCAGCGAAATATGAAATCATCACCGAGGAAAACGAGCTGGAGGAGAAGCTTTTCCTCTGGCAATGTTTCCGACCTTGTTTCTCGTCACCTAATCTAGCTCTTTTGTCCTCACAGCCATCTTCAGCAGCGTTTCCTCCCTCTGGTGCAATGGTCAGATACTCCACCTTTTATTTATTTATTTTTTACCTCTGACACATGACCTATCCCCTTGGAGGATTTTTGGCAAAATCTATTTCTAAACCCAAAACCACATTTTAACAAGAGATGCTGGCTGGCGCCTCTTTATCCCAGGCCTGTTGCTCAGTGTCGCCTTGAGGGGTTCCCATGGTAGACAAAGCAGAGGGTGGGAGTCCTCTGAGGATCTCCTGATGCCCAAACCCTTGACGCTCATCTTCCTAGAAGCCACCCTTGCCTGCCATTGAGCAATGGCCCCTATGGGGACAAATTTTGTGTAAGCCCCAACTGGGCTTGGAACTACTAAGGAACAATTTTTATTTCATTTTAATTAATTTAAATCGAAACAGCCACATATGGCCAATGGCTAATCCACTGGACAATGTGCCCTTAACCAACCCAACGCCCGCCCCCAACCTACCCCTGCTTCCGCTGACGAGCAGTGTGCTGACGACCGCAGTCATAGATCGAATCTGTAGCGGAATCAGGAGGAGAATGAGTTCTCCCCTCTCTCCACCCCTAAACAACTCCACTAAAGGAAGCCAGAGCGGCCTCGGAAGAACTGCAGGTACACGATGACCAGGCAGAGGGCGCCCCAGAACAGGCACCAGCGAAATGAGAAGAAGTTGTACACAAAACTGGCCTGGGACTTCTTCTTGGAGGCATCGGTGCAGGGGGCGTCCTCCTCCAGCAGCTTCTCGCTGGGTTTCCAGTGAACGATGCCTTCCTGGCAGGCCTCGCAGAACTCACTGCGGTGTACCCCGCTGTCCGGCCGGCTGGCCACGTGGATGCGGTACTGGCCACCGTCCTCGTCGTAGCACTGCTCGCGCAGGCTGCTGATGAGGTTGTCCACCAGGCCCTCGATGTTCTCCTCCAGCATGCTGGACTCGTCCAGCCGTGAGGTGCCGCACTGGTAGCACAGTTGCTTGAACACGCGCATACGCACCGAGCCAACGCGCTGGGCACGGTCCAGGTGCATGTGGAAGAGGATGACTACGTTGGCGGACTGCCAGGTGTGCCAGCACCAGGAGCAGTGGAACCTGCGGGGAAAGGAGGGAAGGAAAAATAGAGCAGGTGAGATTCTCAGGGACAGCCTGCCCTGGGGAGCACAGGAAAGAAAAGGCCAGTGTGTTAGGCAGAGGCTGAAAATGAAAGCACTTTGGATGTTTATCAGCCTGCGGGTTCCTTAGCTCTGGAGGTCAGCAGTCACCACCTCCGCCTGGTGGTCACCTGGGAGCCACTGGGGCGACTGAACAACCGGAGCTGCCTCCTGTGTGCCATCTTAGAGCCTCCCCCCCACTCTCGGTCCGTTACAGTTATGGCTAAGTCAACCCACAAAGAGAGTGCGGAAGCCCGTTCTCTGCAGCTCGTTTCTGGTCTCTGAGCTGCAGTGCGATGGTATGCATGCTGGACCTTGTGCTCGGACCTTTCATACCTCTGATAAGCGTGGTAATGTCCCCATCTGACCCCTGCATCTTGCTTGCTCAGAGATGGCATGCAGGCTCAGAGCCTGGCACACTGTAGGTCTGCAATAAGCCATCCAGAAAGGACCAGTTATGTTGGAAACCTTGGGGAGCACGTGGTACCTCCCCTCACTCTGAACTTGGTAGTCCTGGGTGTAGGCTAACGCCACAGTTAGTAAACCGGGAAGGTCAGCAGACTGCCGAAGATTGGGTGGGAGCTATGCCAAGTTTGGCTCTTACATCTGCAGAGACGCACACCCCTTGACCAGGCACACCTAGGCACACAGCAGTCCTGTTTGAGAATGGGAAAAGTAGACTTTGTTCCCTGACATACCTGCCCCCAGCCTGGCCTTCACACAGGCCACAGCCTCAGAAAGCATGGAGCGGGGTGGCCGAGGGCCAAGCCTTGGTCCTCCTAGCCTCTCAGCAGTGCTTACATACCTTCTGTGATGGAGCTCTCCTTAACTCCAGACAGGCTCCTATGCCCCTGAAATGGTTTATTCTGAGACCCTGTTTCAAAGGCTTCCTGAGGTATTTGCATGTCCACTGGGCTGATTCTGTCTTCCTCTTTGGCTCTGCCTAAGTCCATTGCACAATGACTTTAAAGGACCTCTGATGAAGAACCCAGCTCAATTCATCAGGCACCGACTATATTTTAAGTGCTACTCGGCTACAGTGGAATAGCAATGAGACCAAGCCAGCTTCTGAACTGTGGAAGCCAGGAACAATCTAAGTGTAGAACAACACCCAGCTCCACCCAATACACGGACAAAGGGCAGAGGAGTCTGATTGGTCCTCTTCCCAGCCCTATACTGGGTCAGTTCTGTCAGGCCCAAGAGTTAATGCATCTGAAAGATTAAAAGCACATCTATGCTCCAGCCCTTCCTGAGGCCAGCTGGGCCTAAGCCCTGAGGTGAGAAGATCTGTGAGCCTTTGGAGCTGTCCCTAAACTCCAGAAGTCCCGCACACCAGTTCCCAACAATCTGCATTTTATCCTCCATGAGGCTCAAATGCTTTGTGCTTTCAGTCTCCTAGGTTTTATTAAATAAACCAATCCAGAATTATTTCCCCTCCCTCAAGGCAAACCCCATAATTTCCAAAAGTATCCGACATGGGTGAACATTTTGGGGGGAAATGTTACAGAAGCATAGAAAACAAGGACATGAAGCTACTTAGAGGAATATCCAGTTCCCAGTGTCTATAATAGGAGCCAACACAAACCAGTTGACCTCTGCTCTCTGTCTTTTATCAATACAGGATCCATTTATTTGTTTGTAAGGCCGGTGCTAAGAGTCCAGATGCCCACTCTCCACTCATAGCCTTTTTTTTTCCTGCTCCTATCTTCATGTTGTTCTGTTCTCTACTCAAGAGGCTTCACACCCACACACTATGGACAACCCTGTCTCTGCCATATTTCGTCCACACACCTCCACAACACAGCCACCAGCTGATCTCCTGTGAATCCAAATATCCAAAGAGGAGGAGTGCTTAGTTCCTGCAGGTAGGCTGGAGGCTGTGTGAGCAACAAACTGTGGCTCCAGTCCCAAACCACCTGGCTTGTAAGAGGGAAGTGATGCCGGCTTTAGAAAGCCACAAGGACACTTTGCACAGTGGAAAAAAGGAACACTTAGGAAGCAGAAGATGGAGGGGAAGTCCTGCCTGAGGTCAGCAGTTTTATCAGCCACGGATATTAGAGGTGGAAGGGATTTGCAAAATGTTTTAAGAGCAACTAAGTTGAGCCCCCTTGATTCGTGAATGTGAAAACTGGGAGCCAGAGGAAAAAGAGGACATACCCAAGTCCACAGAGCTACACAACCAGGTCCACATAGCCTGTGGTCAACAGCAAATGTATTATGTCCCCAAGTCTAGTTGCATTTGGTAGAACAGAGGGATGCCACAGCCCCCCCAAGCACAAGTCCCCTGACTTCTAGGTTGAGAATTCTGAGGACCCCCATTGCACCTCCTCTCCATTCCAACTGCACTAAGCATCCGAATTTTCAGGGAACTGAAGGTTTTCTCCAGTCTTGGGTTTTCTGTGGAAAACTGAGACTCACAGGCAGAGCACAATTTACCCAGAGTAACTAAGGAATCTGAACAGCTGTGGTTAGAAGCAAAGCCCCCATGGCCCTCGAGGCAGTCCAGTCTCTACTTCCAGGTGAGACCTACCGCAGGCCCGTACTTGAAAAGTCCGTGACCCTCACCCCACGGGGGCTCCCTCCCCAAACTCCCATCTGCCTCTCACCTGCCTGAGGCATGCTGTTCCAGATACTGCTTCCAGCCTGGGCCCAGCTCGTTGGGCTTGAGGTTGGGATCTATAATCAGCTCCCAGCTGTCAGCTGGCTTTGCCACCTCCATCTTCTCGTAGAAGACTTTCTTCCATTCACAAGTGGTCAGGCTGGTGGACATGATCCTTTTGGCTGGTGTGGGGGTGTGAGCTCAGCCTGAGAAAGAAACACAGAAAGATTGGATGGGTGCAGCCCGGGCAGTCTCTATAGTCCTAAAAGCCTTACCCACAAGACCCAGCTCCCTCTTTTGTCACCCTGGAACCTGTTACTATGACAGCCAGGCAGGTGCCAGGAGCCGGAGCTAGGGAGGAGGGAAGCCCCAAGGGAGAGTCCTGAGCTAGACTGTGGAGGCAAACTGAGTAATAATACTGACCAGGTAGAGAAAGCAGATAGTTGGTGAGCTCCAGCTCAAACTGCCCTGGGCTGACAGACGTTTGTTTGTCCAGAGGATAAGGGCTGTGTGGTGGTCCTGTTTCACCACACTGCTCCTCCACGCTTCCTCCAGCTGTGTGCTATGGCAACCGTAATACCCCAGGGAGCCCAGAAAAAAAGCAGGATGGAGATGTGGGACCTGATGCTCCCACACTCCTGATGTGCTGTGGCCACTGTTTGCCATGTGCTGGGCACAAGCTACTTGACCTGTGCCCTAGCCCAAGACAGACCAGGAAACAGGTAAAGTCCAAGCGCTCATCCACAATTCAGATCTGGCCCTTTGGAAATGATACCTATTCGTTTAACTATTGCAAGGGTGTTAAGCGCCCAACAGAATGATTAAGGGAGAGGTGACCCCTACCACGTCTCTGGAGAATTCTCAGTCCAGTTGGTGAGATAGAAGTAATTTACTACCCCAATGAACAGCCCAGTGAAAACAACTCCCACTACAGGGTTGCAGTGCTCACTCTCTGCTCCCAAGGCTCGCTGCTGCTGCCTGAAGATCTGTTCCCTTCTGAGCTGCAGGTTGCTGCTGCCTCGGCTGCTGCAGGAGCAGAAGCAGTGAGCTCTGCAGCCCCTCCCTGATGCCCAAGTTGAAGTCCTTAGAGACCAGAGGGGACTTCAACTCCACGTTTGTATAATCCAAGAGAAGGTGATCTCCAAGGGGAGGCAGTCCTGAGCAGGGAAGAGACCAGAGGGTGAGGTGATACCTGGTACTGCCCAGGACACCGTGAGGTTTTCGAGATGCCTGTGGTCTGTCACCTGTCGCTTCTTTAACCTGCAGCTCTGGCAACCTTGAACTGCGGAGACAGCAAAAGCTGGCAGAACTGAAAAGGGTTGCTAAGTGCTGGAAGTTATCAGTGCTGGGCTCCAGATTTGCCTCCGTATGGTTTCCGAGTGGGGTGAGGCTAGGAGGAGGGCTACGAGATGTCCTTCAGGTCAGAGAAGTGTTCTTCCACTAGCTCTGGGTTAACCTCAGAAAGGACGAATCTGTGCTGTAAAGCCAGAAAGAAGTACTGATTTCTAGTTTCTCTCTTGGCTGCAACTCAAATTCCCTCACCCCAGCGTTTTTCTCCTTTTCTCCTTTTTTTTTTTTTTATTTATTTACTTTTTGACAGGGTTTCACTATGCAACCTTGGCTGGCTTAAGTTCACAGAGGCTGGTTTTCTTCTGCCTCCCAAGGGCTGGGACTAAAGGCATGGATAACCACACTCAAATATTTTCATAGTGAATTAGAACAACTGAGGCCTAGAAATGGAAAACTGTTACCAAAAGAAACCCTGGACTGGGTCACTCATTGAGGACTGTTCTGTAACTGGCTACAAAACAGGTAACACACATTCCCATGTATTCCCAGGAACTGAGGAAAGCTGGGAGGAGATTTGACCTGACCTAAAGCTATATGCCATCGTCCAGCTCTGAGAGGTCCTATGCCATTGTTCCCAGAAATGACAGTGAAATGAAATGACAGTGAAGGGAAAAATAAAAGGACAATGAGAATTGCCAGGGCTCATCTGTTTTGCTTTGTTTTGTTTTTGTCTCTGATGATGCAATCCCCTTGGGCATAGGGTCATACTTAAGTTAGAATGGAATTGTCTAAGCAGAGACCAATATCATTCATCTTTCTGTGTAACAGCGCTGTTTGCACTGGAAAGTCTTTCTTGGGATACCATCAATGAGTATAATAATTACTACACAATGAAGTAGCCACTAAAACCTCAGTCTTCAGGCTGCACCATTAAAATGCTCTCCGTGTGGGCGCATTGCTCACTGACCGTTCACTGTTGACAGCTGCCTTATCTCCACTCGTGAGGGTAGTCTTCTAAATGAACTAACTTTAGCCTTCATAAAATAATACTATCTGTTTTTCTCAAACCTGTCCTTTGTATGGAATGTCAAATAATAAATGTTTATTCTTCAAATTTTGTTAAAATCCTCTGTGACAGAGGTTAGAGCGTTGGCTCAGTGGGTAAGAGCACTGGCTGTTATTGGAGAACCCAGGGTCAATGCCCCACAACCACATGGCATTTCACATCAATCTATAACTCCAGTTCCAGGAGATCTGACACCCCCATAATAATACACATAAAATAGCCAGAAAAGGTGGTGCACGCCTGTAATCCCAGCACTCAGAAAGGCAGAGGCAGATCTCTGTGAGTTCAAGGCCAGCCTGGTCTACAAAATAAGTCCAGGACAGACAGGTCTACACAGAGAAACCCTGTCTTGGAAAAAAAAAAAAAGACGTATTTGTTTTTAAAATGGTAACTAACAAAATAAGAAGCAGATAGTAAACACTCTGATTCCTAGCATTGCTGTGACTGTTAAAAGATTTGAAGACACATCAGTTGTGAAGTTGGAAGCAAGGCTGCTGCTTTGTCTGGTTCCAGTCACTGGAAGACTCGATTGGATATGCCAATCATTTCTCTGAGCATCATTTTAAAATGTGGCTTAAAGTATTATTTGTAAGAGCACCAAAGACACAACAGGTTGAAAAACACCATCAGCCCAGCCTTTGCATAATGAATGAAATCCGGTGTGTGAGCAGAAGGCAACTGCCAGTGCGAAAGAAATGAAGCTGTACCTTCATTCGTCCTTTCAGAAGACCCAGATGTGGGGCTCAGGAAATAGCTCAGCTGATAACGTACTTGCCGTGGAAGATGATAACGTGGGCAGGATCCTCAGCACCTGTGTAAAAAGCCAGGCCTGGCGGCATGCACTTGTAATCCTAGAGCCAGTGTGGCAGAGACAGGCAGCTCTCTAGGGCATGTTTGCCAGTAGCCTAGCCCAATCTGTGAGTCCCAAGCCCCAGCGAGACACCCTGTGTCAAAAGAGCAAGCTGGATGGCTTCTGTGTATAGATCATCTCAGGATGACCTCTGACCTCCAGATTGCAAGTATATGCATGTGCAGAGTCACATACATAACCACATACATATATACCCACAAACACATACATACACATGCACAAACACACACATATACACATGTACACACATACATGTACACACACACACACACACACACACACACATACACATACATGCACGCACACAGAGAGCCAAATGAGATACCAAAGCCCACATAGAGAGGGACTATAAAAAGGACCCCTGAGAACCCTCCTCCATTGCTGGTGAGAATGAAAACTTGCAAACCACTTTGGAAATCAGTCTGGTGATTTCTCAGACAACTAGGAATAGTACTACCTCAAGATCCAGCTATAGCACTCCTAGACATATATCCAAAATATGCTCAATATACAACAAGGACATTTGTTCAATAATGCTCGTAGCAGCTTTATTTGTAATAGCCAGAATCTGGAAACAACCTAGATGTCTCTCAAGGGAGGAATGGATACAGAAATTGCGGTACATTTACACAATGGAATACTACGCAGCAATTAAAAACAAGGAAATCATGACACTTGCAGGCAAATGGGGGGAACTAGAAAAGATCGTCCTAAGTGAGGTATCCCAGAAGCAGAAAGACACACGTGGTATATGCTCACTTATAAATGGATATTAGACATGTAATATAGGATAATCATACTAAAATCTGCACACCTAAAGAAGCTAAGCAAGAAGGAGGACCCTGGGTAAGATGCTCAATCCTCATTCAGAAAGGCAAATGGGATGGACATTGGAAGAGGGAGAAAACAGGGAACAGGACAGGAGACTTCGACAGAGGGCCTCTGAAAGATTCTACCCAGTAGGTTATCGAAGCAGATGCTGAGACTCATAATCAAACTTTGGGCAGAGTGCAGGGAATCTTATGAAAGAAGGGGGAGATAGAAAGACCTGGAGGCCACAGGAGCTCCACAAGGAGAGCAACAGAACCAAAAAATCTGGGCCCAGGGGTCTCTTCTGAGACTGATACTTCAACCATTCATGGAGATAACCTAGAACCCCTGCACAGATGTAGCCCATGGCAGCTCAGTCTCCAAGTGGGTTCCCTAGTAAGAGGAACAGGGTTTTCTCTGACATGAACTCAGTGGCTGGCTCTTTGAATACCTCCCCCTGATGGGGTGCAGCCTTACCAGGCCACAGAGGAAGACAATGCAGCCAGTCCCAATGAGGCCTGATAGGCTAGGGTCAGATGGAAGGGGAGGAGGCCCTCCCCTATTAATGGACTGTGGGAGGGGCATGAGAGGAGAAGAGGGAGGAAGGGCAGAATTTGGAGGGGATTTGGGAGGGGGTCCCAGCTGGGATACAAAGTGAATAAATTGTAATAAATAAAAAAATAAAGTAAAAGGACCCCTGAGAGCTGGAATGGTAAAGGCCACACCCAGTTTAGTGGTGACAAGAAAGCAATCCAGGCCCGACTATCACTCCCAGAGGATACTAGAACATCACACCCATGACGAGTGCTTGTGACAATAGAGGAACTAGAAACACAATACACACAGCTTTCAAACTAAACAAGAGAAAGTAATGTTCCTGTTAGAAAACAGATAGCCCCCTCAGAGCAAGAAAAAGTAAGTTATTCAAACTACAATATGATAAAAAGAAAAAAAAAGTCGTATGCTAGACAGAAATAAAAATGTATGGGTACATACTCTAAATATAAACAAATAAACTCGGGAGCTGGAGGGTTGGCTCAGAGGTTAGGAGCACTCTCTGCTCTTCCAAAGGACCCGGGTTCAATTCCCAGCACACGAGTGGCAGCTCACAACTGTCTGTAACTCCAGTTCCAGGGGATCTGACACCATTACACAAACATACCAGCACCAATGTACACAAAATGAAAACAAATAATCGAGAAAACAAACAAACAAACAAAAAACAACAAAAACAAACTCCACCTCTTGGTAAAGTGGAGATCAAATGACTTAAGAAGCAAGCAAAAACAAATTCCAGTTTCAATGGGATATTGTTGACAGCAAGCTGATTAGTAAAAAGAAAGACAGCTGATGGTGCAGGACGAGAGCAGGAGTATGGATCCACAAGAACCGTCACACACAGGTGGTGGAATTTTATAAAAACTTTGGGGAACAAATGACTAGTAATTTGCAAGCTGGACCAGTCAAAGGAGCTATATGGTTTGCGAGTGTCCCTCCAAAGTCATGGCTCGGAAAATTAATCCCAATATAGGAATGCTGTTGGGAAGTGGGGTCTAATCAGAAATGGTTAGGTGATCATCTGTCTTTGCTCTCTTGAAGAAACCACTTTCACGAGAGTAGATGAGCAATCCATTAGTTATCGTGAGAGTAAACTTGTTATAAAGAGTTCAGAGCCGGGAGGGATGGCTCAGTGGTGAAGAGAATGCACCACTCTTGCTGAGGATGGAGTTTGATTCTCAGCACCCACATCAGGCAACTCGATCACCACAGCCTATGAGTCCAGATCCAAGAGACCCTGTGTCTTCTTCTGGTCTCTATGGTAATGGCAGTCACATAAACATAACCACCTACCCCACCCCTCCACCCCATCCCCACACAAAAGAAATAAATTTGCCTGAGCTTGGTGGCATATGTTTGTAGTCCCAGCATTCCGAAAGGCAGTAGGATCACTGTGCGTTCAAGGCTAGCCTCAACTGCATAGTGAGTCTCTTCCTCAAACAAAGCCAGACACCAAGTTCAGCTCCCTCTTGCTCTCTGGCTCTCACTGTCTCTTTCCCTTCTCCCTTGGGATGAGGTCCAGATACAGCGGCTTGCCTGGGATTTCCCATCTACTCTAACTATGAGACAAAAGGATCTGTACTGTCTCTGAGTTACCCGTGCTCTGGCATTCTGTTACAGTATCACACTAAGAGAGAGACCTGCAAGGTATAGCCGTCACATTGCCTTTAATCTCCTAACTAGTTTTCGAAAGACAACGATATAGACTAAGAACAGGACAGTCTTTTACAATTGTACTTACTTTTATTTCCAGTGTATGTTGTGGTGCTCATGTGTCCGTGCATGCATGCGTGTGTGTTTGTATGTGTGTGTGTGTGTGTTCCCTACATGTATTTATGTGTACTGCGTGTGTGCCTGGTGCTCTCCGAGGCCAGAAGACATCCTCAGATACCCTGGAACTACAGTTATAGATCACTGTGAGTCAGTTGCCTTATGGGTCCTGAGAACCAAACTTGGGTCTTAACTGCTGAGCCATCTCTCCAGTCTTGACCAGGACAACATCAAGATAGATTTATCTTGGCTATAAGGGAAATTAAAATCTTGACACTAACTTAGAAGAATGAGTCAATTTGGTGATCACAAAATAGAACCTGCAGTTTCAAGAGCCACCCCAATAACAATCCGTCTGTGAGGTGCCCTCAAAGGCAAGTAAGAAAAGTCCAAGTGACTGAGGGAACACTAAGGTTCAATCAGGAATGGCCTCAATGTTCCAGCTGAATGTCCTAGAAACTAGGGACTCCTGGGTACCTGCAATTCAATTCCCAACCAGGGAATCCAGGACACTCTTCCAAAACACTTTGTTATGACGTAGAGTGAGAAGAAGCTGCACCTGAGGCACCAGGAGCCAGACAAGGAAGCGGTCGACTGTTTCCTCGCCCAAGTACCAACACGTGCTCTCTTTCCTTGCTCTCCTCTCTTTCTGTGTCTCTCCTCCTCCTCTTCTTCTCCTCCCTCTTTCTTCTTTCTCTCTCTGTGCTTTTTCTCTCCCCTCACCCCTGCATAGCAGCTGAGAGCTGCTCCTGATAACCCAAATACCAACAAATGTAGGGGAGAGGTCTTGCTAGGCATCAAGGATAAAAGTTAATGGTACCACGCTGTCCCTGCATCATTCCATCCAACACACAGGAACCCTCTGAGGTCGTGCATATTGTGATGGCATCCTCCACTTTTCACGTGAGGAAACTGAGGCTCATAAAGGTTAGCTAATGTGCTAGAGGTGGCTGAGGGCTTGTTCATTCTAGTATTTGGAGCCATGTCACATGCTCACCTGCATACATTTCAATATGGCCCTTCCTTGGTCATCACAAAAATTCAAGCAATTCAAAGTATATTAAAGTTCAAAATCTATTTGATGACAAAACTCATTTTTATTTTAAAAGATTTATTATTTTATTTTCTATTATATATGGCACTTAGAAATATTTTACCATCAATGCATTCCCAGTTTGGTACAGAATGGCCTATGAGGCACAGACTTGAACCTTGTGAGCCTGTGTCTACTAATAGACGATGTGATGGTTATTAGTGACTGTCAGCTTGGCAGGATCTAGAATCTCCTAGAGGACAAGCCTGTTAGCATGTCTTTGGGAGAGTATCTAGATTGGGAGGCCCCACCATGTGTAGGAGTGCCAAAATCCCATGAGCACGTGTCCTGCACTGAAAAAAAAAAAACAACAGGGAAAAGTGGCCTGTGCACCCGACTCATCATTCCCAGCTTCCAGACACATGGGCAAATGTGGCCACTTCCCTCAAGCTCCATCATCATGATGAGCTGTACCCTTGAATTCTGAGAAAACATGAATCGATGGCCCCTTAGATAGGGCCTAAGGTTGTCCTTTACCTCCCTTAGGTGCTTAGATTGTCTCTGCTTCTTATCAGGTGCTTTGTCACTGCAATGAGATGAGTAACATCAGGCGCCCTCTACTGGAAGCTGCCATCAGTGCCTCAGTTTCAACACTTCATGGCGGCTTGCATGCTCTACTGCACAAGCCATACCTTGTGAAGTTAAAAGAACATTGCTTCTCCACTACGGTTCCACAGCAATCATTAACCGGTAAGGTGAGGACATGCCTTGGCATCCTATGTGATAACTGATTTTATGTCAGCCTGGTGGACAGAGTATTGACTAACAGGGTTTCTATGGAAGAGGTTAGCATTGAACCTGTGGCCAGAGTAAAGCAGGTAGCCCTCTCTAGTGTAGGAAGGCATCCATTTACTGGTCCTGAGTAGAACAAGATGGCACTGTAAGAGGGTTAAGCTCACTGTGCCTGGCTGCCTGGCTGGGACTTTAGTTCTTTCCTGCCTTTGCTCCTTGGCTAACCAGCATGTATACCACATACCAGCTTCCCTGGCTCTCTACCTTGCTGAAGATGATTGGACTTTCCACCTGTTTGGTATTCTGTTACTATTATAAAGACCATGATCAAAAGCAACTTGAAAAGAAGAGGGTTTATTTGGCTTCCATGTCCTGGTCACAGACTATCATTGAAGGAAGGCAAGGCAGGAATTCAAGGAGGGCAGGAACCTGGAGGCAGGAACTAACGCAGAGCCCATGAAGAAACGCTGCTTATCTGCTTGCTCTTTTGTAACATTCTCAGCTTTCTTTTATTTTCTCCTCCTCCCCTTTTCTCCTCCTGCTCCTCTTTCCCCCCATGTAGCCTGGCTTTCCTGGAATTCACTCTTTAGACCAGGCTGGCTTCAAACTTACAGAGATCCACAAGCCTCTGCTTCCCTGGTGCTGAGATTAGAGGCACCACACCTAAGTCAGCTTGATTTCTTATATCTCCCACAACCACAGACCACTGGCCCAGGTACAGCACCACCCACAGTGGGTTGAGCTCTCTCACATCAATCAACAATCAAGAAAATGCCTACAGGCCAATCTGATGGAGATAATTTCTGAGTGGAGGTCTCCAGATAACTGTGGCTTTTGTCAGGTTGACAAAACTCTACCCAGGATACCACCCTCCATAATCACATAGGACAATTCTTCCCCCTTCCCATTGGTTTTGTTTCTCTAGAGAACAATGGGAACAATAAGAAGCATATGACATATACATGTCTGTAACATAAGATATCACCACATCTATCCTCTCAACAAAGGATGTATTATTTGTATATTAAAATCACCGGTACAAATGCAGAACTCTCACCTCATTGTGAAGCTGAACCCAAGTAATCATGACCTGGAAGCACAGATTCAGCTTACCTAAATACCGTGTTCCAATGTTGCTGCAGGTTCATGAAGTTCTGAGTCAAGGAAGTTAAAAATCATAAATCACAGTGCTCTTCAAATATGATGGTGGAAACCTCAGGTTAGAGCAAAACAGGGAAAACTCCACGATGGAGTTCAGATGTTCGTCTGATGACGCTATTGCCTTTTGGGTTGGTGGAAGCTAGCGGACTACATTAATACATTCCATGAAGTTTCATGTGATAGTCACAGGATGTTAGACGAGATACAAGTGGGCAATTAACAGCTATTAATGGAAGCAAAGATAGTTCAAGATAATTTGGTTTTGGATCTCCAAAATTCCAATTCTCTGTAATCACAAAGTTCTAATTGGTCAGTCGTCATCTTGCAGAATCAGTTCACACTTTAAATATGTGTACATTTATAGTTAAAGACAATATATAGACAGACAGACAGATAAATATGGTGATAGATGGTGAGAGATAGATAGATAGATAGATCCTAATGTTTCTGTTTTCTGAAAGTCCTTCACTCATATCATGATTCTTTCTAAATGTGACATTGGTTAAAAAGAAATGCTATCTTTGACTTGGAAGATTCCTCTCTAGGCAAAATCTCATGTCATGTCTATGATCTTCATGGTTGGATTGCACCTCTCATCTAAGTTTGTGAATAACTTTCTGCTCCCAAGTTTGAAGATGCTAAAACCCCAAAGGCCCACTCCCTGATCACATGGAGCATGTAAGGCCCAAATATTCTCACACAGATAGCCCTCATTTAGGATCTCAATACCTCTCTACCTAATTTGGGGTGCTCTTGTTTTCAGAGCCTACAAACAGCCTACAAACCTTCCAGCTTTGTCTCTGCCATGAATGATCCAGAGAAGGCAGGTGTGTGCCCTGGGGTCCATGTTGACTTTCCCCAGAACTTGAGTCCAACAGCCTGTGTCCAGTGTGTGAGTTTAGGTGGTCTACAGTTCTGAGGATATGGGGATCTTGGAACACAATGCTGGTGCTCAGGGATGTGATTTAGCACAAAGCTGGTAGCAGGTTCATCACCACAGTCTGCAAATATATGATGCTCAGTGCACTGTGTCATCGGTCACCCTGAGGCTATCTGGATGAAGCCTATTTCTGACCTGTGAATTTTTCATAATTTTTTTTGTCTTAAAAAACAAAGAGTTTTTATGTATTTTTTTAAATTGCTTTAAAAATGCTTTATTCTTCTTAGAAAATGTACTCTGTGGTACTAACCCATGGAAATTTTCTGAGGCTACTATTAGCCTCTTGTAATTGTAACATTCTGTGTTGCCTTTTTAATTTTCTAATATTTTTTTGAGATGGGGTTTCTCTGTGTAGCACTGGCTGTCCTGGAACTGACTCAGTTTACCTGCTTCTGCCTCCCAAGTGCTGGGATTAAAGGCGTGCACCACCACTGCACGCCTTTAAGTTTTAAAATGTATATTGTATCTTTTAAGATAAGTTGTGTTTTATATTTGAAACTCCAGACTGTAGAGCCAGATTTAAGTGCGAATCCCAGCTGTGCCGGCCATTCACCATATCAGTTGAATGAGGAACTCAGCCTCCCAGTCTGTAAAACCTGGAGGCTAATGGAGGCTGGGGACTGGGGACAAGACCAAATGTGCTCACACAGCAAAGGCTTAATAAGCAACACAGTATCAATTCACTGACAACATTCTCAAACGCACACTGGTTATGGAAATGGAAGACAAATGAGTGACTACAGAAAGTCAGGGGTGGCGGTGAAAGGTACAGAGGGAACAAAAGACACCTTAGTGGGGATAGAACAGCCCAGCCGTGTATGGTGATTGAAGCAGGAAGTTCCATAGAGGGAACTACATAAAAACTCACATCATTCATACATACACAGACATGTCCACACGCATATACATACACTCGGACATACCCATATACACATAGACACACTCATACAAACACACATATATACATATGCGCACATAGCTACATACTCAGACATACTCAGACACATTGCACACATCATATACATGCATGTACCTGTACACAGATCTACCACAATACATACACACATGTACAAACCACACACATGCATGTATACACACACAGATCCACCAAAACACATACACACACGCATACACAAACATACTCTCACACACACAGGCACACGCACACACACACACACACATATAAAACTGGCGAAGCTGGGTTAGGTCTGTGAATGGCATATACCACGTGACTCTCACTTTGATGCTGAGCAGTAGGCATGTATCATATTACCACCAGGGAGGACAGGGAGACCAGAATTCTGGCTGTCTCTGCACTCTTTCTGTAACCTCCCCGTACTTGCAAATCATTTCAGAGTCAAAAGCTATTCAAATGTTCCTGTCATTCTGGGTGTTTCATAACTGTTCTTTAGTACTATTGTTTATGTCATAGTAGTTTTTCAGCAATCATTATGTACATATATATATTCATTTTAAAAGTTAAAGAAATATTTAAAATGTTCTTTTTGGGAAAAAAATAAAACCTATTTCAACAGAGTTACAAATTGTTACCTATACAGGGGCTCTGAGTTGCGAACTGTAAAATCACTTAGCGTGGATAGCTAGCATGATTTGCAAGTTCCTTCTCAGATTCAGTGGCATTAGGGGCCATGGCCAGAGAAGACTCAAGTCCTGAGTAGCTGAGTGGGCAGGAAACTCTCAGAATGATAGGTGAAAGGGATGCCTTCCAGGAGTTTAGAACTCCGTGTCTCAGTGAGTGCTTGGCATTCCGGGAGCATTCCAGCGAACAGCAGACTCTCGGTCCCAGCACTTAGAATGGAGAAGTCAGAAGCTAGTGTTGTCAGTTTTACAGAATCCAGAGTCTCCTGGGAGATGAACCTCTGGGCATGGCTGTGGGGAATGTCTTCACTTCACTATTTGAGATGGGGAGACCCTACACACACACACACACACACACACACACACACACACACACACACAGTGGCTGGCACCGTTCCCTAGTAGCGTGTATTCACAGACCCCTCTTTGCTTCCTGATTCTGGATGTGCTGTTACTGGTTGCTGCAAGCTCTCACCACATGAACTGCACCCTGGAAGGGTGAGACAGGTCAAGCTCCTCATCCCTAAAGTTTGTTCTGGAGAGTGTTTCATTACAGCAACAGAAAAAACAAAAAACAAAAAACTGAAGACAGCCAGCTTTTGGGGGTGGGGAGGAGGGTGTCCTTGAAATCACTGGTGTGGACTTTTCAGTCGCAGCTAGACACTCAAGCCTGGGGAACATCTCCCACCGAGGCCAGAAGCTGGTCAAAAGTGGAGATCTTGAGCCAGGACTGTTTGCAGGAGCTCATAGCGGTGGGTCTCTGCTCCACAGAGATTGGATAAGTCTCCACAGCCACCCACAGTCTCGGGGCATGATCCGAACAGTGCTTAGAGGCTGTTCAGAGACAGCGTCTGGCCTGTCGCTGAAGGGCAGCAGTGAGAGCAGGGTTGAGCCCAATCCACATCCTTGGCAACAACAAAGAGGATGAGTTTGAGGTGTCCCCGGTGGCTTCCTCTCTGGCTCCACTCAAAGCTTGCAACATTATGGCCTCCAAACCTTCCAATTCTGAAAACCTTCGCTCTCTTCTTGGACTATGTTGTGCCCTGGGGAAGCCGTGCTCTGGGCTGCACAGAGACGCGGGGCGTGGTGTTCCAAGGAGCGGCTCTGCACCAGCCCCCCAGCCGGGCCACTTACAGCCCAGAGCGCTTAGCTCCTTCTAATCACCATTTCCTTGTCAGTTAAGATGGGTTTTTCTTGTGTTGTTTTCCTTTATCCGGCAAGGTTGGGGTGAGAATTAAAGCTCTTGGCTCCTAAGGCGCTTTTCTGACCTAGAAAGTGCACTATGCTTATTAGCAGTATTATTTGAAGGCTCTGTGGAGGGCTAGTAGAGACTGGCCTCTTTTGACAGGGAACTGGGACAGGACTTCCTCCGGGTTTGTTTGTTTGGGTTTTTTTTTTAACCTATAATTCAAAGGAATGCCAGAGTGGAAATTCACCCTCTCAAGTCAAGAAGACCTCGACTCACACCCTATAGGGCACTACATACTTGGAGTAAAAAAAAAAAAAAAAAAATTACCGGAAGGGCAAAGGATCCTATGCAAGACCAGTCCCAAAAGACATCCTGACCCAACCCAATTTACACTGTGTGAGTGTGTGTATGGGTGGGGTAGTGGTGGTGTTGGGGGGGGGGGGGGGGGATTTAAAAAGCCACTGCTTGTCCTACCCTGCCACCTGGTGGCCATTTTCCAGGCTGCATGACTAAGATTAGCCTCAAAATGGAAAGCCAAAACAGAGAAAATCATCCTAGGATGAGTTGGTAACTTCAACTGGTTGTTCCATGCCAAATGATCAGCCCTAAAATCGTACATACAAGAGCAACCCTGAATGGTTCAGGAGGCTGTGTTTATGCATTTATTTGTGTATATACATTTGTGTGGGGATGATAAAGAAAAGAGTTTATGAACTTAAGAGGGAATGTCAGGGCACAGGAAAGCTTAGAGAAAGGAGAGGAAAGAGAAAACACTGTAAGTACAGTGCACATCTGTGAATCTTAAAAAAAAAATTAAAATACAAGTAAAGACCAGCTGGAGATCTGGAAATAGGGTTACATGCCTGTCGTCAGCCCTGGGGAGGCCAAGGTGGCAGTGTTACTGTGAGCTGGAGGGAAGGATGAGATCCAAAATGATAGCTACTCTCAAAAGTAAGTGAATGGGTGAATAAATAAACCTGAACTCCTTAAACACATTGTCTATTGCTTGGGCCCTTTGGGTCAGATCTGAGGTGAGTTAAGGAAGTGTAAGCAGAGAATGGTGAGAGCCAGGCAGCCTCAGGATGATGAGACGCTGTGCTCTTAGACATTGCTCATCTTTCTGTGTGACCGAGGGTAACATGTGCCAGGCAGAAATAATGCAGCCAGTCCAACTTTAAAAGTGCCCATAACCTTTAGCGGTTCCAACGCTGTTTAAAAGTCTAAGTTCGAGTCTCTTCTGAGACTTAAGGCAAGCTCTTAGCCGCAGACCCCTATGCAATTAAAAAAATATCCATTTACATAGTTCTAGTACATATTAGAACACGGATGCATACATGGTACAGAATAAGTAAGCATTTCCATTTCAAAATGGAAAAATGGGGGCATAACAAAGTTGCCAGCTCGGATCAAGACCAAAGCTCCTAGAACTGATGATAGCATCATCTCCACACATGAGCTGAGCAGCCCCTCGTCTATAGCTTTGCCACTTGGAGCACACACAGACTGTCTCGGGGAAGAATCAACTTTACGTCTGCAGCAGAAAGCCTGCGGTCCTGGCGCCTCCATCATTCTCATCATTCTCGGCGTTCCACTACAGCTTTAGCTCGTACTTCTTCTTCCCAGGATCTCTCAAGGTGCCTGGCCACACAGTGCCTGGCCTGCCTGGCTTTTAGAGACCTTGGTGCAAGCTTGCATTGTTCTATTACTCTTTCATCTTTCGTGCCTGTAAAAATCAGTGTCAGTGTCAAAGCAGATGCTGAGCCTGATGGCCAACTGATGGGCAGAGTGAATGGAATTTTATGTAAGAAGTGGGAAATAGTAACAGCTGGAGGGGACGGGAACTCCACAAGGAGAGCAACAGAACAAGATAATTTGAACACAGGGAACTTCCCAGAAAATCATACTCCAACCAAGGACTATTCGTGGAGATGACCTGGAACCCCTGCACAGGTGTAGCCCATGGCAGTTCAGTGTCCAAGTGGGTTACATAGTAATGGGAAGAGGGACTGCCTCTGACATAATCTGATTGGCATGCTCGTTGATCACCTCCCCCTGAGGGGGGAGCAGCCTTACCAGGCCACAGTAGAGGACAATGCAGCCACTTTTGATGAGAACTGATAGACTAAGATCAGAAAGGAGAGGAGAACCTCCCCTATCAGTGGACTTGGGAAGTGGCATGCATGCAGAAAGGGGAGGGAGGGTGGGATTGGGAGGGGAGGAGGGAGGGACTTAGGGGGGGGGGATACAAAATGAATAAAGTATAATTAATAAAAAATAAAAAAAAAATCAGTGTCAGGTAGAGCATACTGCCACATTCTGCTGCAAGAAGGACAGAAGCCTGGTTCCCTTGACCAATGCTCTGTGTGCCTTGATGGGTAAATTGGTGGGGAAAAAAATAATCTTTCTAGGCAGTTATTTAGAGCAAGGAACTTCTTAGGTAGCATTCTCAGGTCAAACTCTCATCTTTCAAACAACATTTGTACTTTCACAGGAAGGAGCCTGTGATGGGTGGGGTCTCACCTCGGGATATTTTTACTAATGACCCAGTGCAGAGCAGGAGGTTTTTCTCAGTGTTACTGATCTCTTTAACAGTGACAGCTGTTTTCTCTGTTTGCACCTTGCCTACAGCTTTAAACTTGCTTCTCTCCCCACGAAACAATGTTTTCATATTTATCTGTTTCCTTATTGCTCTCGCTTACTGTAGACCCTGATCAGAGCTGTGAGCTATAGCCTGAACACTGTCCTCTCTCGAGATTTTTCTCCATCAAAAACATTAGTCCATTACTTTTTAATTCAGCCTCGTTCCCATTCTCAGGACCAAAATACAGTCAGATTCTGCCAGAATATAACAAGAATGGTCTCTACCCCAGTTTCTGATACTCTTTTTTTTCCTCTGTCCTCTTAAACTTTCTGAGCTAGGCCACCACTGACTGCTTGTCTCTTAGGATCCTGGTCTTCTGGTATCGCACCAGGATAGCCCACTAAGTTCTTATGGCATATAAGGCTCTTAGCCAAAGTTTCAGACTTTTCCACATTTCTCCCACAAACCAGGTCCAAAGGTCTAACGAGCACAGGGTCAGGTTTATCAGAGTAACAGCAGTGGAAGGGCTGCTGCTTGGCACCAGGGTTCTACTGTAGTTACTCTTCTCATTGCTGTGACCCAGTGGCCAAGCAGAAGACACTTAAAGACGTTGTTTCAGATTAAGGTAGAGAAAGCATGATGGCAGGAGGATGAGGTGTGTAGTCACGTTGTATCTACAGTTAGGATACAAAGATATATGAAAGCTGATGCCCAGTTGATGCTCTCCTTTCTTTTATTTTTTGACTGTGTGTGTGTATGTGTGTGTGTGTGTGTGTGTGTGTGTGTGTGTGTGTGTGTGTTTGTGTGTGGTGTTGCTGCTGCTGCTGCTGCTGCTGCTACTACTGCTTCTAGGGACAAAACCCAGGCCTCACTTCATACTAAGCAAGGGCTCTGCCCTCTGAGCTACATCCCAGGTCTCTTTTTTTATTCAGTCTCAGACCGCAATTCATGGGATGGTGCCATCATGTTTAGGGTTAGGATTTCCATCTCAATTAACCAAATCTAGAAATTCCCTCACAAACACACCCAGCAGTTTATCTACGAGGTGAACCTAAATGCTGCCATGTTGACAGTCAGTATTAGTCACTTCAAGGTCATTCGGACTCACAGGTATTAGCCCAATGTGACTGGTGTGTCTTTATCTTTTCATTATGGTTTTTCTTCAACATTTTAATTTTTTCTTTTACATAATAGCATATAATAGTTCTGTTATATTTTTTATTGGATATATATGTTCTTTGGCCCATATAAGCTTGGAATAATCAAATCTACGTGTCCCTAACTTATTTAACACTTCTTCACAGCAAAATTATGCAACATTCTTCCTTTTACCTAGTTTTGAAATATTTGATACAATATTGTTAAGATTGTTAATAGTTATTGTTTTGTGCCGTAGAATACCACAAATCATTCTTCTTTAATTCAGTCTCAGTCCACAGCTCATGAAATGGTGCCATCACATACCACATTTAACACATTTAGGATAGGTCTCCCACCTTTGTGTTTTTGTTTGTTTGTTTTGAGACAGGGTTTCTCCCTGTATCCTTGGCTGTCCTGGACTCACTTTGTAGAGCAGGCTGGCCTTGAACTCACAGAGATCCATCTGCATCTGCCTCCCCAAGTGCTGGGACTAAAGGTGTGCGCCACCACACCTATCAGGTGTCTTATTTCAATCAACCAAACCTAGAAACTCCCTCATAAACAAGAGCAAAGGCTTATCTCCTAGATGAGTCTAAACCTTATCAAATTGTGCTGTTGGCCTTCCTCTCCGTGTTCCTAACAGTGCGATCTTCAGGTACTGCAGAAGCCACTCAGCTGCAGATAACAGATCCCTTCCTCACACGCCTCATTTTCTTTCTCCACTCATAAGCTGATAGATACTGGCTCATCTCCACTTCTTTGTTGCAGTGACTCATGCTGCCCTGGATATGGGGTGCTGGTCTGTGATTTTGTTCCCTTCGGATGTGTGCAGCCTGCAGTCAGAATGCTGGATCACTTGGCAAGTTATATTTCTAATTTTTGCAGAACTTTCATACTGCTTTCCGTAATGGCTATACTAATTTGCATGACCAAGAATAGCACGTAGAGTTCCCCTTTCTTCACACACATGGCAATACTTTGTCCTTTTTTGTCTTTTTGATAACAACTATTCTAATAGTAAGGTAAAAGCTCACTGTGATATAAATTGTATTTCCCTGATGATTGATAGCACTGAGCACGTTTTCATGTTTCTCTCGACCATTTAAGTGTCTGGGTAAATGCCCATTCGTGTTTATACCATTTTTATATCACCACCACCACCACAACCACAACTACCACAACCACCACTGCCACCACCACCACCACCACCACCACCACCACCACCATCATCATCATCATCATCATCATCATCATCGTCATTATCATCATCATCAGTAGTAACATCAGTGCATCTCTGTATCCAGGCATGGACCACGGTGTGCCTGTGGAGATCAGAGGACAGATTCGGTTCCTGCCCTTCACCTTTACATGAATTCCTGGGATCAAACTCAGGTCTCCAGGCTTGTGTGGCAAATGCCTTCACCCACTGAGCTGTCTCACCAGCCTCCATACCAATTTTCAGTCTGATCTTTTCCTGCTATTGAGTAGCTTGAACCTCATATAGAGTCTAGGTATTAACCCTTTGCTGAAGCTTTATAGCTGGTGTGCTATAAAAGAGGTTGGTTACACACATTCATGAGATTGCACTTATGGCACAAGCAAGTCTCTCACAAAGAGAAAGAGAAAGAGAGAGAGAGAGAGAGAGAGGGAGAGAGAGAGATTTCATTATAGAAAAAAGAGATGGAGACGATAAACCAAAGAGCATCAAAGACTGCCAGGAAGCCACCAGAGGCTAGGAGAGAAGCCTGGAAAAGATTCCCCTGCCCTCAGAAGAAACGCCCCCTCCCCACCCCAACCTCTGGTCTCATAGATCCCATTTGCGGGGCTATGGAGAGGCAGCTTCTTCCTGTTGCTGAACCCACTCAGTCTGTGATACTTTGATACAACAAGCCTGACAAACTCAAGAGACGGTTGTATCAAGAAAGCTCTTTCTAAACAGAAGAGGTCCTGCCATCCCACATAGAAGGCTGAGGCTGTTGAAAGTCTCGGGGATACTTATCTCTGACTTAATTTCTCAGCAAGACTGGCTACCACATAGTGCCCCCAAAGAGCAATGTGCCATTCCAGCTATGTCCTTCTCAAGGTCGCAGGATTCATAGGATCAAGATTCATTGGCCATCATTTTAATGCCTCTTGGTATTTTTTTTTCTACATTGTCTTGCTATAGTTTCCCAAGTGAACTGCAAATATTCTGATGATCTGGATCATGTGAGAAACCTAACTCGGATTGCTGTAACCCTCGACATTATGTGTAGACATAAAGTTATTGTGTAATTCAAATGCTGATTTCTGTGTGCCCCCTCCCCATAGCTGGTTGCCATCCATATATTGTTCTAAGAATCTCCTGTCTCAATGTTGTGTAAACACTATTCCCCAATTCTTCCCTGGTATGCCAGTAAAGTAGCTTACAGCCAATTGCTGAGCAGGGGAGAGAATAGGGCTGGACTTCCTGCCAGCCAGTTGAGAGGAGTTAGAGGAGGAAGTACGGGATTGAGTTAGCAGGAGAGGCCCAGGTGACGTTAGGAGAGGAGCTGGATGAGAGAAAGGTAAAAAGTGCAAGTATCTCTGGGATGTATGCTAGGAGGATTAGCTTGGAGGGTTAAGAATAGAGTAATAATTATTCAGTTATTGTGTTGTGAAGCTTATTATTACACAAAAATAAGAGAGTCTCAATTATTTGTGTGATAGCTGGTTTATGAGAAGAACTGAGAAACAAATGCAGTTTTACAAACTGTTTATAAACTTCAACAGTTTATAACTTTAAAGTTATGACTTTCTTGGTGGGGGCTGGTATTCTTGACTGTGTAAAGTTATTATAATCCCTTAAGAGCCTCAGTTACAATAGTCAATAATTCTGACTCTACACATACTTGCTATTTAACCAGACTGCCTAATTAGGATATCAAGGCAAAAGAGAAGCTTTGTATGTTATCACACACTTACAATCCCAGCACCAGGGGAGATTGAGACAAGAGCAAGTTCAAAGACAGTTTGTGTATGCAGTGAGTTTGAGACAGGCCTGGGCTACATAGTAAGACTCTATCTTCAGGCCCGGCTCATTTGTTAAATGTGCTAAGCAACCGTCCATTGTGCTGGTCAACCACCAAAGGCGGATGGTACAGTGGTCCTCCAGAGCATCTCAAGTTCCCTTCCTAGCCTCCACATTTTTTCCTGACTTTATGTGCCTCTGCTTAGACATCTGCTTTGCTAGTGCCCCTGATCACTGTATTAGTTGTGCTTGGTACCATGACCCTGACAGTGTAGAAGGCACCTTTATCTTCTTTGGGGATTAGAGAAACTTAGTTTTCCCTATTAGTCACAGTATTTTGAGTAAACCAAGGCTTGTGTCTTGTCTTGGAGGAACCCAGCAAATATCAGCCACCGTTATTAAGAAATTTAGACATGCAGCCAGAGAGATGGCACAGTCGGTGAAGCACTTGGCTCGCAAGTGTGGCAAGATGAGTGCAGAGCTCCAGCAATCACAGAAAGGTTGGAGTGCCTTAGCGGCTGCCTGTAACCCTGTTACTTAGGAGGGAGACACAGGGGTCCCCAGGGCAGAGTGGTCAAATCAGGGAACTCTGGGTTTAAGTGAGAGGCCTTGCCTCAAGAAATAAGGTTGAATAAAATATTTAAGTGTGGGAAAGCTATGGTAAAAAACTTTTTTTTTTCTGAGACAGGGTTTCTCTGTGTAGACTTGGCTGTCCTAGATTCACTTTGTAGACCAGACTGACCTTGAACTCACAGAGATCCGCCTGCCTCTGCCTCCCTGAGTGCTGGAATTAAAGGTTTTTACCACCGTGCCCAGGTGTGTGTGTGTGTGTGTGTGTGTGTGTGTGTGTGTTATTTACATGCATTGCATTGGTATTCTGCTGCTTTACAGATGTATGTCTGTGTGAAGGTGTTAGGGTATCAGATTTTGGAGTTCGACAGTTGTGAGCTGCCATGTAAGTGCTGGGAACTGAAGCCAGGTCCTCTGGAAGAGCATTCAGTACTCTTAGCCTCGGAGCCATCTCTCCAGCCCCCATGTGTGTGTGTATTCCTATGGAAGCTGCAAAGTTATCATCAGCTCTACCAATCCACTGTGAAATGGCATGTATGCCCCGGGCAACTCTCTATTGTAGTAGCATAATTAGAAGGGAAACTGGTAACTTAACAGCTGTAAAATATTCTCCATATTCTGACGTTATCTTTCACGTATTGTTTGTTTTTAACCCCTGGAGGCCGAGCTGCCTGAGGAGGATGCAGGGGATGAAGAAGCTCCGGGAGAGCAGCAAGCGTTCTCTGCTGAGCCATCTCTGTGGCCCCTGGTGGTGCTCCTTATCGCCAGGCAGGCAAAGCCGTCAAGTTGCTGCGAATGAAGGTATTTCCTTCTGTACAGGGAGTACTGCAAACTTTTCATCACTTAACAGCTTCACACTTGATTTTAGCCAAAAGGGGGAGCAATGTTATTACTTAACAATTTTCAGTCATCTCGGTTAGCAGTTTGACTGTACATATTTTTCCCTTTGCCACTTCAGAGATTATCAAATGATCATTTAAAAAAATATTTTAAAGTAGTTGTGTTAGTAAGAACTTTGTAAATAAAAGACTTAAAACCCTAATATACATTTATATAAAATATGAAATAATAATATATATGAAATATGGTTGCCAGCATAAACTGTGCTCTTGTTCCAAGAAATAGGAACCCACACAAACCAGCCCAAGTAAAAAGGTGGTGCTAGGCACAGGGGCCCTACCATTAGCAGTTGTGAGAGGTAGTCTCATAGAAATGTCTGTCCAGAAACGAACAAATGACAGCAAGCTCCATAGAAAGCAGTACTGTAAGATCATCTTGTTTTGAGAGCCTGGCTCTGGGGCTCTGCCATTGATGTGGCCTGACTACCACCCAGGGGTCAGCTTTTCCTTGTTTCTCTTCCCCACTTCTCTGAATTGAATGTTCTCTGAATGTTTTCCTGAGTATGCCTCCGGGTGAACACGAGAAAACTTGCTACTAATCACTATTGCGAGTGACACCAAGAAATGAAAACAGGAGGCCTAGGTCCTAACCACTGATTGATCTTGAAGTTCTACAAATAGCTGGGTATGTGAACCCAGGCAAGCTGGCCACTCAGCCGTGAGACCTGGGACAGGCCCCGCTCACTCCATCATTACTAAATCAGAACACAAACCTGTTCTTTTCCTAGGGTTGGGATAAGAGGGAGGCTCTGTACTTGCCCAGTCACTAGGTGGCAACAGACCTGTTTCCCTCAGTAATGGGTCAGAAGAGCCACCTGAAGGAGAGGTTTCTCTCTCCTAAACTCCCAAACAAGCTCTGCTTGCTTCTACTCACCCATATCCACAGGTCTACTGCTGTGGTTTGGATATATACTCAAGCCCTCAAGCCCCCAGTCCTCCAAGAGCTGTTGCTTTAAGATGCGTGTTCTCAGCTGCTGGCACTATTTTTAAAGTTCTAGAAACTTTGGAAGGTGAGGCCTATCTGGAGGAAATAGGTCACTCAGGGCATACCCCTGGGACAAGTGTCTCAGTGTCCTCTCTCTCTCTCTCTGCTTCCTGTCTGCAGTGACATCCAGTCTCATCATAAGCCCAGAGTTAGCAGAGCCAAGGACAATAGAAACATCTGAAGCTCTGAGCTTAAAGACCCCAGCCCTTCCTTGCTGCGTTGGACATTCTGTCACATCAGAAAGAAATCTGTGCAGCTCAGTTACCAACTCCACTCTAGCTAAAGTCATCTGGGAAGTAGGAAGCTCAGCTGAGAAAATGCTGGCCTCAGACTGGCCTGTAGATATGGTTCTTGGGGCATTGCCCTGATCTGTGATTGCTGTGGGAGGGTCGTGAGCAGATGAGCCAGGGTTCTATCAGAAAGCAAACTGAGTAAGCCACCGGGAACAAGCCAGTAAGCAGCCTTCCTCCACGGCCTCTGCTTCAGGTCCTGCCTTGAGTTCCTGCCCTGACTTCCTTCAGTGATAGACTGTGATCAGGATGGGTAAGCCCAATAAACCCTTTCCTCCCAAAATTGCTTTTGATCTGTGAAAAATCACAGCAACGGAAAACAGAAAAAGAGTCAAAGCTAATACACACCTGAGGCCCTAGCAAACCTTTCCCCTCCCCCAAAATGTCGTCATAAGAATATTAAGCATATCCTAGTTTTTGAGACACCTTTTGTGCGAGCATGCGTGTCTGTGTGCATGCGTGTGAAAATGCATTCACTCCATGCCTTTGTAATTAAATTGTCTCTCCCCTTTGCTCTGGGCTGTACTCTTAATAGCTCTACTTAGAGGTGCTTTCTTTTTACTTATTATTAATCATCAGCTGGCTGTAGTAGCTTGGGCTTTGATCTCCCTTTTGTCGGAACACCGCCCTCCCTGTCTGCTCCTCAGTCTCCCTCATAAATAGTAATGACACAAAAACAGACTCTCAGGAGCAGAAGGAGCCTAGGGCCAGCTTCCCTCGGGCCTGCGAATTGTCATTCCTGAAGCTGTGTGCTCTGTAAGTTCTTCTGCCAGGTTTCTTTGGGAGCAGAGGGATCATTTTCTCCCTTTTCAAAGACCAGGGTGAGTTGAGGCCTTGAGCTGGCAAGTCCTTTAAAGTCATTTTCAAAGGAAACCTGAGCTGTAAGGCCGTGCGGTTGGCGCAGGGCGGAGCGACTTTCTGCAGCTCTCTCTGGGGCTTTGGGTGGTCAGCTCCCCTAGCTCCCCAACACGTGCTCAGAGACTGCCGCAAAGCCACTGCCAAGAGCCTACCAGTAGGCACACGTCCCCTCTCCACCACCACCCAGGAACAGGAAGGAGATGCAGGCTTTCTCTTTGGGGCCCATTACCCGAACCACACTTGTCTTCCCATATCTCAGATCCTGTCAGTCATAGTTGCTCCTTGGGGTTTTCTGAGGTAAAATACAAATGGGTGCCAAAACAGGCTAGTGCAAACTGACATCTGAATCATGGACTCACAAATGGTCCAGTTAATCCAGTCTCCTCTTGGATAGGCCAAGACAAGAGACCCCCCCAGCAGAAAACAGCGACTCAAATGCACAGGAAGTGACGGCTGAGCTCCAGCACTGGGGTAGAGGCTTACTCGGCTTCTGGCCAATTGTAAGGTTTTAAGACTATAAATGTCCATCGGTCACCCAGGCACTAATGCCGAGAACGCGTGGCTAAAGCCAGACAGACACCTCTCACCTGCCCCATTTAGCCAAGTGAAGAAAACTTGTTTATGAAGCCAGGGCCAAGATGGGACTTCTCACTTTAGGAGGGAAAAATACTCTACTGAGGCCCAGACCATGACATGTTTGTGCCTAAAGAGCAAGGAGTGGAGTTATCAAGAGCACAGTTCCGAGCTGGGGAAGGGTCCATTCAGTTTCTCTACGTGACCTTCAGGCCCGGTGTCTGGGCTCTGCAGCTGATCCTGGTGTTTACAACCAAAACAGGCAGAAAGTGACTTGGACAAACCCCAGGCTAGCCTCAAGTAATGTCCCTCTCTGACCTCTCCCGCCAGCAGCCCCTCCCTCTCCTAGAACATTTCCCACTGGAACAGGAGGCTGGATTCACCAGGACCTCGACGCAAAGACAAATCCCCAGAAAAAGCTGGCTCGACTTTTCAATGTTTTATTCTTATATTTGTACAGCTATATTTTACAACGCAATAATGCAGTTTAGACACAGCCAAACCCTGTCTCCGGAGTAATTTAAAACAACAAGCATGACGCAGAATGTGGGAGGAGTCAGACATTCCCAAAGAGAGTTTAGTTAGTGACAACTTCTTCAAGTCCCCGTGTCTGCCTACGCGTCAGAAAGGGATGGCGCACGCTCGTCTGTCATTGAAAACTTCCGTGAAAAAAGGCACCGTGAACACGTTACAGGTATATACAAACTGAAAACTAGAACAAAAGTATACATTTCTCCTTCTGCAGCTTTTTTTTTGTTCTTTTTGTTTTTAATACACACTTTGTAAATTGTAAACCTTCACTTGCAAAAAAATACAAATACACTGAGGCATTTTAGACAAAATATTTTCTTACTTATACAGACGCAATACTTAAAATAGTCTCTTAAGTGCTCTTTCTCAATAAAGATTCTCAGATCCGTGTCTGCCTGCAGATACAAAATCGAGCCTTTAACGCAGTTTTATATTTTCAATATATCTTTTTTAGGTTTATATATTTATATTATATATATATAATATTTATATATTTACAACTCTGCCATATATTCCTTCACCTTTGGTTAAAAAAATTAAAGCCCTCTCTTTGACAACATACTGAAGTCTTGTCTTTTAAAACAATACACATTTACATACAAAAGAGATCTCTGTTCCCACAGAACATTTACATTCCTCTTGTTACAACCTGTCAAGTCAGAACTTTTGCATTCTCCCCTGCTTTGATATAGAAAAATGATTTTGATTTTTGCTGACATGGTTTGCCTTACACATAGGAGAAGAAGCAATAGTATTTTCTTAATGTTTTATGGCAGTGTGGGAAGGGGAGCTGCCTTGGCTCCCCGTCCCGCAAACCCTACCCCCACCCCCACCCCAACTATGATTTGCACTAGTGGATGAGAGAGGCACTACATCATGGGATGACCTTTGTAAAGTGTTACAGCATCCTTTGGGTAGATTCTGAGAAGGGGCTGGAAAGGAAAAGAGTCAACGCTCCATGCTTCAGCAGGCTTTGGGGAGCTCCGGAGGCAGGTCGGCGGCGGACACCCGGTACTGCACCTTGGTGTTGGTGATGGCGCCGTGCTTCTGGCGCAAATGAAGTCGCAGCTGGCTTTTGTGACGAAAATGCAGGTTACACTTCTCACACTGGAGAGACAGCAAGAGCAGAGCGTTAGCTGTCATCAACTCGGGAAACATGTCACTGCTCAAAAACCCAGAGGAGAGATGGCTCTGTGAGGGCTGGGTGGAGGCAGCTCCTCCTTCTCAAAGGGCAGGCTTAGCACTTGTTTGAATCTTGGCTCCCACTGCACTTTAAGTAGACATTGTGCAAATGTCCCAGCTTTCCCTTCCACTCATGTGTCCCTCAGGCTTGAAATGTCCTTCCCTGACTTAAGTGTGTGAGTACAAGTCTTATCCAAAAGATAAGTTCAGATGCAAACTCCCCTAATTAATAACACATTTCTCAACCTAAGATAAAATAATTTATCTCTTCTTAGCTCTCAGATCTGCAACCTTGCCCACAATGGTCCTGCTGTGCTAACGTCCTCATCAGGTGGCTAATGCTTTGGAGGTACTGAGCGCTTCTCATCGCAACTTTGTAGGCTCCCTACATCCTACCAGAAAACTGTGAAAGCAACAGCGCGAGTGAACTAAATAGCCTAAATTCATGGGGATTCTGGGAGATGATTCTTCAAATAGCATAGGTCCACTGAACCTGTGCCACCCATTGCTGTGTATCCTGGCCACATCATCTATCAAGACTTAAGGTTTCCCTTCTGTAAGCCATTGGGCCAATCAATGCCAAACATCACTATCAACTCTTATTGCCCCTGCGACTAAAATTCTAGCAGTTCGCAATACAGCTCTGTGCTTAAACGCCTCAAAGCACCGAATGGATTATTTCCCTAAATATAGCCACTTTATGACGCAGGCACTATTTGCCAAATCAATGTACAGATGAGGAAAGTAAGACCGTAAAGTTGAAAATAACCTGTCTGCCAAGAAACAAGTACAGAGATACTCATTCAAAGTCTTAAGAAGCAATGTACTTTGCCACTTATCAGCTGCGTGTGAGTGAGCCCTTCATTGATTAGTTCTTGTGCCCAGTGCTGCCCTTAATACCTCGGGGCAGCGCCATGCAATACATAAAGGGAATCGTGTGGCCGCTTTCCAATTGTGTTTGATTCAGGTCCTCAGAGAGTTAAATTTCAGACAAATTTCCAATGTCACGGTTTCAGCTTACGCCACATTCAAAACTTAACCAGCAGACTGTCGTGTGCTGAGGCTTTGCTCTGGGACATGACCATTCCAACAGCCCTAGCACCGCACAAAGTATGCAGGCACCTGCTTTTCTATATCTGCACCACAGTGCGTTCGGGTACCCGGGGAGGGCAGAAGAGAGGGATGAATCCCCTGAGCTGGAAATATAATAAAGATGGCTGTGAACCACCCAATCTGAGTGCTGGGAACTGAACCCTCATCTTCGGAAACAGCGGCAAGTGCTCTTAACTCCCACACCACCTTCCAGTTCGCCCCTGCCCTTTCCTGAAACAGTGTTTTCTACATCTATTTTTGGTCTTGACTTTGGTGGGTTTCTTTGCCATATCTCTCTGGTTGCTCTCCTTCTTCTAAGCTCCTCTTCACCACCTTAGCTACTCTTTCGCACATAGCTAGTGGAAAGGTATGCTGGAGACGCTCACGTATTTGTGGAACGATTAAGTGTCTCCTTTCCTAAGGCTCAGGTCACCCAGAGCAACGCCTCCATTTTAGAGATGAACACTGAGACCTGGGACTGTTGGCGAGGGGGATGTTGACCTTCAGGGCCCAGAGGTGGCTCTCCTGACCTCTAGTCCCCTGCTCCAACACTAGAGGTTGGAACCATCGGCTCTACTGCCCACTTGCCCCCACATCCCTCCCGCCCCGGTGGGCCAGGAGCCACGGCGTTTACGTACATGGTAAGGTTTCTCTCCTGTGTGGATGCGCAGGTGGCTCTTCAGGGTCTGCAGGTGCCGGAAGCGGGTGCCGCAGATTTCACAGGGGTACGGCTTCTCTCCAGTGTGAATGAGCACATGCGCGCGGAGGTGGGCCACCTGAAGGAGGAGGGCGGCGTGAGGGGTGCTGCCAGGGCGCACCGCCTGCCCACGACCAGCTCCCCATGGGGGGGGGGTCCCTTCTCCACGCTGCTCTGCTCACCTGCACGAATCTGGCCCCACAGGTTTCGCATTTGTAGGGCTTTTCTCCAGAGTGGATTCGAGTGTGGGTCTTCAGGTTGGCCGGCCGATTGAACTGCGCTCCACAAATGTTACAGCGGTAGGGTTTCTCGCCTGTCGCCGAGCCAAAGGGAGAAAGGAAATCATATTAAATGGAGGTCAACACTGGCCCTTAATGTCAAGGTGACTAACTGCTCCCATCCGAGGCCACTGATGCCTTTTGTTGCTATTTCATAACTGTAATTTTTGCTACAGTTACGAATCGTACTGTCAGTGTCTGTGTGTTCGGATAGTCTTGGATGACCCCTGTGAAAAAGCCACGCAACAGAACCCCAGGGGTCGCGACCCACAGGTTGAGAACCACTGGTCTAGGGCCCTACTTACACCCAGCAGGGTGCAAAGCCAAGGAACAAGCAGGTGGACAGGGTGGGATAGAAACGCTGTGAGTCGGACACAGTGGGGGAGATTTCAAGATGCCAAGCCCGCAGAACTAGTGTTGTCCTTAGTGTCATCTGCCTATACAGGGCTTGAGCAGGACTCAGTCCTTCTCTGGGCCTCAGTTTCCCTCTCTGAATAGACAGGGCCGATTTGGACAATCTGGGAAGCCTCTTCTGGCTCTTCCCTTGGTCAGACTGACGCAACAATCCACCAGGGAGATACAATCAGGCTGCTCTAGTTTCTCTCTCAGAACATACTTTTCCGCTTGTGGCAGCTACAGCTGTATTCCATTTGCAAGCAAGGCGGGGTGTGGGGCTGAGCTGAGGCCAGGCAGAGGAAACCAATCTACGGCTGAGCCTTCCACCATGGAAAGTTTCAGGGAGAATGGGGCCGCTGAAAGGTCTGAGAGCTGGTGAATGCCCACAACAATGAGGTTGTGAAGCGCATCCCGGGAAAACGAATGGAACTTGCTTGAGAAGTCCTTGAGGAACATCAAGAGGCTTTTATTTTTAGCCGGCTTTACCCAAACCCAATCCACTTTGCCTCTATCAGCATTAGTCTCCTCACTCAACCAGGGGGATTAAAACTTCTGACCCCAGCAAAGGCAGAGAAGCAGGACAAAAATCACCGAGGGAACAGAAAGAGTAGGAAAAGTAGCAGAGACAAGACAGGGTTATCCCCTTCTTCACTGGTTCTCAACCTTCCTAATGCTCCAACCCTTTAAAATAGTCTCTCATATTGTGGTGACCCCTCCCAACCTTAAAATTATATTAATGGCCACTTCATGTTTGCAATTTTGCTCCTGTTATGAATCATAAGGTCAATATCTGATATGCACGATATATGATATGTGACCCCTGTGAAAGGGTTATTTGACCCCCACAGACAGGTCATGACCCACAGGTTGAGGACCACAGCCCTAGGTGAAGCCAGGGTGGGGGCCTGTCTCCTGCCTCCCTCCAACCAAGTCCCTAGGTTTGGCCTAAGATCCAGTATCTGCAACCCGGAACCATAGCACTCAGGGTGAGACAAAGCCATACCTGTGTGGACGGTCTTGTGGCTGGCGAGGTTGCCTTTGTAGCGGAAGGAGGCCTGGCAGCGGTCACACTTGTATGGTTTGTCACTGTGCGTCTGCAGCGTGTGCCTCTTGAGGGAGGCCTCCTCGGAGAAACGGCAGTCACATTCGTTGCAGAAGAAGGCCCCATTCTCTGCAGAGCGTGAAGGGGTATCATGTCAGCATGAGGCGGCAGGGCAGAGCTCGAAAGCCTCCCTGCTCTGAACTATGCCAGTGTTTCACCCGACCTCAGGCTCGTTACCCAACACTTACAGGAACCCATAGGGCCAGTGGGACTTTGCTTTTCCTTAGCATTTACAATCTCAGTCATGGAAGAGAGAGACGGGAGATAGACTGAATCTTAAGGTCGAGACGTTTCACTCCAGAGGCTCTCATATGCCCTCACCAATTTGAGGACAAGTTAGCTTTTCTCCTCCAAGAGTTCTAAGAAGTGTTTCTTATCAGTTCAAAGTTCAACTTCTTTCACACACAGAAGCCTTGGGGAAAGACTCTTTACCTCTCTAAGCCTCTCTTTGTCTCCAAAGTAAGGTTAATAATCCCTGTCCTGCCTACTCATAGAAACACATTATACAGTCAAAAAGAATGACAAATTATCAGGACATGAGACACAGATGTAATCCAATTATCCTTTAATTGGATCAATGAGGACTCCATGATCATCTTTGTACCTAGCTTCCTTTCATGTCTTCAAAACCCGTCTGTAATACTGGCACACTAAGGGAGATGGTAGAAAGGGGGACAGTGATGGGAACTAGGATGCAGGACAAGAAAATCATCTGGGCACAGGTAGGCACAGTCCCTAATTCTCCCTCTGATTTGTGATCCTTTGCCAAACTGCTCACTGTAAGCCAACTTCTTTCTTTTGTCATAATCATTTAAGAATGGTATACCACTGCAATTTAAGCCGTATTAGTTACTTCCTGGGTCATGAGAGACAGTATCTAGAGCTGTGTAGAGTGAGACTTTTCACCAGGTTAAAAATTGAGGAAGCCAATACTGACTATATGGAAATAATTAATTTAATAATTTAGTTCAACTCAATTCAGCAGACATTTTCTAACTACCTTCAACCATGCTAGGAACCAACTAAGGCCCATAGTTGGTTCCTACGAAATAACTAAAGCCAGATGTTTCTCCACAGAGTATCTATAGCCTACCAGGAAATGCTATTATGTACCCAGGTCAATACAATAGTTTTGACACAGACAGACACTGGGAAAGCTCAGAGGGTTCCAGCAGCCTTGCAGGCCACCTAATTTGGGACAAAGCTGAAGACTGCTCAGCCACCTACCCCTGGTGGCTTGTTTGAATCAGCCCATCTCCTGGGAGATGGTAAGGGAGGCAGGGTAACTATTGCTGGTGATGGTGGGTACCAATGTGCTTCTAATCTGGGTCACATCCCAGAGACAGAAGCACAAATAAAATGGAAATACAAAGCGGGGGGGTGGGGGGGTGGGGGGAGTGGGGGAGGAGCTTCCTTCTCCTGGGCATTGAGAGGGAGGGGCAGAAAGGGACTCACCACAGCTTGAATCGGAGTACTCTGACTGAGTTTCTCCCATCTCCTCGGGGAACGTGGGGCCAGCAGTGTGTAGGCACATCTCTGTATGCTGCGGGGACTGAGAGCCACAGGATGTGCACTTTGGGGGATGCATGTAGAGTGGGGAGTGACCCTCGCTGCTGCTTCGCGGGGAGCCTGTCAGGGACCTGCGGACAGGAAACAGGAGCCTCAGCACCCACCTGGGAAGAGCGGTCCACGCAGGGGCGATGCTGACCTCTCTCTTGTGCTCAGGCAAGCCCAGACACTAGAATTGCCCTCTCCCCCTCGAAGGCTCAGAGCACCACCCCCCCCAAGCCCTCCTCTGCTGGCTAGAGTCCATGGGGTGCCCAACTTCCACGTCCAGTCCTAGTTGTTTCTCCTTAAGGCAACTCCCACAACCTCTCTCAATCTAAAAGAGGGGTTCCCTGCTCCTTCAAGACCGCAGGAAGTGCCTCTGGGATTTGTGGAATGCTTTTCTCCCACACAAGGGAATGCCCTCTCTTGCTATGAAAAAACAAAACAAAATGAAAGGAAAATACAACTTGAGTGTAATATGCATCCCGACTCGGGCTAATCACCCCTCAGCATTTCAGATAAAAACAAACTAGCCCTGTACTCTGCATCCGTCCGAAGTGACTGACGCCCCGGAACTGCACTGGGGAAGCCCCTGACCTTAGACCCACAGGGCCTCTGAAATCACCTGTTAACGATGTTATTGAGCCGGCTGGCTTGGGGGATGGTAGAGTCCTCTCCACTGGCACTGAGCTTGGTTGGAGACTGAAGATCAAGGTTCGCAGGCTCCATAGGCGGCTGGCAGGCAGGCGGGGCAGGGTAGGCCCGAGGGGAGAGGCGACCCAGCTCGGCCTGCTCAGAGCCCTCTGGTTTGGCATTCTGATTGAGGCTGTTCAGCACGATGAACTTATACTTTTTCCAGTTGCAGGCTTTCGGGTCAGTGGGGCTCTTGGCTGGAGGGGAGCCAGAAGCCTGAAGGATGCAGGCGCTCTTGCTGCTGCAGGACTCCGTGGGTGAGTTGGGCTGGCAGTCGGATTTCTGGGGACTCTGGGGACTAACCAGCCCCTTCCGATTCAAGGGAGCATTGGGGGGCTCGAAATGCAGGGCGATCTCATCCTCGGAAGAGGGTCTCTCTTCTTCTTTGCTGGCTTTGTCGCAGGGGAAGTAGGGGGCGCTCCGGGCAGAAGGGGCAGCAGGCTTGGGACCCTCAGGCACGCTGTAGTGTATGTCACTCCGAACGTCCTCTGGGACCGCCTCCTTGGGCGAGTAGATGCTGCTGTGGCACAAGCCGGGGGACACCTCCATGGCCGGCCTGCTGTACTCACTGGGGACTGGCCTAGCACTGTCGCAGGGGAGAACCCGCTCCTTGGGGAAGGGGTTGGCCACAGGCATGCGGGGGGCGTCTCGGAGCTCCTCGTCGGAGAAGAGGAAGCTGCTGAGCGGGAGATGGCTGTACATAGGATAGGAGGCTGGTGGTGTGGACAGGCCACTGTACAGACCAGGGGCAAAAGCTCTGCTCTCACACCCAGGGGTATTCCTTAGTGGCAGATTGTTCTCCACAACCTCACGACCTCGATAGGCCATGATGTCATGGGGCATCAACATCCGGCTGTTCAGGAACTCTTCACGTGGTGGCTTAAGTGCCGGGACCATTTCTGCTTCACTGTGGGGGATTAAAAAAAAAAAAAAAAAAGACCCAAATTAGAACTGTTGAACAGATGACCTTCCAGTGACACTGTTATATAACCACATCCGTGCTTGAGTCAGCTAGACATGGGAGATGTGGCTCTGGGGGTAGGGAAACACAATTATAGGGCCTTTATACCCAGAAGTCTACCAAGCTGGGCTACAGTTGGGGGAACAGAGGAAGATGAGCTACTCAGATAATCTGTGTCTTATTGGGCATGGTCTTGGGAATGTGAGAAACCTATGTATGAATGTCTTGGAAACTGTAAGTCTTCTCACATAGACTTGCATGGGTTATAGAAAAGCTTTTAAAGCCCTTATCTCATTTCACGTGTGCAAAAAGTCCTGCAGGGCAAAGCAGGCCATATTATATACACGGAAACAAGGAAGGAAGGATATGTACCATGTTGGAACTATGCGATCAGATCATATTAACTAAAAGACCTGTCCCGTGTGCTCAACAGATTCGCAGGGAAGTTGCTGAGGGAGAGCAGGCAGTGCCCAGGGCAGAAGCCCTGGCTCTGGTGCAGCCTGGCCTGATTTGCAAACCCAGCTCTGACCTGGAGCAAGTTGCTTAACCGTTCAGAGCACAAGGCCTGGCCTGTATAAAGTACTCCCAAATGATGGCAAAGATGAACTTGCCACCTTTATCACCCACTGGAGACGAAAACACTGGCTGCAAATACTTAAAGGGACTTATGTGGGTGAAAAAAGTAGGGCACACTCTCCACTGACAGAGCTAGAATCCGAAAGGGAGGGTTAACGGGGCCAGATTCCAAGAGGCTGTACAGAGAGACTTTCCAACTACCTGAGGTAGATGGTACGGCTCTGAGAATGGGAGTTTTCAGTCCCTGGAAGTGGTTAAATACAGACTAGAAATCCCTTCTGTGGAGAAAGGAGGAAGTTCTCCTAAAGCTCTGCAGAAGTTAAGCCTCACGCAACAGCTCCCTAGACCAAGGAGGATCACTTTGATTCTCAGGATCCTCCACCTTCTGATAATGTGCATGTCTCCTGCCTCTTGTGTAAGGGTTAGACCCAGTGAACTCAATTCTGTTCATTCAGTGTCCTCCCAACTAGGAGCACGAAGACATAGACGAAGAACAATGCAGCTCCATAAACTCAATGCAGCCTGTGCGTGAGTAGGAGACCAAGGCACCTGTATAAATAGTTATCATAGAATTCTAAAGGAGAACTAACATGTTCAGACAAATGTTAAGAGAGGGAAGGTCAAAAGGAAGAGCAAAATGCCGCCTGCCAAACACGGATGAGCTGAGGAAGTCAGAAAAACGGCCATGGAAAAGGCATCCAGTTTTGGCTTTGTAGGGGTGGGGGGGGGGAAACTAAAGGAAAATAGCGTGAAGGTGGGTGAGTGGGGTACACAGAACATATACATCTGGGCTGCTGCAAGGAATGACATCTACCTAGAGTACATGAGTGAAGAGTACAAGCATAGGATAAACATAGAAAGAGAGATACCCTGTGTCATGAAGGCTGTCAAAGCACACGCGATTCCTGATCTAGCCTTTATCCACTGCTTCTCCTGGGGCAGCAGCTCACCTGGCCTTGATGAATTTCCTGCAGGTGTCCACAACATGCTCCATCTGTAGGTACATGGCTGTAGCCATCACAGCCATGATGTTGCCTTCCCGAAGGTTGAGCCTAGATGTGTACATGAAGTCCAAGAGGATGCAGAACCCTTCAGGGTTGATCTCAGGATCCAGGTTGATTACACTGAGGTTGCATTTCAGCTGGTCAGTGAAGATGCTGTAGAACAGGCCGCTGCAAAGCAAACAGAGGTGCCACTATAGTGACTGCAAAGCATCTGTGTGCCCGGTCTTCCCAGAGCCCAGAGCTCCATGGCACTTAATAATGACTTCTACTTGTGGAAGTCCAGCAGGTCCTGGGAATCCCTTAAGCGTTTTGCATATTTACATTAGCCTGTCTTCTCCCTAATCCTGCAAGGTATGAACCACCACCGTGTTCCACCCTTACAACTGGGAAACAGGGTATGGAGATACTCTTGGGACCACATCACTGGTTTCTTTTCGTCTAGTTTAGAACTCATCTGCAGTCACTGTTCTTACTGTATGTGTTTGTTGTGAATATTTTCCTTGCTTTATCACAAGAGCTTTATTTTTAAAAGTCTATTGCATGAGGAGTGGGCAGGGGATGGGTAATGAAGATATATCCATGTTTATACTCCACTGCCTTGCTCAAAGTGTAAAGAATACCAGAAGGTCAATTATTCCTAGAAGATATTTTTATTAATTAACTCAATTTACATCTCAGTCATAGGCCCCACCCCTCTCCCCTCCCAGTCCCATCCTCCCTCTACAATTCCTCAGAATAGGGACACCCAGACACCCCAGCTCATCTATTCACATGAGGACTGAGTTTGTTTTCCTCCCCTGTGGCCTGGTAGGGAAGTCCCATCAGGAAGAAGTGATCAAAAAGCAGGCAAGATGCCTCCTTAACTAGTAGGCCCACATGAAGCTTAAGATGCCCATTGGGCTTATCTTCTTGGGGTCTGTGCATTTTAGTATGTTTATTCTGTACTATATGACTAAAATCCATTTATAAGTGAGTATATACCATGTGTGTCTTTCTGGGTCTGTTCCTAGAAGATTTAGGTCTAATCCCAAACCATGACTTCAGGTCATGCTGTCTAGTCAGTTAAAACTAGAAGTCTAGGCTACACTGTTGTCTCAACTCTACTCATTCTGGGTGGGATGCTGGATTGAGCCAGGCCTTCTCCAGTAAGTAGCTCTTCAACCATGGTGAATATCCTTAAATTCTCTGCACCTTGGTTTCCTGATCTGCTAAGTAAAGGGATATTCGTGGATGTGCTAAATAGGGTTGTAGCTAGAACAAAAACACTAAACATTAGCTATTCTATTATATCTCTATAAATTCCTGTTCCCATATTTAAAATTTTTAATGCAGTTTATTTTTATTCTCTCTCTCACACACACAGACACACACGGAAACACACACATTAGCCAGATAATGTGTTCAAGGCCATCTTAATCTACATTAAACCCTGTCTCAAAAAATATACTTTTAAGGGTGGTAGTCGTGCATGCCTTTAATCCCAGAACTTAGGTAGTAGGTGCAGGCAGATCTCTGTGAGTTCAAAGCCAGCCTGGTCTACAGAATGAGTTCCAGGACAGCCAAGACTAAACACAGAGAAACCGTATCTCAAAAAAATAAAAACTGAATTTTTTTTTAATAAAGTACAGTTATGCCATAAAAGATCACTGACTTTCCAGCTGGGTTAAACTATTTAGGAGCTCTCTTTTGCATTTCATCCTCACACTGGTTAACTCAAGGTACTCTCTGCTGGCCGCAGACACATCTTGTCTTTAAGAGTATATGATTTCTTCACCTATTATGCCCAGAAATTCTTTTCCAAAGATGTGTTCATTCAATTGTTTCCTTGAGTCCACAGCACAAGTTCCTGTGCTGAGATCTGGAGACTAAGGGAGTGTCATCTCAGACACAGAATGGTCTACGTATTCACCTCGCTGGCTGCCAATCCCAGCACCCCATTTTATGTGGTCACCCTCCAACCCCAAACCACTCACCTGCAGGCCATGAGCACTGTCTTATGGGCTCTGAACTGCTCACGGCTCACCACGATGACAACGTCAGTCAAGATGTCCCGACTCCGGAGACGATTAAGGTTGAGAAGAACGTCACTCGCATGGCGGGTGAACTGGATACAGCTGTCAGCCGGCGAGGCCATGTTGTGTTTGCCTGGACAGAAGTTAACACTCCTGTTAGACCTTGAGAACCTATTTCCTGCTTACCAAGAATACCGATGTGATGACTTAGCCTGCTAAGGGATAGAACGCAACTCAGGGAACTAGTGGACAATTCATAGCCATCTCTGGACATTACTTCTCATAGCTGTCAAATGGGGAGAATAAAGGCTAGGGGAGAAAGCTCTTTAGGGGAAAGGGGAAAGGAAGGACTGAGAGTGGAGTGTTTTTCTGCACACTAAAGGCTCTGCCAAGCATTGAGAGGCAGGGAGTGTGTTGCAATGGAGAGAAAACCACTCTTGGAGAGTTACCCAGCTAGCTTTGCCTTTCACCAGCTCTGTTACTTAGAGTATGCTGGTACAGTTCCTGGGCTTTGGTTTTCCAAAATAGGAACAGCAATACCTATGTGGTTTTTAAAATTAGAAATATGTGCCTACACCATAATAGGTTTTTTTTTTTAAAAAAAAAGCATAGCTATTTTTATCAGCATATCATTTCATTATTTATCCCATGTTCTGCAATTGTTTTGTTCAATAGTTTGAGTATTTAGCAATACACAATGCCTGCAGAGTAGGTAACCATGTTAGCCTGAACTAAGGGTGATTAAGGGAATGAATGAATGACACCACACAATGGTACTAAAGTCAGTGTCAGGTCAGAGGGATGAGGGCTGAGATCTGTATGGAGAGAATTCATTATCCTTTGTTTAAGAGAAAGGTGACAGACCACACACACACGCGCGCGTGCACACACACACACACACACACACACACACACACACACACACACCCCACAGGCTTGCAACATTAAAGTTAAAAAGAAACAATTCACCTACAAATTTTATAGCATGTAATTTGATTTACTTACCCAATGCCTTGCTTCACAGTCCAAAATTTTGCTTTAAAACTGCAAAGAAGAGAGCAAACAGAGATTGACTAAATGAGTGTTAAGATTGTCCACTCCAGTCTTATTTTAGGACACACGTAGTTAGCTTTGCTTTGATAGCTGCAGCCTGCCAGCTGGTGCGGTTTCCCCACAAGCTAGCAAACATATTCCAGCTCCATCCTTATAGAAACAGCAGGCATTTAGTAACAATGCCTTCTCCTTATGGGTAAAGGAATACCATTGCATACATTAATTAAATATACCTGCATATATATATATATATATATATATATATATATATATATATATATATATATACACACACACACACACACACACATCAAAAGGCCATTTGAGTTTATGGGAAAAAATAAGTAGTTCTTTCAATATTAATGAAAATGATTCTTCAGGAGCCTAAAAACACTGGATGCTATTCAAACCCTTGCTAAAAATATTATCTTTCAAGTCTTAGAATGATTCCACAAGGCTGATAGGGCCAATATCTTTATCCTTATTTCACTGGTGATGAAATTGAGACTCAGGGTTCAAATGACTTGTTCAAGACAAACAGCCAGGCAGTATTTCCTGATTCTCTGGAACACTTTAGACTGAATACCAACTCTACAGAATAAAACCTGAGACACCGTGTTTATGCATTCCTTGAGTATCTTTGCCCTCCTTTTCAAACTTTCCCCTCCCTCTGTTTCCAGGTCTAAAACTAGACAGAGGACTGACCATAGGTTCCAAGTTTGAGCTTCTCCTGGCTAGTGAAAGATTTAACTGTGTGGTTTATCTGAGAACTGGCCAGAGAGCCTTCAAGAGATTTAATGAAATATGCGCTCTCTCCAAGTTGGTTTCTCTAAAACAAAAATCATTAAAAGCATAGGTGCAAGACTTCCCTTTATGGTCAAATGTGGGCTGCAAAGCAGAGCAGTAATATATTGGAACTCTGTCCTCCCATTTAAACAGCACAGCCCTTCAGAGCCGCTTTCCGGGTAAAGGGACCTAAGGCCAGTGAGGTCATGTTGGGCCACGTAGATAGTTGATGGCCTGGCCCTAGGTCTTCTGGCTCAGATTCCTGTTCTCTTTCCAAGTCAGCCTACGTGCTGTAGGACACACAAAACAGCAGCACCCTGAAGTGGGTGAATCTCGGTTTTAAGCTCCTTCCCCCACACAAACTTAGACCCATTCCATGCTGCCGAGCCTTACCAAATGAACACTCTAAAATGTGAGGTTTCCTTGAGTCTGTAACCAAACACTCAGATATTTCTCTGTGACGCTAAGTGCCAGTCACTGATTCTCGACAGCCTCGAGGTTAATATGTGCAAGTGGGTGTGCGGAGCTGGGGGGTAGGAAACAGGGAAAGGGGGAGAGGACAGAAAAAGACAAGAGAATCTATTTCTGAGCCCGTCCTAGTTCTGAGTGAGTAAAAAGATTTCTCTTGGTCCTCACCCAAGTTCAATGACTGTCTTTTTTTTTTTTTTTTAAATAAATGCTGAAGACACGTGAAGTTTATTTACCAACTTTCTCCTGCTTCCCCATGGAAGAGATCCATAAGCCCTTCTGGAATACTTGGGCTAAGCTTCAACCACCAGCTCACTTGTGGATTTCCAGTCACAGACTTTTCGGAACCACAGGAAGCCCAGATTTGCCGTTTCACCATGACAAGTGGCAATGACTCACTCCAGACAGAAGCAAACAAAATAGGCAGCCCTTCTATGTCCACTGTCAGCCTGGCCTTAGGCTTCTTACATTAAGCCTGTCTCCCTCAAAAAAAAAAAAAAAAAAAAAAAAGCACATGCAGAGCAAGGGCTCCCCGTGTTCTATGGAGTCACTCTTCTCTAAGGATTCACTTCTCTGTCAGTTGGCTGCTCTCAGCAGGTTCCATAGACCCCTCCAGTGGGGGCTAATGTTCGAGCTGACCACTGCCTCCCACCAAATGAAGCCAAGCCGGAAGCTCCACAAGCACTCAGATTGCTTGTTTTATAAATCACTGAGTCCTTTCCCACCCAGCCGTGCACCTTATCTCTTTATATGAAGGAAACTGAGGCTCCCAGAACAAGCCCTTGCCCAAGATCTCAAAACCAATCTCCAACAAAGTTCTGATTCCAAGGAGAATCGGGCCAGCAAAGAGAACCCAACCAGAACTGGATCCCCACTCTAACGCCAGGTCCAGCTTTTCCTGGTGTATTTTCAATGAGGCAGCGTCACTAAAGGAGCGTCCAGTGGGAGGGGGGAAAGGGAGAGGAAGAGAGAGGGGAGAAAAACTGGCAAAGAAGGCAACAGAACTGAGAACAGGAGAGAGAGAGAGAGAGAGAGAGAGGGAGAGAGAGAGAGAGAGCGCACTAGCGTCCGTCCTTTCTCTTCCCTTTGGGAGGGGGTGGTGGCAGCCGCACTCGCCCGCTCACACACACACCCGCACAAACCCCAGTCCCGCCGCCTGGCAAGCCTGTGCAGACTGGCTAACCCGCACTTAACTGTACCTGTCTTCCTGGGACCGCCCACCCCCTGGCGATCGGCTGGCACCGGCTGCCCATCCGCCTCGAAGCCCGGGAAGATGTGGCGAGGGCCGGGTGGTAGGACTGTAACAGCCCTTAATTTGGTTACATTCAAATAAACGGTTTCGTGCACCTCGGTAGCTAGCATTGTGTATTTTTTTTTTCCTGTTACTCTGTCAAAGCAGGGGGCCACGCCACGAGAGGAATGGCACAGCCCTCTCATTCCCGGAACGTAGTCGACCTCAGCTCTGAGGATTTCACAGAACACTCCTGCCCAGTGCGGGCTCCAACGAGAAGTAACTTTCCAGGAAGCCGCGGCCTGACAACCTAGCCCGGGAGCGCTGGCTGCCCCGCGCTGGCAGGGGACAGAGCACCCTTTTCCCCAAATCTGCAGCCGTCCACACGGGTTCAACAGTCCCTGGTCCCTACCACTGCCCCTAGCAAGCTAAAAGCTGCCGAGAGCGGAGCCCAACAGCCTGGGGACAGTCCGAGGCTCGCTTGATGATTTCCAGTTTGCCCTAGTCTGACAACTGCGTGCCCTGGGTTTTGTTTTATTGTTTGTCTTAGGGTCTTGATGTTTCCCCCCCTCCCTTGGGTTTTCTTTTTGTCTTCTCGCTTGCTACCTCCTTCCCTGTTTTAGAAGGCGATGGGTAGATGAAAAGTTGAGGTCAAAAAGATGGAGTGCCGGGACTAAGATTCTCCACCTTTCCAGAGACCTGGAAATCCAAAGAATAATTAAAAAAAAAAAAAAAAAAAACCTGGAAGAAAACTAAACTGAAAGCCCCTTCCGCCTACGTTGGCCCGAAAGGGGACGTTTCCGCCCAGCCCTCTTTAGAGCCAGAGCTACCAGGCTGAAGCCAGACAGACTCCAGGATTTCAGTATCTTATTTTCCCGAAACCGCAAGCTCTGAGACACGGCAGGGTTGCCTCGCCTCCCCAGAAATGAAACCCCTGTGGTCACCCCCTAAGTGCTCTCGGCGGCATCGTGCCTTTCAGGCAGGAGGTGTCTGCACAACCCCGGTCCAGTCCGAAAAGTAACAGGGGGGGGGGCGGGGGGTAGCATCACTGCACATCCTTTCTGTGGCGGAGGCTGGATCTGGGTCTCTCCTGCCTTAAGATACTGTTTTGTGGTCTTCTCGCCCCTCGCCGTGGGCTAACAGTGACAGAGGGAATTTTATAGGGGACAGGAATGGCTATCCGAGGAGCTTGTTGGAAGCGCAATCGTAATGGCGTATTTACCTCTGTCTAACGCTAGAGAGAGCCCGTCATCAAGGCTTGAAACTCCAGCCGGCTGCTCGCCCCGCCCCTCCTTTCCATTGACCTAGTTTGGCCACTGTCTGGATTTGGAGAACGCCTCTCTACTCCTCTCTATCCAGGATGGCTGTTGGATTGTTGGTAATCTAATAATTTCAATAGCTCGCTGAAGAGTCCAAAAAGGATCCTTCAAGTGTAAAATCATGGTCCAGGGACAAGGAGTTTGAAGCGGGTATGGGGTGGGAACTGGCTGACGCGCCGAGAAACATGCCTCTGGGCTCCCGGCAGGAGCGCTCTTTCCTAACAGGGTGCTCAGGTCTAGCCACCCCGTTCTGGCGAGGATGGGTAGAGTCAAGACGTTGCTCCTGTTCTGGAGGCAGGGAAGGACCATATTGGCGCCCCTGCCTCTGGGCCAGGCTGACACTAAAGATGAAAAGACAAGTTGGTACCGCGATGGCCTGCGGGGCTACATGAGCTAACCAGAGGGCTTTACGACTTTCATTTCTGTGTCCTGCCTCCAAGCTCTTGCAAGCCTGTAAGCTTCGAGGAAACGCAATGAACTAAAGGGATGTGTTTTATCATCAAGATCTGAAGCGCTGAAGGGATGCTCCCCACGAGCCTGGCCGAGACAGCCTCCAGAAGGCCCGCAGACAATGCCAGCAGCCCACGTCCTTTAGAAGAGATCTCTTCCCCCGTCCTGACTGGACTGGAATCGGCACTGGGGTGGGTGGGGTACCGCGAGGCGGGAGAGAGAGGCATGATCTCCCCAAGCAAACAATGCCTTTTCAAATTCGATCTAGACAGAAGTCGGCCAAGGTCTTTATTCACGCTAATGAAGATGGAAGGCACTAACTGTCCTTGGAAAGCGATGAGTCAAACTTGACCGCGCTTCAGACACGTCCCCAGATTCTTTTCCAACCCGAACAGAGGCGCATTTCTCCGCCGCGGCCTGGGACAACTCCCGCAGTGACAGAGGATGAACTGGATTCCTCCCCGACTCCGGAGAAGGGGGGTGGCTGGGGGGAGGGGGGGAGGGAGACAGCTGTGTCTCTGCAGTGAGGACGCAGGATGCCGCTAGAGGCCGCCAGCGCGGCAATGCAAGCGGGGGGGGGGGGGGGGGGGGGGGGGGGGCTTTCAGTTAAGAGCTCTGAGAAGGAAAACTTTACGGAGGAGATGGGACACATTCTTAAAGAATAATTCTCTATTTATTCACAGCCCCTATACACCGGCATACGCGAACACACACACACACACACACACACACACACACACACACACACACACACCTGGATTCTCCCCAAGCCACCAAAATACAGGATAAATCGGATGGAAAGGGACTGAGTCCGGAGTGCAAGTTTACAGACAGCTTGGTGCACATACCCAACTAGATGAAGTAGTCTCTGGTCACCCAGCTCTCAGTACAAGCACGCAGCACAGCCTTGAGATGTTCCGCCCCTCGGAATTTCTGTAACCTCCCCATGCCTGTTGTCAAAAACCTTAAGCTAAGACTGGGAGAGAACCGTTTCCAATGCAGACTGGGGACAGCAGTGACCTAAGGTCAAACTGCTGTCCTGTCCTCTCCTCTTAGATGAACTGGGATAAACTCCCTTGATGAATTCTCTGGAATCCAGAAACTTCCTTTAAGGCCTGATTCCACAACCGCAATGAAGAGGTTTAAACCTTAAAGCTCCTGAGAGTCCGGGTGTCATCCTTCGGCCGCCAACTTTCTCTGTGGAGAGGCGGCAGAGAGATGTCCTCGAAGAAAGTACTGTTTCTTTGTTGAGACGGGTGTGATGGCTGAGCGACTGCGGATGTGGACGGCATGAGCACACAGTTTTCATCTGTCGTCAAAACTTTGGGTGTCGGATGGCATCCTCATTGGAGAATGCCCTTCCATGTCAGTCCTGGTATATGCATGCAGAGACCACCGCCGCTCCGGGCGGGAACCTTGACCGTGACCTACCACTAGGTGGCGGACTCAGTCCGTTCAAGAATCACGGCTACCATAACCTTCTACACTGGGTACTCCTCTCGTCTCTTGAGGGTGGGGGGAATTGCTTCTAAAACTCAAGTCGGAAAACATTTATTTGAGCCGATGTCATCTCGTTCTTCCCATGCTCACGCCTCTAGCTAACAGCATACGGTTTCAGGAGCTGCTTTTGTGTATTATTTGGTTATTTGCACACACACCCCCCCCCATCCCCTCAACGCTAACTACACTTGCTTTCGGAAAGAACGAAACCTGAAAGTATTAAGAGAGATTCTTGCAAAAGGGGAGAGGAAGACAGACAGAGAGAGAGAGACAGGGGGAGGGGGGGGAGGGAGCGAGAGCCGGGAATAACCTCTATGATCCATCCCCAGGAAGGAATGCGGGGGACCGTCACCCACTGAGCAAAGCAGGGGCGCGGCACCGAATGGAATACGGTCTTTGGGGTGGTTACTGGTCTGGAACTGGGAAACAGCAAGGCAGGCTCGAGAGGAGCGAAACGAAGCCGGCCAGCAGGGCCAGCGTGCAGAGTGCTCGCTCGCGCATCGCTGCGGTCCGGTCCCACTTGTTGCGCAGCGTAGGACACCGGGCCCGCGCCAACAAGCTACTCTTGACTCTCACAGGGCTGCAGCCCAGCCTAGCGCTGCTCCCTGCGGTCCGCAAACCTCTCTCCCCGGCACCCCGGCACACGCCAACACAGCCCACGGGGAAACTACAGCGCTTTCAGTCCCACGGTTTATCTCACAGCAAAACATTCCTCCTCATCTCAGAGTCAAGACGCTCAACCGACTGCGGGCAGCTCAAGCCAAGTCCGAAAGGGAAAACCGCTCCGTCAACCCAGAGAAGTCGCGGCCAAGAGCCAACTGCCTCCTATGACCCCCACCTCCACTCTGTTAGGACACCGTGCTGGCTTGGAAGAACAACGTGTTTCTAACCCGTCTGACAAACTAACTGCAAAATATTGATGTTAAAAGTTCCATCAGAGGGATGGGGGCCCACATGCCTCATTACGGTCATTTCACAATTATTTTTCAAATATTTGACTTTTAGCAATAGTTTCACCCACCAAGGGGTGGCGCTGCCGCACTGCCTCCCCTGAAACTTAAGGTTTTTTTTTTTTTTTTCTTTTCACAACGGAGTGGGATATCCCCAGCAGGGGACAGAGGGAAGGAAGGATTTTGACATCTAGTCATTGGCATTTACTCAACCCATAACTGGAACGCCTCCTCGGGGCTCAGTAAACGGCAACTTAGAAATTTGGAATGCCATTCCTGACCACCCAGCCCAGAATAAATTAGTCTTTTCAAGAAAACACTCCTGTATGCCCTTCAAAACCGAGGAGAGGGGTAGTAATCAATGGATACCCGCTTTCCTGGGCCGTCTCGCCCCTCGGGTCACTTAGCTGTCGTCAACACTATATCCAGCCTTATCGTCACTACCAACGGATCCTTAAAATCACCCAACGCCTGAAAGTATTAGAAAAGAAATTCTTCCAAATAGGATACTGGAAACTTCTATTTATAAACTGTGGTGGTGGTGGCGGGGGGGGGGGGGTTGTCTTGTCCATCTACAGGTTTCTATTTTGGCCCCAGGACTCAACTGCAATCATTTTAGCAAGAGAAATGTCCATCTCCTGGTGTTCTCTCTCTATTTCCTCTCCCCCCCCCACCCCCAGGGACAAATATCTTTCCTTCTTTCATTAAAATCGGTATATGAAGACGAATATGATTTCACCTCAACTCCTTTGAGCTCATGCTTGCTACCTCCAGGAACAGAGTGTGGATCAGGGCCAGATGGACCTCAGCTTGGTCTGCAGACTAACGAGGTCCTGCTAAAGTGCCAAAGACTCTCGGTAGTAAATCTTGAGCAACCCAGATACCTGTCTCCGGATGGGACACGCTGCCCCCTCCCCTATTTTCAAGTTATTTATTAAAACCACACACACCTTGCAAAGAAAAAGGGAAACCAGCGAACTGCAGAGGAAGCCAGCGGCATAGCTCAGAGCCACAAACTGTATTTCTAAACAGTCTTTTCCGAGGATCCCTCTCTTGGCCCCCTCCACTCCTCCTCCTTTTCTTTTTCTTTCCTTCTTTTTCTTTTTCTTTTTGGTGGACAGTAACGTACCCACTGGCATTGTAATATTTTCCTCATGGGAATTATACAATATTTGAGAAAAAAAAAAAGACAATTATTTAGGGGAAGGGGTGCGATGCTTGTCTCTAACAGCAGCCAAGAACCCTGTAATGGCTCTGGACTTCCAGCGCTGGGTTTGGGGTCATTTCTCACTATCCCTAACACCGAAACTAAACCTCTATTGGAGGGAGCACATCACAGAGGCTATTTATTTTACTCTTAAAAAAAAAAAAAAGAATGTTGTTTGGTACTGTTGTTTCTCATGGGGGAGTTTTAAAACTCATTTTTGCAACACTCGTTCCATTTATCTCCAAGGTTCCAATAACACGGTATTAACAGGCAAACACAACCCGCAGTTCTCAAGACATTTAACGTTCACTGTTTCCGGCAGGGGTGGCCTCTAGCTCCCGCTGCCCCCTAGGCAGCCGATTTCCTAGGTTCCAACTCCCAACCCACTCCCGCCCCGGGGCCGCCGCCGCCGCCGCTTTTCCCCATTCCTACTCCCTCGAGGAGAGCCACAGGTTGCAAATCCAACCAACCTCGCAATCTGTTTTTGCAAAATCACTCACAAAGATCTCTCTTTCGCACCCGCTCCTCCCGTCCGGGGTCCCCCAGCCAAAACTACAAAGTGCCCCTTCTCCCTTCCCTGATCTTGCACATCAGGAACGCGGGCTAGGATTGTTTTTCTCCCTTCGCTCAAAATAAGGACCTTGGGAATCTGAAGCCCGGAGTCCGCTATACCCAGGCCTATAGCTGCCTTTTTTACACAGCTTGCACCAAGAGGGGAGGAAAATGAAATTAAATTTAGGAAAGGGAGGGAAGGGAACTACCGCTGAGAGCCAACACAGTCACGCAGCACCCAAAACACAAACACCGCGGCCGCCAGAAATCCCGCCACCTCCCCAGAGCTCTGGGTTGGCTGGCCAAGATCCTCCCCCACCCGGTCCCGCACGCTATGAGCGCCGCAGGTGCAAAAAAGAAAAAAAAAAAAAAAACAAAAAACAAAACAAAACAAAAAAAGCCGCGCGCCCCTCTCCCGCCCACCCCCAAAAATCCCTATCCCGCCTTCAAGCCTCCTTCCTCGGGCTGGGCAGACCGAGCGCACCCGGGTTCCCGACTGCCTCGACTCCAAGCAAGAAAGAATAATTTTCAAAGTATTCAACACCCCCCCCCCCCGCCCCGTACAAGCGAAGCCTCCCCCCCGGAAAAAAACACTGTCTCTCCTCGGGAAGATCACGGCTCTAAAGGAAACTGCAGACACGATACTTCATCTGGCTTTATGACCGAAAAAGAAAAGGGAAAATAAAACAACCAGCCGAGGAGTTTGGCTTGCATTGCCCCCCCCCTCCCCAACACCCCTTCCCCGGCCGACTCCCGTGCTCGGGTGCAAGGCAGAGACTGTGCGGAGCCGGGGCCGGTGGACGGCCGCCAACGCGGGCACCGGGAGGACGGATCGGGGAGGGAGGCAGCGGCGGGGAAAGGCAGTTTGCAAGCGAGCGAGAGAAAAGCCAAGCCAAGCCGCGCGAAGCCGGCGGAGCCGCCGCGGTCCGCCCTCCCAGGCCGCGCAGCCCAGCGCCCGCCGCCCCGCGCCCCTGCCTTCTCCAAACACCGAAACCAACACCGGGCAAGGGCGGCACAGCCTCCCCGAGGCGGCCGAGGCGCTCCCAAGACAGCCAAAAAGAAAAAAAAAAAAAAGAAGAAGAAGAATAAGAAGAAGAAGAATACATATGCGTAAAGCTAGATCCTACAGTGGGAGAGACGTGGGGCTGATCTTCGGCATTTATTTTAACACCTGACAGCTAGAATCAATAAACAAGATACATTTATATCAAATAGATACACACAGGAAAACTTGGAGCCAAAGCATTTGGCAAAAGCGGAGGGGGAGAGGGGGAAAAAAAAAGAATTAAAAGGTAAAATAATGATCATGAGCAGCGGCGGCGGCAGCGGCAACCAGCGGCAACAGCGGCGGCGGCGGCGGCGGCAGCGGCAGCGGCGGCGGCAGCAACAGCAATAATCACCTGGTGTCCGGCCTTTCCTAGAAACTTCTTGCATCACCACTTCTAAGAACCCCAGTTCTAAGAATCAACAGAGCTCAATTCTCGGAATTTGAGCTGCGGGCTTTACCACTGCTCCGCGGCAGGGGAGGACCCGCCGGCGCCGGCGCGCTCGGCGGCGCCCCCCGGGACGGCGGAAGGACGCGGGGCCTCGCCTCCCGCCGCCGTCCGGTGCGCCCCGGGTTCGCCCCGCGGCACCGCCGCCCGGAACGCCGGGGGTCCCTCGGCGGGCGCGCGCGGCTCCCGGGCGACCCTCCCCGTCCCCGGGCCTCCGATGGAACGGCCCGCTCCGCCGCCGTCACGTGGGCTCCTCCTCCGTGACGTCGGCGCCTTCGCTGTAGCAGAGCTCCGGCCTCTGGAATTCTGAGAACTAATTTGCTAGTCGGTGACATAAGAGGGGGAGTGCGCTGCGCTTGCCCGGGGGTCTGGGGCTTCTTCATTCTTCCTCTCCTACCCATAAACTCGGCTCCTCGAGCTTAAATGACACAAAAGGGAGCGGAGAGGTTTGAGCCTTTTGGAGCAAGTGTGTTGGAGGCAGGTTTAGGGAGGCGAGTGAGAGAGAAAACAATAAATGCCACAGCTCCTTCCAGCTAGAATATTAGGCACCACGAGAAAGATATTTGCCAAGCAGTTTTCGGTGGGTTCATTTGTTTTCTTTTTTTATTTGGGAGAAAGTGTGGTGGGGGGTGGGGGCTTGGGAATGCTCCTTGTTGTCTTTTGATGATTTAGGGTTTCTTCTGATTTTTTTTTTTTTTTGTCTTTTGCAAGTTTGTGGCATTATGTAAATCGTGGAACTGTCAACCGTTGGTTTTATTGTCTCTCTGTTCTTTTCTTTCCCTTTTGAGTCGCTCAGGCATTTGAAGATGCATTATTTCAACACTCATACCGTTGACAGAAGCTTAAATTTTTGGCCACATATGATAGCCTAACCTCCACCACCCCCCCACCCCCTTGCACACCGCCCTGGGTGCAGTTTTCTCTTTCCTATTGGACTTTTACTGAAGGGAGGCTTTCTTGCACTTGAAAGAGATGGAAAAGAATTTGGTTTGGTTTGGTTTGTTTCTTTCCAGGACAGCAAGTGGGGTGGGTTTACTCTTTCTGTTACTGTTGACTCTTAGGAAAATTTTTGATGCTAGAAATGTGCGGATGGGGACATGAATGCTTCTCTGCTGCAAAATTTTGTGAAGCCAAATACATGTTTGTTTTTGCTTATTCTTAAGGTCTTGAACATTTTTTTTCCTTTTTTTTTAAACCCCATGGGTTCGTTTCAAGGTCGTTGGGGGGAAAAATCTCTTCAGTATGTGTTGAAGAGATCAGCCTGAGGGAATTCTAAGGGCCTGGCTGCCAGGATCACAGATACTGCTTGTATTGAGTACAGGCTGTGCTACAACTAGGCGCACAGCTAGCAGCCTGATCCTCTCTGTTCTGTAGCTGAGCTGGTGGAGCGGGGGGGGGGGGGGGGGGGGATCAATCTTTCTCTTCTTTCTTCCTTCCTTCCTTCCTTTTAAAGGGGGATGCAGGGCAGAATCCTCTCACCGTGGGCCCTGGCTTGTTTGTTCATAGCTGCCAGTTTCCCTATTTAAATGTTGGTTGGGGTTTTGCCCTCCTACTCATCCCTGGATGAGGGAAGACTCCTGTCTCTTTTATGTCTGTCTCTTGCAAGAAGGGTGTGAGCTAAATAATATTTAGACTCCCTTAAGAATTAGAATTAACCTAAAGTGTCTGGAGCCAAAGCAGCTTTCAAAGGTCAGGTTGTTCTGGGCTTAAGCTGTGAAAGTCATTCAAGTGGCTTGAGAAATCACAGAGGGGGTTCTGCAAAATTTTCTCCGTATGTTAATTTCTAGTAAATATCCATGGACCACAACCTTTAGTGTGGGCTTAAAAATAGAGATGTGAGCAGAGCTCTGAAAGACTGCTGATTGCCAGGGTGCAGAGGATCCCTGCCCCCACCCCCTCAACGGTCCTATGAGGTCCTATGAGAAGTTTCGGCTATTCTGTTGTTGGAGTAACACCACCACTTCAGAAGGTGATGTCACAGGTTTTAGAACTGGAGGAGTCCAGAGGAGCTGATTGTTTGCAACTTACAAAAATCCGTTGTCTGTCCCTGAGAGATCTGAATAGTTTAATACGTATTGGCAGATGGATTACCGCGGTCTCGGCAGAAAAGCCTGTCTTGTGAAGGATTTTTGAGGAATATGTATAGGCCCTAATCCTATCACTGTTGTAGAAATGAACATTTTACTTCCAAAGACACCCGACTTTGTCAAATGGACCCATGCTGCCGGGAAGCAGGGTTGCTGCTCTGGGTTTTTTGTTTTTTGTTTTTTTTTTTCTATTTAGAGGCCCCTTCCCTCTCATTTCAGAGTATTAACTAAATTCCACTGAGCAAAAATGACACCCTGATCTTGCTGAAGTGATTTTCTTTGTGTAGCTAGCTATCTGATTACTACCTTTTCCCTAGCATTAAGTACTTCAGGTTTCTCAGCTGCAACTTAGCTTTGGAATGGGAATTGTATGGTTTTGCTGTATTGTTTGGCCTATAAATAGAATTGCTTTTATGGAGTTTTTGGTTATTTTTCTTGTCAAAGTGACGGTGTGTCTCATCCCCTGACTCCTACCACCAAGCCTTAAACACACACACACAGCCTGTCCATCTTGTCTTCTCTTTGCTACTCTACTCTTAGCCCCATGAGGGCGCTGCAGAGCAAAGGGAAATGTGCTCCCTCAGGCCGTAGAGCCAGCCAGAGTGGGGGCTGGGAAGGAATTTACCCTTCTCATACCTCAAGCCCGCTTTGATTCTCTGAAGTTTGGGGAGCAAGAGCCCACCAGGCCTGCTTTATAGATAAGTATGCCCATCCCGAGGGACCGTATATCCTCCCTGGGAACATGTGTCAGAGTTTGTATTACTGTGGTGGTTTTTGTTGTTGTGTTTTGATTTTTTTCCCTTCTCGCTCGCTCTTTTCCACCCAAAAAAGTGTGTATGTTGGGAGAAAATAACCGGAAGGAGGCACCTACTTTTAGATGAGTCTCTTTTCTCTCAACTGAATGAATGTTGAGGAAAAATTGTGCCCTTACCTTTCAATTACTTCAGTTCCGGGAAAAGTAGCTTTAGTGAATTTTATACCAGTATAATCTCTCTCTGAATGTCCTTCCTTCTCTTATTATTGGTCTTTCCCCATCGCTCCGAGCCATGTGGGCCCCTGAATTCTACAATAATATTATTGGACTAAAGAAAAGATCGGGATAGATTCAGATTATTTTAAATCATCCTTAAAGAGCCCCACAAGTGACTCCCATGCTCTGGAGTTCTAGGAACTATTTCTGCAGACTTGGGAACATCCTGTATCAACTAATGCCATGATTTAATGATTCCTGATTGCTAATATTCAGGATAGAGGGCCAGACAACTTTCTTGCCCCATGGACTGAACTTAGGAATGGATCCTTGATCACAGCTCCTGAGTAAGTATAAGCTTTACTACAAAATAAAATATCCTGGTACTAATACTACATCTGTTGAAGGCATGGAACACATTTCATACCCAGTTCCCTTCACAAAACCTTTTCCACAATTCTGCCGTTGTTGAAACGGAAACTTATCTATCCTGGGGGTAAACACTGTCCTGCCTGCTCTCCCTGGAGGCTTGAAATGGAAGTGTGTCCCACCTGTCAGGAGCTCTGGGCCCTCCATAAGTCTCTAAGCTGCCATGTCACAGGACTGCAGATTTTAGAAGAAGTCCCCTTACAGATAGTCAGTCACCCCTGCAGGCTCCATCTTCCTGAATGCTAGACTGGCCCCCATGAAGGGGGGATGTGCCAACCCAGAGCCACGGTTGAAAAGGAATCCATGTGGTCTGATGGCCATGGTCATTTCTAAAGATCAGGCTGACCTGACAGTCTGGGTTTGGGGCTGTGTATGCCTTGTTGCTTGTAGGACGGAGGCCAGCAAGACAGCATTAGGCCCGATGTCAACTGTAGCTGTTTCAGAGAACCAACTCCAGGACATGCTTATGGGAGTTTGTTTGGTCATTTGGATGTGGTTATGTGTACTACCTGAGCTGTAAAACTTGGCAGTGCTTTTGAAGAGCTGAGGGAGATGTTTGTTAAAGTTTACCTCTTCATTCTATTTCAAGTCCCTCATTTAGAACTGCTATAAACAAGCCAGACATATATCTATAATTCCAGCATGGGAAAGTTGAAAGAAAAAGAATTACTTGTTCAAGGTTATCCTTGGCTTCATAGTGAGTTGGAGGCCATCCTGGGCTACATGAGACCTCATTTTTGAAAAACAAACAAAAAACCTGCTATAAACTCCTCTGGACAAAGGAGAAGGCTCTTGGTATGTTTTTAAAAATAGAGAGGTTAGTAGAGTAGAGGGAGATTGAGGGAAGAGGAGGAAATTGGGCCAAAATGTAGAGACATTGAGACAGGAGGACAGACTTGGGTAAATTCCCAGCTCCACCTTTAGAAGAGGATACAGCCGCATTTCATTTTTTTCCTCTTGCTCAAAACAGGTTTGTTCCCATTCTCTCTCTCTCCCTTCCTTCCTCTTCCTCCTCCTCTTCTCCAACTCTTCCTTTTTTTTCTTCTTGTTCTTCTCTTTCTCCTCCTCCTTCTCCTCGTCCTCCTCCTCCTCCTTGTCTGCAATGCCACTGTCATCATCTGCTCCCCTTTAGCAAACCTTTCCAGCCTGGCTTAGAGTATTTTCATCACAGTACTGACTGTCCATGTTTTCCTCGCGTATTTAAATGGTAATAAATATCTGGATTTTTAAAATAGAGAAGTGTCTGGGATGGGAAACACGCAATCATTTGGTTTTCTGCATTCCATCACTGTTTTTGAATAGCAGGCTTTCACTTCCTATGAAACCTTAGCATGAGGAAAAGCGGAAACTGGACTATAAAGTGAGAGGGATGAGGGAGGGAGGGAGGGACTTGAGTATTTGTGGACTCAAGGTGGCTGGCCAGCCTACCAGGCTGCTCTCTCTACCACCTGAGGCTAGGAGTGGAAAAACTTGATTTACGTGTTGCACGTTTCTTCTTCTTCTTCTTCTTCTTCTTCTTCTTCTTCTTCTTCTTCTTCTTCTTCTTCTTCTTC
>NW_026596064.1:4109496-4146858 GCF_907164565.1 Psammomys obesus
TCTTCTTCTTCTTCTTCTTCTTCTTCTTCTTCTTCTTCTTCTTCTTCCCCTTCTTCTTCCTCTTCTTCTTCCCCTTCTTCTTCCCCTTCTTCTTCCCCTTCCCCACACTGCCCTCTATACACCTGACCATGCATAAGCCTATCTGAAGCTGGCCTGGTGGCAGGGAAAACTGGAGAGAGCAGAAGAATGTGCAGAGGGAGGAGGGCTGGTACTTTTCCATTCACATCTCCACAGTGGCTTGTTTATTTCAACCTCCGCCCGCAGAAACTTTTTCAGCTGCCCAAAATTCAAGTCATTAAACTATCCCCTGAGGCCAGGCTACAGTGGCTGGTGCATGTACCCTACATGCCAGTTTCTATGTAGCCCATGCACATACGAAGAACACAAACCTGGCTCTGAGGTACATAGAATGAGGGAGAAGAAAAGGCTGGCTTGCTGCCCAAAGCCTTGGTTTCTAATTACAGTTCTGCCTGGAAGTTTTTACAAGGCAAGGGCAAGGCCGCTGGAGGACTCAGCTTCCTCACCTATGTAAAGGAAGAATAGCCAGTGACTTATGGGCTGCCAGTGTGCTGTGACTTCTACAACTCTGTCACCTAGACCTGTATTCATGTAACTTTAGAATGAGATATGGAAAGGGTCTGTTGTGTGTATGCGACTGGGGGTGGAGCAAGAGGGTAGAATTAATAAGCTTTGGAGTAAAGGAAGGCAATCCTCAAATACTCACCTTATCAATTTTTAACCAGTTGTAGACCAAAGTCTCTGATTGTGCTGAGTGAGTCCAAAAGCCACGTGAAGGCTTGCTAAGGATCTGAAGGGGCAGGTTCTGAGACGCAGTGCCATTGTTGCTCTGTCACTCATGAGCAGAGGTGACAGCGCCTAGAGGCTTTTCTCTAGTCCCTGCCTTTCAGGTTTTTCTTTTTTCCTTTTCATTATTATTATTATTATTATTATTATTATTATTATTATTATTATTTTCTTTTTGTTCTAGAAAACTGGCCCAGTCAATGACAGAAAGGGAAAGACAGGTGTAAGCAGGACAGTCTTTAAGCCCACTGGACTTATTGTGAATATGGGAAATATTTCACGACTTGAGGAGGGAGACATGGGTAAGAGAAGGAAGAGGGAGGAAGAAAGGACCTAGAAAAAGCCCCTGAAAGCAATGTGGAATTCGCTCAGTGATAATGGCACTCATAGTAAAAAAAAAAAAATTAAAATCAGAGGAAAAAACAAGAACAGGAAGAAGAGGGGAGAGAGAGATAAAGAAAGAGGAAGGAAGGAAGGAAGGAAGGAAGGAAGGAAGGAAGGAAGGAAGGAAGGAAGGAAGGAAGGAAGAAAAGCCCAAGGTTTATCAGACCAAACTTGAAAGGAATGACACATACTTTCTAATATATACATATATTTTAAATCTCTGGTCTTTAAAAAGAAAAGCCTAAAGTCTCTTAGGCTTGAGTGTTTAAATGATTTTTGACCTTTCCCTGTCATCTTCAGAAAATAATACAGTGCCCTTAATTTTTCAGCTTGCCCTCTCTACCAACCTTTTCTCCACTTAGACCATATGAATGCTGGGCCTATGTGTGAGGAGGGGAAGCCAATTATATTCCTTCACTCTAAGACTATTGAGAATTGTGCTAGAAGTGAGGGAGTCCTTCCCAGTGTAACTAATCTTATGTAACGGAAACTGAGCCTCAGACAGAATCCCCTCATTCACTGCATACACTGTCACAGAGTTGGGCCCAAAGCTCATGCCCAGGCCCTACAGTCACTGTGCTTACTGCATCATTCCTTAAAGAAAGCTGGAATAGGGCGGGCAGGCCTATAGAAAAGCTATTTGCTGTGGCTTTGCGACCAGAGGCTATTCTTTTGACATTCTCTCTGCTGGTTTTACATGTCAGTATTAGTGGCATTAGTGTTAGTGGCATGTCACAAGACTGAAAGGCCATAGTACACAGGTCTCATGTACAGGACCATAGAGTTACACAGTACTGTGATTCACTCATGTTCATTAATCTGCAGCATCTTACAAGAAAGCAGTTGCATCATAATCCTGAATGTGTTGGTGCTTAAAATACAACATTTAAAATATATTTGGCCTTTGAAACAAGGACCAGAAACAGGAATATCTAGTGCTCAAACCCTGGTTTCTAATGCCATTTTGGTTTGTTGGTTTGTTTGTTGATTGTTTGGAGACAGGGTTTCTCTGTGTATCCCTGACTATCCTGGAACTCACTCTGTAGACCAGGCTGGCCTTGAACTCAGACATTCACCCGCCTCGCCCTCCCAGGTGCTGGGACTAAAGGACTACACCACCACCACCCAACAGCCTAATTCCATTCGTAGTAACCAGAGGGCAAGAAAGAAGGCTACCTAGAGAAAGGGTTGCGTTTAGACCAGGACAGGAAATATACTAAATAAAAATGAAACACCATACAGTACATGAATTACGGAATTTTGAAAACAAAGCTAGCATACACGGGGCCCCAGTCCTGTGTATGGACAAATTTCAGATTATTATCCAGTATACAACACAAGCATCCCTGAGTCCATGTGATAAAGTTGTTAAAAAATAATAAATGGAAGAGAAAAGACATTCAATGCAAAATCCAGTAATTTTTTAGATTTTGGATAGACACAGGTTCTGATTCTCACTCATAGTAGAATCAGGACAGCATGTTTATTTATTTTTTTGTAATAAATATGTATTCATCCATTCACTTGGTTCTTGGAGACAGGATTTCACTATGTAACCAAGGCTGATGTCATGATCCCCCTGCCTCATTTCCCAAGGTTCTATGACTGATTAAAGTCATTAACCATCTTCCCCAGCTCTTCTTTTTATTCTCCTAGCTCCTAACTTGAAAGCAACTTAGTTTTTGTGTGCCACCATCAAGATAAAGAGCCATCAGAACACTAAGGAGACACCAGAGGCCAAATGTACCTATAGGAGCAGATGACCCAAGCCTTCTCCTCAATCCAAATGCCTAGTGTTTCTCTGTGGAAAGTCTTCATGGAAACAGTAAACATGCCATCAATGCACATGGGACACACAGAACCCAGGGCTTTGTTGCCTTCAGCATCTTCCCAAAGTGTCTGATTTTATTCAATATGTCCAGTGGAATTGTGCGTCAGCAGGATTGTAACTCTGGGTGTGTACAAGAGCCCCGAGCTGAACTGTCAGCTAGGAGCTTACAAGTTTATGTGGCTATGTCCCATCAGATCTGCACTGAATCAGTTATTTAGCCACAGTGTCTACTTCAGCAAACTGACAATTACTACAGCATTGATATGCAGTGACTTAGAGCATCATGTTGATTTCTACCTCTTTGTTAGTCATCAGTAGCTTTTAGTTCTAAAGCTTATTCAAGTTAAGTGTCTCTTTCCTTCTCCCCTCTAGCTTTTCCCAATTCTACCAGCCTCCGTGTCAACTCTAGATGGTCTTTGAAGCTACACTTACATTCATTGTATATATAACATTTAAACAGCTCTTGGAGAAATGCTGAGAGACTTAATCACACTGTGACTAATATGCCTTTTCCAGAAACGTATCTGATCACATGTGTCAACAATCAGGAACACCGTCTTGCCCTTTGACCCAGTGTTCCACTTCTAGGAATCTATACTCTAGGTGGAACTGAACATGCAGGAAAGCACACCTTGGAATGAATATGTACATGTTAGCGTTGTATCAAATATTAAAACAATCTACATGTCTGGTCATGACTGGGTTGGCAGAGAGGTGATTAAGGGGAGAATGGTTAAGGAAATGACAAAAAAGTCTGAAAGGTTGAAACTGAAAAACATACATGGGGCTGGGTGTGGTGGCTCATTCCTTTAATCCCAGGACTCAGGGGGCGGAGGATTATGGGTCTCTGTTGAGTCCAGCCCTCCTAATCCACATAGTGACCTCCAGGCCAGACAAAACTACATGGAGAGACTTGTCTCAAAACAAACAAACAATGCAGATGGTAATATGTAAAGCAATGAAGCTGCATACACACAATGTACCTGTTGTAAGTCCATATAACACATTCACAACTATATTTTTAATATTTAATTTAATATTTATGGAAAATAGGCTAGATATAAATAAGAGTACACAACTAAAAATACTTGTAGTGGCTGCGTTAAGGTCATAGGACTGTAGATTGTTTTCCCACTGTTTTTTCTCTTTGAAAATGTTTAATGTCCATCACCTGAGTCACCACCACACACGGAAGACATGGCAAACCCCAAGTGGTGTCTTTTCCGTGCAGACAGTGAATTGCCTGACTCACAGTTTTGAATATTTGACTTAAGGTTACAGTCACTCACATACATGAGGCTCGCCTCGAAAGTGAGAACTAGCCCTAACACTCTTGGAGAGAGAGGACCTTTTGCTCTGGAAACACTGGCCTCCCCAACAACAAGCTACCACCCTTTCTATGGGCATTGAGTGCAAACAGCTAAAATGAACCCACAGATCTCTGATCTGTCCCACCCACATGGTGCTGTGGGTATCTTGTTTGTAGGTGTTTCACGACATTTGTAAATGTCAAAGGGTTTCCTGGGTGCTGTGCTAGGAAGCCACCCATGTGCTCTCCTGGTAGGTAAATCCTGAAGACGCTCTTAGGTCAGTAGGTAATTTATTTTGATTCTCGATAGCATGTTGGACTAGAAAATGCTGGAAGAAAATTAAGACGAACTATTTCTGTGTCTTACCATCAAAGAATCACAGAGCTGTTAAGCCATTATCAGAGGCTTTCAAAGAAGGTCATGGGGGTAGACCTGCATCCAGAAGTTGAGAGCAAGGATTTTACACTACAGATGTGCTCCCTCGTTTTTTCATTCATTCTATTCACACATGTACTTCCTTGCTCAAACTCATATTTTTATTAACCTTTTGTGAGGTAGACAGTATGCAGAATGAATAAAACATGGGCTCCTGACCACAGGCGTTCAACATCAACTGAAGATCCAGAAAGGTGCTGAGGCATGCTTTAGGTTATGCAAATGATGGTGCCTGTACTAAGACTTGCCCCACAAGTCCTGATTTGTAGCCCGGTAAAACTCTGTGACTTCTCAGAGGCTGTTCCCGGATACAACTCTAATATCGGAATGAGGCGCTGGCTCCCTCGTGACACGAGCCCTTTGAAGTGCTTGATTTGGGGTTTATGAACACTGAGTATTGCACAGTCACCTCAATGTACCATCCAGGAAAAGATCCCACGTGACACTTCACACCCTCTGCTTCCCCCATCATCATCACCATTTTTGCTCGGCTTTCAGGCCATCGTAGCACAACTAAGACAGTTCATTATTCCAGGGAGAATAGAGCCCCATCTGAGCTCTCACTTTAGCTTTCCAAGCTCCTTCTTGGAAAGCCTATTGTTCTGAGCCACATGTTCAACATGCATGTTCTGTATCAACTAAGCTCTACCGTAAACACAGATCACCTAGCAGCATGTTGTTCTGATGCATACAACTTCAAGTTCCCCACAGCCTGGACTCTAGAATCCACCATTGTTTACAGCAGAAACAGGGCACCATGATGTCCCTTCAAAAAAATGTCAAGTTCACCGGAGTTCTATGGGCATTCTGGAACTTTGAGTCATAATAAGGATATTACCTCCAGGTTCCAGCCCTGCATCAAGATGAGCTTCCACAGCATTCCAGTATCAAGACCCGGCCTGCCTCAGGTGGCCCCATCAGCCAAGAGCTGCAACTATTTGTTTTCTGTGCCCAGGCCAAAACAAACTGGGTGTTATAGTAGGCAACTTTCCACTCCTATAACAAATGCCAATGCAATAAGGTTTAAGTTGAAAATGTTTATTCTTACCAGGTTTTAGAAGTCTTGATCAGGTTTATTGGCCCTGTTGTTTGGGCCCTGTGGCAACACAGCTTATCATGATGGAAGAATGAGGTGCATTCATAGCAAGGAAGGGAAGATGAAAGGCAGAGGTGATAAACTAGAAGCCCTCCTAAGTATATCTACCTCTTAAAATGTTTCACCTTCCCCTAAGAGTTCCAGGATGAAGTCCAGCCTTTAACATAAGGGACTATAGGGAGCATTCCAGATCCAGATACAGCACAGATACAATGGAACATACACATTGCCCAGCTGAGATTTTACAACTAATTGAAAGTCCAGCAAGTTTCAAATTGTCAGGATTAACCTTGCCATTTGTAAATACTGATTCTAACAGTTCAGCAAAAGACAGACTCAAAGCGAACAGAAAAAGATTAATAGAGGTCATAATTTAGAAAGGTACATTAAGAATCGAAGTAATGCAGAGTCAAAAAACGAAACCCTTTGGGCTCTCAAACTTTTTCCAATCTTGTATAGAGTTTTCCACACCAGACTCCCAAGAACGCTCCCAGAGAACCATGTAGTTGCCTCCACTCTGCACCAATAGCTTCCATGCTTTGATCTCTGTCCTGGAGAATAAACTCAAGGTCAGAGGTACTTCATTTTTGTTTTCTTGGCATAGTATTTGACAGACAATGCTCACTTAGCAAATGTTGACGAAGTTGAAGAAGAAAGAACTGAAAGAGAATTCACTGTGAAGTCTGGGGACCCAGATTACAGTTAGACAAGTTAGACACTCCACAGTTGACTAAGTTCTCTGGATCTCAGTTTCTTGTTCTCTAAAGTGGTCATTTCCATGAAGGAAGAACCTAATTGCATCTCATGAGAATTAAGGGTAATGGAGGAAAAGGTGATCCAAAACTCATAGTTCTGAGTGTTTGGCAAATGATTAACCAGATAGTAAACTGTCATAGTCAGGGGAAGGTGTTCCCTTATTTGGTAACACATTCTGAGACTTATGTTGTGTCTAGAAAAATTGTATTTCAAGAGCCCTGTCTTGACTTTGTAACCATCCTTAAATATGATGATTTCACTTCCTCAAATGCTTTAAGCCTTTAAGTACTGGAAGACATACATTTTTGCTAAAGATAAACACTGATCCAAAGAAAATTTAAGAAGATCATCAGAAAGTAGTTTTGTTCTTGAAATGCAGAATTGGAAATGAACCATTTTCCCATAGTGGGAACTGAAATCCAGTGTTAGATCCTTGTTTCTGGTACCTTCTTCCCCTTTCTTCCTCCCCCTTTACTTTAGCTCCTCCCTACACCTTCCCTATGCCCAAATAGGAAAATAGAAGTTGTGCTGAGCTTACTTCACTATTAGAAAAATGTACAGTAAAATGCTAATTGATTAGGCCTGTGTTCTAAGATTGACAAAGCAGCTGCTTACAAAATTTCCAAGCAATTGAAATGATGGATGAGTTATCAAAATAATGAGGTAGGGTAATTATGTAAAAACCCTAAATGATAGAAAGAAACCTGGTCTAACTCCGTCCTGTGAGAGGCACTTTAAATCTTTCTTTTCTCTCTGCAGCAAATGCAGAACCATCCCCAGAATGTTATAGTAAATAAAAGATCTTCATATGGATTAGAAAATCTATCAGCATTGGCACTGAGGGGACAGAGTTAACCCATCAACTGAAGAAGGTAATAATCAAACAAATAGAACAATAGAGTCTGAAATTTCTTATAGTATAAAGTAAAAATAACTATTAAAAAAACGGTCTTGTTTTGATTGTGGAGATGGATAAAGTGCCTGATGCTTAAATGCGAAGACCTGAGTTCAGATCCCCAACAGCTACGTGAAAACCCTGGCATGGTGGTGTGAGTCTATAACTTAGTATACATGTGCAGACAGAGAAGGAAGGAAGGAAGGCAGAGTCAGGCCCATCCTCAGCTAGTCCAGCCAGTTGGTGAGCACTGGGTTCAATGAGAGACCCTGTCTCAAAACATAAGGTGGAGAGTATTCAAGGAAGACTTGTTGGCTTTCCCTTTCCACACTCATGTACATGCACATATGCTTCCATACAGGTGCACATAAACACCCCCACCCCACCTCACACACACAATTTTTAAAGCCCAAATTGGGGGCCATAGAGTGGTTCACTCGATGAAGTACTTGTGACACATCAAGCCCAGAATCAGGTACTCAGCAACCACTTTAAAGCCAGGAACTGTGCCTTATAGATCTACTGTGGAGTAGATCTGTAATCCCAGTGCTACTAGATGGGTGAAGACAGGTAGATCTCACTGGCCAACAAGCCTAGATGAGTTGAACTCTGGGTTCAGTGAGAGACCCTGCCTCAAAAGAAATGGAAGAGAACTGTCCAGAAGGATCAAGGAAGATACTTAAAGATCAATCTCCAGCTTCCACAGGCATGCATACACACATGCACACACAGCCATTTGCACATTCACATATATATATATATATATATATATATATATATATATATATATATATACATATACATATACCACATTCACACAAAATAAAACTAAATAAACAAAAAAAATTAAAAGCCTTTCCTCCTCTCTCTCCTTTCCCCCACCTCTTTCTTTTCCTCTAGTCCTTTCTCTTAAAGGATGACTGCAAACTCACCATGTTGCCTAGACTGGCCTTGAAGATATGACCTTCCTTCCTCTACTTCTCAAGTTTTGAAATTGAAGATGTGTGCCACTATGTCAGGAGCATCCCCTGGTCTGTAGAGTCTACAGTAAGTACCTAAATGGAACAGAAAACTCGGGAGATTCCACAGAGTGGATGGGCCACACCTGAAGGTGGCAGGCTATTGCATGGCATCAGAATACCTACAATTTGAAGCCTGCTTGCCTTTCTGTACCTGCCAGTTTGGTCAGCACCAACCCCATGATTAATAAATCATTTATTTTTGGATTCCTAGAGGTAAAGAGTTAAGAATATTGTTGTCTGAGGCCTAAAAACTGAAAATAGGTGAACCAGGACAAAAATTATGATCCTGAACAATATTCCATATTGGGAAAGGACAACCATCTCCAACATTAGTTCCATGTTTCCCCTTTCCAATTATTCCATGTCCAACACATTTCACCCAAACATACTTGTGGGCACCTTATTCTAACCCCAAATGAACCTATGTCTAGGGGAATCAAAGCAAAGGAACTATCAGAGCAAAGTATGGCATTCTTAATACTGGAAACTGGGATGGTGCAGGAAGAGAATAGAGAGACTACTGTAAGATCTGAGGAGTTTAGAACAGAAACATGGGCAAACTGATCATATTCCACCATATTTCCTCAGTTGAGCACCAATTTGGGTCATATTTTCAGCACTGGATTAACCACATATGCATATCTTCAAGCTTTATTAAATCAGCAGCTACAAGAGTCACTAGCACAAAAGTTAATCATGAAGTATGTGCCTTGTATACACTGACTTCCAGGTTACAGTTCACAAATGCAATGTTCACAGACTCATTCGTGAAGAAGCTCAGGCTCTACATGAGGAGATAAGCATCCACAAATTGATTGCCCTGTCAAAACTGTCACAACTGGGATACAGGAGATAAATAGAACCATGAAACTAGGGAAGGCCACAATTTTCCAGGTATAAAGGGATATCTGTTAAGTAAGTATTACTAAGAGACTTAAAATTTGAGTAACCTGGGTTAGCCAGGCCAAAAGTAAGAGGGAACATGTTCAGGCCAAGGAAACAGGAGCAAAATGTTACAGAGAGTAAATTCATGATTTTTTTCAAATGGCTAAAAGGGGCCAGCATGGTAGAAAGTGAGCTAGGGGGAGGATTAGAAGGTAGGTCATATGGGTCTTCACAGACCACAGCTAGGATTGTACAGGTTAATACATATTCATCAAGACATCATGTAACGTTTTTAGCAACATCTTGCAAGATCTGACTTTTGTCTTAAGAAAATCCTGACTTAATTTGCTTATTGTTGCTGTGACAAAGCACCATGACCAAAAGCAACTTGGGAAGGAATGGATTTATTTGACTTACAACTTATGTCATCTGGGGAAGACAAGGCAGGAACTCAAGACAGGAACCTGAAGGCAGGAACTGAAGCAGAGGACATGGCTCACTGGCTTGGTCTTCATGTCTTTCTCTTATACCATTCATAGAAGCCATTCAAAGGTGGCACAACCCACTGTGGGTTGAGTCCTCAGACATCAACCATTTATTAAGACAATTCCTCACAGGGTTGCCTATAGGCTCATCTTATGGAGGTTTTTCTCCCCTCAGTTGGGGTTTCATCTTCTTAAATGATCCTAGCTTGTGATAAGTTGAGAAACGAACAAAACTAACCAGCATATCATTCCATTTGTTTAGGGGAGGAAAGGGCCAGAAGAGAATTATCTTAGAAGGCTATTGTAGGATCTCTGTGTGAGATAAACTAACGTAAACTAACTGACACAGCCTTATAGACGATGAAGCAAAAAAGACTTGAGACACACTTCCAACTGAGAATCATCAGGGTTTAATAACAGGCCAGACGGAGTTGGGATAAGTGGAGAAGGAAATAGAACTATAAATAATAAATCTCAAATTTTTTGATCAAGCAGATAGATGAGCACTTCTATTCCCTGAGAAACAGGGTAAAAAGAAAAATCTTTTGTGGGGAGCAAGTATTCAAAACTCAGTTTTGAACATGATACATTTAAGATGTCTCTGAGGTACATGTTTTAAGAGAGGCAATTGAATATTCAAGACCTGAATTTAAAAATGATACCAGTTTGGAGATACAAATTTATAATTCATCAATTTTTGATAGTAGGAGAAAGGATCGATTTTTGTACCAGACAAGTTTAAACTGAAAATAACAGAAATAAAGAACTAAGCCAAAAGCAGTGGCTCACTCTTGTGATACCAGCCCTCAGAAGGATGGGGGAGGATATCATGAGTTTAATGCTATCCTACATTCTAGTGAATTCTAGGCCAGTCCAAGTTACAGTGTGAGTCCCAGTCTCAATGAAACAAAACTAACCCCCCAAACAGTAAGAGTAAAATGGTCCTTAGAGACACTCACAAACAAACTTCTCAGTTATGGAGAAATTCAAGTCTCTGGTGAAAATGGACAACTCCATTGGCCTGGAGAGAATTCTTTTTCATTTCATAACGTATTCTCAAGGTTTGACATTATGGTTGAGACAGACAAACCCTCTGTCTGGATTGAGCTCTGCCGATGTGGTTCATGGCATCACCTTTCCTTTCTCTTATAGTCACATCCACTGTGTGTGAACCACTACACACTCTCAAAACTAACGTCTCATCTTCCTTTAAGTCAAGAAAGAACCATCTTCTCAGTGCCTTACTTATCAGAACAGTAGGCGTGGTCATCTGGGATGAGAATAACTGGATGATTTGATACTCTGAACCAGTGGTTCTCAACCTGTGGGTCAAGACCTCTATGGGGAAGTCAAATGACCTTTTCACAAGGGTCAAATGCCTGAAATCCTGCCTGCATATCGGATACGTACATTACAGTTCATAACAGTAGCTGATTACAGTTGTGAAGTAGCGATGAAAATAATTTTACGGTTGGGGGCCACCACAACATGAGGAACTCTATTAAAGGGTCTTTGTGTTAGGAGGGGTGGGAGCCACTGTGCCAAACCTGAGCATACTGATTGAACCTACAACACATTCTGTACATGTCTGTCCTAGTCAGCACTCACGTGCAGTTGGCATTGCCTTGAAATTAAGCTGGCTTTCCTTTTGAATGCAAGTGTTTAAGGTTAAGACCCCCTTTTTTCCTTTCTTTGCAGCCTTAATCTACACTTGATGTGCAGTTTAAGCAGTTTTCCCATTCAATACATGTTTTGAATGAGAGAGGCAACCAATGAATAGGAACTTCTGTTGAATTTTTTGTAATCTCTTAGTTTATCCTTCCTTTTTTTCATATAAACACATTTACTGTGAGTATATTATGTGTCAGTTAGAGTACAAATGATTGTATGTTTGGTCTTTAAAACATAGTTGTGCTGTGGTACCATACCACTAGCATGACAATAGTGGCACACATACATTGGCAGTAACCAACTGCTTTCTAATTGGACTTGAGACCCCACTCAACAAGAAGGAAATCATAGTTGGTACTGGAAAGCTAGCCAGCTACTCAGGGCTGGTAAAATCATGATGATTGGAAGAAAAACCTATAATCACCACTTTATGAAACCAGTATAATCCCTAACTGTATTCTAAGTATTGGTTCTAATACATGCAGATTAACTGTAGTCTTCATCTCTCATGAAGGAAACTTATCTTTACAACAGATGGAGAACATTACAGAAAACCATGGCCAACGAAAATCCAAAATGTTGGAGCCCTGTCTCAGTGCATCTACAAAATGAATCCCATAGCTAAGGCTCAGGCAACATTTTGTAAGAGGGGACAGAAAGATTGTTAGAGACAGAGGACCAGGGAGTTTGCAGTGAGACTGTGTCTTCTAGGAATGTAAGAGTTTATACCCCCAAAGTCTCACTAGCATGACTACCTAAACATGAAATGAACAAGGACAGCGATAGATGAGCCAGAGTAGATGGAGGGAAGCCCGGGAGGCCTTGTAAAGAACTACAGACAACGAAGAAATGCAGGCGGAAACATCTTCCCTAGCAAATAACACATCAATTGTTTATCCAATACCAAATGGTCAGCCCTGAAATACATACAAATAACATTTCATTCAACAGAAGGCTGGAAGGTAGAAAAGGAAAGGGAAAATGATGTAATTGTAACATAATCTCAAAATAAAATATTTTTAAACTATATAATTATGCTATACAAGGTACAATTAGCTACTATCCAGCATGCGTAGGCATGCTCATGTGTATACAATGGCATATGTTTCATTGACAACGATTTAGCCTCTGCTCACCATTCTATACAGAGGTTAAAGAGTTGACCTCTGTCCCTTGTGTTCCAAGGTCGGTGCAGGAGGCAGGTATCAAAAGCAAAAGTGTTCACCGTAGTTGTCTGAGACAGGCAATATACTCTAGCTGAATAAAGTCCATGGCTGCTTCAGACTGTAAGATTTAAGGGAGTTTCTTGGAGGTATGAGATTTGAACACACATTGAAATAAAGTAAAATAATGAGCATATCCTTGAAATAACAGACACAAAACAGTAAACAGCTTCGAAGTAATTAACCTATTTTTTTTATCATAGTACCTAGTAGAGACTGTTATAAAAATATTTTGTATTTCTGATTTATTCAGTCAATGTAACAATCTTATAAAATGGGTGGTGGCATTGGTGGTGTCATTTCTAGCTTATAGACCGGAAACAGACACAGAAAGGTGAAACTCCAGACAGTAGAGCTGGGATTTGACCTCTGAAACTCCACAGTTTGTGCTTACTGCTGTTCTAGGCCCTTTGTGAATGAAGTACAGAATTTCAAATCGCAGGTCAAGGAGAGGGAGTGTGGAGAGATGGTTTTCTAACTTCATCTTGGTGGTAGCCTTGTGTGGTAGATGTTCTTGCCTCCCAAAGTGGGGAAGTTCAAGCCTGGCTCCTTTCTGGAAGCTGGGATTCACTTTCAGGCTCTGCTCAGATTTTTGTCCCCAGGACCCTGGAACCGTAAGAATGCAGAGCATCCCCTTTGAGTTCATTAAATGCCTTCTCTGACAATGGAAAATCCCAATTAAAATCTGTGCCAGAATCTTCCAGTCACTCTTAGATTTGGCCACCCTTTCCTGTGTGGCGAAAGTCAGTATTTAAATATGAAACCTGGCTTTAGTGTTTTCAAAAATTTAATTCCATTATTAGAATTAGATGAAGCTGGGCTTTGTGTCTGTCTGGAAGTGGCCAGGAACAAGGCTCCCAGTAATACCCCAGCCTCAGTCTATTGTTGAAATAATGACAAATCCTTGTACTGCACTCGTGGTCACCTCAGGTATGGTTCAGTAAGTACCATTTCGTAGGGTATAGTTGGAGACCCTTTAGGGAGAACAGAACTGACTCTGCCATGGATCTGGTGGCAAATACATCAAATGCCAAAAGAAGGGCAATCAAGAGATGGGTGAGAATTCACAGCCAGCCCGACAGCCTCTGGCAGCAAGGGCTGGGTTCCCAAGCATCAGATTTGTTTGTGCATGTCCAGTCAGGGATCCCAGTTCAGAGGACTCTGTGTTTTGTTCTTTTGTCTTCCAGATTCGATCACAGCTCTTAGGAGAGTTGTGATCTCATCCCAGAAAAGATAACATTTAAAAAGGGCAGTCAGAAATAAAGACAACTAAATCTTTCGGTGCGAGAAGAGAGAGAATGCGTGGGGCAAAGATCCGAAAACCTTTCAGGTGACTTATCAGGGCTGTAGATCTTTCCAGTGAAAGACCTCATTCCTCCATGCTGTCAAGTCTTCCAAAAGAGTCTTCCCTGCACATTAGACATTATTAGTTCTTTCTAGAGCTCATGCTTTAGTTTGCTTATTTGGAAAGAGAAAAGAAACTGCTACCAGGCAGTGTAGCAAGGCACAGTGGGTATATTTGTGCATAAATGCATAGAGACTGAACTTTCGTGGGCTGACATTGTCTCAGCCTTCTGTTTAAAGTGGAGGGGAGGGCTAGAAAGATTCATTTACTACAGTGGTTCTCAACCTCGTGGTGACCCCCAGCCATAGAATTATTTTCATTACTACTTCATAACTATAATTTTTCTACTGTTGTGAATTGTACCATAAATATCTGTGTTTTCTGATGGTCTTAGGTGACCCCTGTGAAAGGGTCAATCATTCAACTCCCAAAGAGGTCAGGACCCACAGGTTGAGAAATGCTGATTTAATGCCGCCTTCTAGATCACCTGAGGATGGTAGATGAGAAGGAAGACAGCAGAATGTGCCTTGCCCTAGCGTGAGGGCACATAGGACCTTAGAGAGGGAGATGAAATCCTAAGAGCACTTAGACCTGGGACTCACATTGCTCTACCACCATAATGCGGTGGCTCATTTTATTCTGACCAGAGACACCTGAAGCACACACCTACAGTTTATAAACTGGGAGCCCAAGAATCATCCTCCAGATTAGAGGTCCAATAAACAGATGAGAGGGAGATTACAAAGGGAGGTGGGGCTGAACTCAGATTCCAAGTCCTCAGTTCTGACTCCAGACCTTCCTTCTTCTTCTTTCTTCCTGTTGTTTCTTTCTTCCTGTTGTTTCTTTCTTCCTTCCTTTCTTTCTTTCTTTCTTTCTTTCTTTCTTTCTTTCTTTCTTTCTTTCTTTCTTTCTTTCTTTCTTTCTTTCTTTCCTTCCCTCTCTCCTTCTTTCCTTCTTCTTCTTCCTCCTCCTCCTTTTTAGTCTTGAAGACTGAAGCCCAGGCTTTGTGCATCCTAAACAAGAACTGCATCCCTAGGCCTCAGCAAAGTTTCTATTTCCTTGCAAAAACCTCTTCCTTGAATTTTTCATGGTAACTTCTGAAAATAGTGGTGTCTGGGAAAGGAATATTTTTGTTTTGATTGTTTGAGTCTGCCTATGCCTCAGAGTGTAACTTTCCTTTATGGGACTCAACTTTGAAATCTGAAATGGTCCAGTGCACCCAATGACATAGTCTTTCTTATCTCGATCGCTCTCTAATGGGTGAGTCACATGGAAGAAAATTGTCCTTCTTTGCCTCCGAGTACAAGTGTTCCTTAACTACAGAAATTATAACTTAAAAGTGCTAATGTGTATTTCTTACATTCTTCTGAAAGCCACTGCAAGCTGCTACACCCCCATTTCCTATGATAAGCACACAGTAGGTACCCTAAAAATTCTTCTTGTGCAATAATTTTTAAAATAAGATCTCTCAGCATTCTATTCCCATTTACAGGCTAAGTCTGTGTGCAGGATTTCTCTGTTATCTCGGCTCTATTTATCCATCTATGCATCCATCATCCATCTAAGTGAATGTACATATTTGCTCAAACTGTGCTGTTGCCATGCATATTCTGTATGTACAAATAGACCCATGACTATGCTAAGTAAGCATTTGCTAAGCCCTATTAAGTGACAGGTTGCTGCCTGAGTGGCTATGATCCTAGCGATCTCATTTTCATTCCACCGATTTGAAAGGGAAACCTGATATGTAGAAAGACCAGAAGGCCATCAGTCCCAGAAAAAATATATATATATTCTTTTACTCTTACTGAAAATATATGCCAAATAACTGATTTCTTCCAAAAAGTCATCACGTATAGCTGGATAACATATTCATGGGACTAGGCCTGCAGAGCGCCTTGTTGCAGGTTTGGGTGCACTGTGGCCCTCTTTCCCACCTTTAGGGTGTATCTAAAAGCTGTCTGTTACCTGCTTTGGCTCCCACGTTAAATTTGTGTGCTTTGTTACTTTTCCACCTTCAAAGCTCAATCGTTTGCATTAAGGTGTCTGAAAAGGCAGTTTAATGGAAAGGGAACAGGCCTCACCTCTCCCCTCCCCCCCTGGAGGCTGACACTAAATAGCTTTGTGGCCACGGGTGAGTGAAACAACCTTTCTGAGGTCTAAAGAAGGAGATATTAACATCTAACTTGAAAATGTATGTAAAGATGAAAGGAGAAGTAAGTCCCAAAACCTGGTGTGCAGGGAAGAAATAGTGCCTTATTAGGGCATGGCCGCATCCTCAGGAGGGTATACCTTTGAATCCCTCCCCCGCATTATGTTACTCCCCTATCCAAAAGTCAGATGAAGGATATCCTAACTAGCCACGGGTCTGGAATCTCCCTTCCCCCTTTTCTTATCATTGAGCTAGATGAGATGAGTCTGAGGAATTAAGTATGGACACACTCACACATTCTACCAAGCACTAGGATGGTCCAAATCTAAGAAGAATAATGGTCCACCCATTATTCGCCTCGTTTGATCTACACAACAGCCCCAATACTGCTTTGGTAGATTTGCAAGCTGATGGTCAGAAAGCTTAGTGGCTAGATTCGCAATCATAATTTTATATTCAGGATCCTGGCTATGAAAAGCAATAGCACTGTGGAAGAAATAATGTTAGGAAGGTAAATATTGATGGGGAAAGGTCTGTAGGTCCAGATCACCCTCTCCCTGAACCTCTGTTCTGTCCCTCTCTCCTGAGTATCCCTGTCCAGAAGCTCTGCTAACTGGTCCTGGTGGTATAGCACCTAACTCAAATCCGGGCTCCATGATAAAAGTCTTTGGCCACCTGTCCTATTTATTTCTTTACTTGCTGTTCACTAAGTATCTGAGATTATTCTCCACTGCTCTTGCGGACTCTTTCTAGCAGAGAAAACAAACAAAGGATCAATTCAATAGTAAATATGTATAATATTCCTAGTAGTGGTAGTACCAAAAATAAAAGGGGGAAGAGATGGGGAATAGGGCATATGGATGGCTAGGAAAGAGCTCATTAGCAGGCAATATTTGATTAAAGACTGAAAAGTGGTACAGAGGGATCTGATTGTACACTGGGGGTAAGGTTGTCAAGCAGAGAACTAGGGACAACTGGAAAGAGGAATCATAGAGCAAAAAACACACCCTCTCTCCCAAAAGTTCACCATCTAGGTTCTCTTCATTGCAGGCTGTGGCCCTCAACCTTCCAAATGCTGCGACCCAGTAATACAGTTCCTCATGCTGTTGTGACTCCCAGCTGGAAACTCATTTTTGGTTATACTTTGTAACTGCATTTTGCTACTGTTGTGAATTGTAATGTAAATATCTGATCTGCAGGATATCCAATATTCCACCCCTGTGAGATATCACACCCCACAGGCTGAGAACCACTGACTTAAGGGATCTTATCTTCTGGTTAAATACAGAATGATAGAGTTCAAAGACTCAAGAATTTATTGGATTTGTCATTTCCTAGTTGAGTAATGTTGTTTTTTTTTTAATTTTTTTTGGTTTGTCTTCAAGTTACATTTATCTGTTTATTTATCGTGTATGTGTGCGCATGCCATAGTCTTCGTAACTGATTTTCAGAATCTATTTTCAATAATGTGTATGCATTTGTGTATGTGGGGGTGGTACACGAGAATTTAGTTGTTTATAGAAGCAGGAAGAGCGCATACTATCTGGATCTTAGAGAGACTTATGTGCCTTTAGTATTTAGTATTTAGGTTGCTGGGAATCACTAGGGCCCTTCGCAAGAGCAGTACACACTGTCACTGAGCTGTCTCTCTAGGCTCTCTCTTATTGTCACTTTGTTGTCTAAGCATCAGAGCCTACTGATGAGCATTGTGGTTTTAATTGAGAGGGTAATAAGTGGAAGGATCTGGCGTGTTTCCTATGGAAACATAATGCCATGGCTTCTTCCTTTCCTAGAAGTAAAAGCAATAGCATCTGGACCCTCAAAACAAACAGCCTCACCCCTTCCTCTGGGAAATGACTGTAACTTTCATTAGACTCTGGGCACTTCAGAAAGTTCTGAGGACTTAGATTTTGTCTTAACCTCTCCCTCCTCCCACCCCCAGGTTGAGGATGCAAGGTACAAATGCATTTCTGCGTGAGCTTCAGTGGCTTTCATTTTGGTGAGTGAGAGAAGTAAGGACAGGCCATGCCCATCCAGAGCAGCTGAACACCGAGAATCCCACACAGTCTTACAGAGATCACCTAGGCCAGTAGTTCCCACCTCCCTAACGCCGTGGCCTTTTAATACAGTTCCTCATGTTGTGATGACCCCGAACATCACATTATTTTCATTGCTACTTCATAACTGTATTTTTGATACTGTTATTAATCATGATATAATTCCCTGATATGCAGGATATCTGATATGTGACCCCTGTGAAAAGGTTATTCTATCCCCAAACGGGTTGTGACCCACTAGTTCAACCAGATGGCCATCCAAAAAGATGAGGGACTCGTCCTGCAAGATGTAGCTCAAAATCCCATAGCAACTGTGTTTCATCCAAGACTGAAGACCAGGTCTTCATTTGGAGCTTTTCTGATCAGACTGACAGCTTGAATTATTCACATTTATGCTTCCATAGGAAACACGCCAGATCCTTCCACTCATTACCCTCTCAATTAAAACCACAATGCTCATCAGTAGGCTCTGATGCTTAGACAACAAAGGGACATGTCCAGTACGGTAGTGTGAATGACGACAACTCCTAAAGGCTCATATATTTGAATGTTTAGTTCCTCCCTAGTGGAACTGTTTAGGAAGGATTAGGAGGTGTGGCCTTGTTGGAGGAGGAGGAGCCCACTGGGGGTGGGCTTTAGAGTTTTCCAAAGCCCATGCTAGGCCCAGTTGCTCCCTCTGCCTAAAGATCAGCAGTACATAATTTCTCAGCTATTGTTCCAGGACCATGCCTACCTGCCTACTGCCACACTTCTTACCATGATGATCACCTAAGCCTCTGAAACTGTAAGCTATCCCCTAGTTAACTTGCCTTCATCATGCTGTCTCTTCACAGCAATAGAATAGTGACTAAGACACCCAAGGTCACATGGCTGGCATGGTGGTTTTCCAGGCCTGTTTGAATTCATGACCTCCTTCTAGCAGAGCTGGCGGCTCTCTCCACCTCAGCTCCAAAGTGTCAGCACATCCACAGTGTAAGCAAGCACCTTAAGGCCTGCCAGTGTCCCACTAGGTTAGAACCCTTCACATCAGTGTGCTCATGAGCGGTTTAACCTTGAAACCATGGTGTGGACTTTGGAAGCAAACTGCCTGTGTTTGAATCCTGATTTTGACACTCATTAGCTAGTGACTTTGGCCCAACTAACTTGCCTAAACCCCAGTTTCCTCATCTGTAAATGAGGACAATGAGACACTTCCCTCCAGGGAGTTAGGATTAAGTAATAACACACCTATAAATCAGTTAGGGTGATCTCTGATGCGTACAGTGTGTGTGCAGTGGATGTTAACTATAGCAGGAAACAGGGGATTTTTTCCCTTTAACCCTGGAGCTGTTTTGTAATATGTTGTCTCGATGCTTCGGAACTCGCTCCTGTACCAGTCAGAACTCTCAAGCAGGAAAGCAGAGCCACAGTACAGAATTAAGAATTTACCGTGGGAGGTAGATCTTCTACAGGTGATGGAAGGTCACAGACACACCACAGGAACTCCTAAAGCACTCTTTGGAATACCAGTGGCAAGTGTTAATAAGCACATATATGTATTACATGTGGCATATAAATATGTAAGTGTGCATATCATATATGTACATATCATATGCATATGTAAGGCACTGACAATAAACTCACTAACGTGTTCGTAGTGGAATTTCTTGAACAATGAGACAAGAAGAAATGCAATTTTCAAATTCCATTTACTTGTTTTCTAATTTAATACATTAGAAGGTTATTTTTTTAAAAAAACAAATTTTTTATTCTTATCTATTATTCGCTGACTTCTTACTTGTCCTAGGATTTCTTGCCTCTAAAAAGTTCAACATGAGCATGGAGAGATGGCTCATCAGTTAAGAGTGAGTGCTTCTCTTGGGGAGAACCTTAGTTTGGTTCCCAGCACACACACTGTTGGGAGCTTACAGCCCTCTGTGAACACATCTTCAGGAACTCTCACACAGTTTTTTAGGATCCATGGGCACTTTTGGTCACATGCGCACACTTCTACACACACAGGCATGCACACACACACACACACACACACACACACACACGCACGCACGCACGCACACACAATTTTAGATAGAATGAATTTTAACAAAAGGAGTTGAAGATAATACATCAGCACACTACATAAAGTTATCTATGAAGAAAAGAAAGCGGATGAGACAGAGCGCTTCAATCCAGTGCCAGACTGTGTAGCCCAGTCTCCCTGGATATCTAGGACCACTGGCTACAGAGCTAAGCCTTTTGTCCAAGACCACAGAGTCCCTGGAAAGAAGTAGGAACTTCACACTCCTAGCTAAGTGTGTCCCGCTATACAGCAGTCTCTCTAAGGTTGCACTCGTGGTTGATTTTACACTGAAGAGGAAATAATGAAGAGAAGAAAAGATGGAAGAAATGGTCCCTTAATCATAGCCATAACTGCTAGGACATGAAACTCCCCCCCCTCCCAGGCAGGCACATTAAAAGTAAGCTGTTTTCACATAGAGACCCTGGAGAGTCCACAGTAACGTGCTGAACTCCAACAGTTTCTCAGGTGCCCCGACAAGTGTGATTATTCATACGTCAGCTCTTGTTACTCTCACCAGCAACAAAGATGAACTTGCCCACAGCCGCTCCCTGGGCCACAGCAGAAATACCCTAACTGGACATTGATCCTAGAAAGTCTTCTTTCCAGTCAAGCTAAAACAGAGCTAGCCACTCAGCTGAGACAAGTAAGACCCAAGAGATGTCAAAAGGCCTGGTTTGGTTTTGCAGGATTTCATTCTGGGTCTCTGGAAAGTGATTATAGGCTAATGCATCTTCAAATACATCTTAAAAAACAACCCTCTCCCTCGATACTTAGGCCCAAAGGTAGAATTTAGAGACTTACTCTTGGTCTAGATTTAAAAAAAAAAATCTTAAGTAAAGAAAGTATGTACTATATTTGATGTTTGTATCTATCATCTATGGACCAGATATTTCACTTTCTGGCCCAGTGTCCTCTCTGAAAAATTGAGGAAATATTTAAACTCATTCTTTTCTATCCCATTGCTCAGAGATCAACAGAGTTAACAGAACAACATTTGAATATAATCATTTGAATCACTTTTAATTCTCATGTAGATTTTCAATGACATTAAGGCTTCTCTGCCAAATAAAGTTGCTCTCTTTGTATCTAATGCTCACTTTTCTGAATGATTTGGAACATGAAGGCACTGCACAGAAAACACTATTGTTTTCCTGGAAAGCTGTGTTACTTAATCCTCTTCTAGGATCCAAATTTCCCAGCCACCCTGCGAAGCACAGAACACAGGCTTCTCTTTGATGTCACCACTCAACCAATGGGCACTTTCACTTCCTTGTTTCAACTAACAGATTCAAAGAGCTTTCGTTTGGTGGCTTCTCTGGTGACCAAGTCAAACATCTAGGACCCCTGCTTCAACATGTCATGTAAACAAAAGACAGAGTCGAGGAAGAAGGAAGAGGGTGAGGAGGGAGGGATGCAGTTGGATGGTTGGTAGCTAATGAGAATTAATTTACTTCAGAGCCAAAGAGTTTTCTTCCAACAGAGGAGGTCACAGCAACCCCAGACAAGAGCGGGCAGAAACATGAGCTCTATCTGATGAGTAGGGATGTCACCACCCATTTGTGGTTCCTGAGAGAGCACTAGAGCAAGCCAGGCCCTAACACCTTGCTCTGCTTTGACAAGCACGGGCCTGGCCTTTCAGGTACAATCCTTGCAGGGATGGGCCTCTCTTTCCTGACCGGCGTTTAGTCTGAAGCCATGGTAAGTCCTGTAAAGGCTCCAATTCCTCTGAGCCACACAGATTCAGCTGCCCTGTGGATGGAAGGTTGGACAATGCTACTCCTTCACCAGGCCGGTAAATCACGGGAATCTAGAAAAGGAGGGATGTGAGGCTTTCTAAAGACCCAGAAAAGCAAGACTTGGGCCAGGAAACCTTTGTCACTCTGCTGTTCTTTAATTCCTGAGTCATTATCCAAAGCCTGAAGTTTAAACCAAGACTTAACAGCCTTACCAGATCTGGAGAGATGCTTCAAAAGCTGCCTCTGTACGGCTCCGGTGACTCCACCAGGTGTTCTTCCTGCTGCCTTCCAGGTAATCCCATGCAGTTCCTCTCAAGTAGCTGATTCTCACACGGGTGAGGGAAAGACCAGCCTCACAGAAGGCTAAGTCAGAGCTCATTACCTAGAGCTCATCAGCGAGCAGAGCAGGAGTCATGAATCAGTTGATTGATGCAGGTTCTGTTGGTAAATGCTGCATTTTAAGGAAGTGCAACCTTTTAAATTCCGAGTTGGACATGGCAGGATGCCAAGAGAAGAAGTGGATCCAACTACAGGAGAATCTGGTGAGCCTGGGCACCAAAGTGGGCACAAACCAAGAAGGCTTTGGGATTCTCTGAAGATCTGGAAGAAGCACAGAGGTAATGGGCAGGGACCACGGGGAACACAAGTAAGGTGATCTTGCTCCCTCCTGCTTGCCAAGCCCAGGTTTGGGCATGTCGGTTTCCTCTACTGACTCCTTTTTGCTGCAATGCTGCCATCTATATTTAAATGAATTGCATGGCTCAGAAATCCTGGAATACAATAGTCATCTGTACTAAGATTCAACTAGCCGTGTGTTGAGTTGGTATCTCCCTCTTACCCGACAGAGCTGCATGGCTCATTTAAACAACAACAACAAAAAACCCTCAATATATACCCTAACTCCTCACTTCCAGAGTTGACCTTGTAAGTGTGAATACAACTAGAGAATCATAAAAATCATTGGCTTCAGAGGAAAGCAGGACGCTACTCTAATTTGAATCTCTAACATATCACATCTAGCAAAGCATCCACTTCTTGAGTAGCCCTAGAGAAGAGAATACTCTGTCTCTCAAGTCAACTCTTTCTATGTTTGGCCAAGCTTAGACACTGAACAGTTTAAACATGAACAGTTTAAACTTACTGGCTAGAGAGATGGCTCAGCCATTCAAGGCTAGACTCATGACTGAAGGCATACATTCGAGCATATTTACTTGCTTAATGATGAGAAGGGGTGTTATCACAAACCAGTGTGAGTTAGCCGTCAATCATTTGGAGTTATATGGGACTTCACTTGATGAAAATAAGATCCCAGGTCCCCACCATATAGACATCTATGGTCAGAACAAAAAGGAAAGGTTATATTTGAAGCATAGTACATGCCTACTGCCTAGACTAGCAACAATATGTACGAGCATCACGCTTAGGTATAGATGATGAAGGCTTTTGTGAACAGTTTGTCACAGGGAAGAGGAGCTGGAAGGACTCACTTTTGTTTAAACATTTAGAGAGCTGTGTGACTATGAGACCAATGCTGCCTTTAAAAAAAAAATACATTAGAACACACTGTGCATAGTCGACATCTCCAGCACCTTAAGTCATTTTTTAATAGATTTTTTTTTTCACCTTCCCTGGTATTGAACCTATGTCTAAACGTCTGGACCCAGAGAATTAGGTTCTTGTTACAGTTTTAGAGGAAAGTTCCCAGGAGAACGTTCATCTGAGGCCATAAAGACAGACAGCTGATCAAAGTTCCCACAGCCCTTTGAGATAAAGCCGTAAGTGAGCACATCTCCCAGCCCTCCGGGGTACCGCATGTAACTCGTGGAGTATGTGCAGTACCATAGCAACTGATGGAGTGTGTGTGCAGGGTGTGATGCCTTACTCATGTACTTTCATGTAGAAACTGGAGACAGCTTTATGGAACAAAAAAGAAATGAGTCAGCCTCCTTCGGCTCTCAAGGTGGCAGCCTTAGGAAGCCGTATCAATATAAAAACAAGTAAATATATCACAAACACTGTCTTTTGTATCTACATTCAAACAGGCCATGTTTCCTCTATCATTTGAGAACTAAATTTATGGTGTTCCAAGTGCTTTTCATACATGATTGGCTCTCAGCTTCGCAACACCTTCATAGGTTTGGTGTTATTGTGATCCTTTTTAGGTGACTAAGCTGAAGCTGATCAGACGTATAGTCAATGAGGCAGAGCTGAGGTTTTGTCCATTCTGTTTTGACCATGGCTACTACCTTTGCTCAGAGTCATTTGGGGCCTCACTCAACCACAAACCCTGATATGACTGCTGCTCGTGTCAAATAAACTTGAGTTTGTTTCTTTTTAAATCCCTATAAAATTAGCTTGGTTACCTTCTGTCAGTTCAAGAAGCACCTCCCTATTGATTGGTTTAGCCCTTGTATTTAATGTATCGTATAGAAAACATGACAAATTAAAACCTTTAACATTTGGTGGCAAGATGAAATGTATATGACATATAAATACATATAAATAAACAAAGTTCTAAAGAGACTTATTCACCATTTACAATTTTTAAAATTTATTGTGCTAAAATATGTTTATATTAAAAACCATCTGTAAAATTTAAAACAGGCCTTCTTTCATTAAAGTTAGGTCTGGCATTTGGCTACAAATCGTTTGCGTAAAATCATTATTTCCACAATGTACATATTTTGGTATTTAAAATGTGTTTTAAATTAGTGTTTGGTGGTTTTATTGAAATATCTACTTTTGAGGTTAGAATAATATTTTTGTGTGCCACAAATGGGTCATAGGTTCTGATGAATTTGCCAGTCCGGTAAAGTAAAAACAAATATGACTGTGTGACTTTAAAGGAATCACTACTTTGCTGCTCTTCCAGTTGGGGGTGAAGTTCACAGACACAGAGCATAGTGTGTGTCCTACTTGCAGCTTGGCTGTAGAGAGCAATGATAAGTGACAGTTCAGATGAACCTCTCTCTGGACTGATGGGCAGCTGTCATCTTGGCAATAAGATTGTTAGAAGGTGTAAGGTAAATGATGCTGGGCACCTACCTCAGACCTGAGTGAGTCACAAACATCTTCTCTTCCTTCTGAAGCTCACTGAATGTCTTCATTTGAATGGACAAGAGTCACCGAGAAAGGCATCATGAAAGTGGTCAGTCTCTACTGAGAATTCACTATAAACCAGCCACTGGTCTGTGTACTTCACAGGCATCGGCTCGTTGCTCTCCACAGTTAGGTGATGGTAGAACTGTTACTGCCTCCACTTTGCCCAGTGAACACATTTGCACAGCTGCTGCTTTGGGGATCCCCTACCGGGATCACATATTAGATATCCTGTATATTTATGGTATGATTCACAACAGGAGCAAGATTACAGATATGAAGTAGGAATGAGATTATTTTATGCGTGGGGGTCACCCCAACATGAGGAGCTGTATTAAAGGATCACAGCATTAGGAAGGTTGAGAACCACTGGTTTAGAGGCAGATGAGTCTAGATCTTAGGTCACCTAACGTTCTGCCTTACTGCCCCTCTGGCGCCATGGCAGGCTCACAGGTACCAAGAAACAAGAACGTAGACCCCGGTGTGTTAAGGGCCTCAGCAGATCTTTGTGGTTTAGGCCTTGTTGGTGCCACCATCCTTTCCAGAGAGAGCTTCCTATTTTGATGGATGAGTCATCTGGTTATTCTTTGTGATCTTCAGCTCAGTTTCCTCTCTGAAGGGAAGCTTATTCTCGCTCAGCATGAGGCTTACCTTACTGGCCACCTCTACTGTTCTGATGCTGATTCCCTGAGCTCAAATAATCCTTACTCTATTAGTAACATCTCCTTCCTAGACGCGAAAAAAAAAAATCAGTAATTTCCATTTTATCAAAGATAAGACCCCAAAGAACAGAGCCAATGTCTGATTTATTCTCCATTTCTATGCCATCTGTCCAGGACATGGCAACCTGCTTGTAAATGCTGGAAGAAAGAGTAAGGGCTAGCCAGAAGCAGCAGGCTCCTTCTAATTCCTTCAGGAAATGCTCCCTGAGAAGCCAGTGTCTCGAAGGAACATGAGGCTCTGCTTGGAGTAGAGACACATCCATGTTGGAAGACTGGCAGATTCCTTGCCCAACTTTTTGTTTTTCGTTAATTAATACGCATTTAGTGAATGTTTTCTCTTCTTACACATGTACAGTGTGTAGAGGCATGGGCATGAAAACAACTGAGACTACAAAGCCCTGGCTTCCAGATTGACTTTCCCCCTTAACAGTTACAGACTTAGACACATTTTCAGCATCTGCTTCCTCAACTGCTAAATGAGGGCTTGGTGCTGGTTAGTAGCAAAGGATTAAAGGGGATCCCAGGTGTGAAGTGCTCTCTTGATGTCCACCTGTCAACCCTTATCTGTCAGCATTTGCTTGGCAACTGAAACAAAGGAAAACTGTTGACCTCCAAGAACCATGCTTCCATGGGAAGGGAACAATTAGGATTTGGAGTGCAAATAAAATGGCCAGAGCAGCTCAGATTGAGCTTGAAATGACAGCACTAGAAATCGAGGGTGTTTTTCTTTCTTGGGGGTGCGATTAAGAGGGTTTAGACAGGAAGATATGTCAGGGAAAGACATCCCCCAAAGTAGAAAGAGCCCAACTGGCCAACTAATATGAAGGGCTGAACTGAGACATCCAGGGAAAATCATGGGGGAGTATTTTGATATTCAGGCAGGGCATTGGAGTTCTGTTCTACGTAGTCCAAGATGATTTTGTGGATTTTCCTGCATTATTCACTGCCTGTACTTTTTGTTAGCAACTGTGAGTGGTCTGTATTCTCCCCTCTTGGATGTTTTAAAGATTGACTTTTATGTTTTATTTGTATGTGCCTGTATAAGTGAATGCCGCTGCCAGTAGAGGAAAGTGTCTGATCCCTCAGAGCTGGAGTTGCAGGTGCTTGAAAGCTGCCAGACCTAGTTCTGGGAATCAAACTCACGTTTTCTAGAAGAATAGTGAGCCCTCTTAGCCGCTGTGCTGTTTCCCCATCTCACACTTAGGTTTTAAGCAATACATAGTCCCCCACCCCCCCTTAGAAAATTTGATTGCCTCCCAATGCGTATTTACATCCATTGTGTGGCTTTGGTGATGATGTAATCTGACTAAGAAGGTTGGGCTCTCTGGTAGAGATGAGGCCAATGCACCAATGAAGAAAAAGCCCGTGGGGAGTTAAGATAACTTGTCTGTGGCCACAGCTGTCACTTGGCTCATCTAAGATGTGAACTTCGTTGTTTCTGATTTCAAAGATCTCTTCTGGAGTGGGGCTCAGTGGGTACAGACACGCTAAAGGACCAGATGCCACACAGCTTGAGCAGAGTGGAGACATTTGGACAGTAGGTCCTCCAGCTCTGAACTGTAGTCTTTAAGTGGTATGAAAATGAAATCAGCTGTAGATATTTTCATGCTCTGTTCACTTAACCTATTGGTTACCTTTCTTCTGGCTTCATCCCACGGTTTTTAAAGGACATCAAAAGAAATTGTTATTGACCAGACTCTGGGGCTGGTTATAATGGGCATTCCATCTCTCAGATTTTGCTGTCCTCCATGGAAGAGCTGGACTTTTAATCTGAATCTTGGAGAATCAAAAGCCCAATTTGCTTTATTTAGTTTTCAGGACATTGGATTTGTTTGTGAAGAACTCAAAAGTTTCACTGGGGCAAAACTATGCCATTTAAAGAAGTTACTGCTTTCTATTCTAAACCTACCCTCATATCCCCCCAAAAGAACATTCTTATTTATTCCTTACCATGGCAAATATAGGAAAGGGCAGTTTGATTAAGAACCAGTTTTTGAAGCCAGGGATGGAGGAACATGCCTTTAATCCCTGTACTTGAAAGGCAAAGGCAGGTAGATCTCTGTGAGTTCCAGGCTAGCCTGGTCACAGAGAGGGGTTCAGTACAGCCAGAGCTACACAGAGAAGCACTGTCTAGAAAATGAAAACAAGCAAACAAACAAAGATCATATTTTAGCATACTCCAGGGGAAATTTACTTAAATGTAAATTATTTATGTTAAGGACATTGAAAATACTTATCCAACAATTTCTCCTGCGTCTGTGAGGTCCCGTTTAAGAGAAGCTCTGTGTCTGTGTTCTATGCTGTCTAAAGCTTGCATATTTGACCTTGTGCCCAGTAAGTGATGAGTCATTTTCGTAAGTGACTTCAGTTAGAAATCATGTACATGTCTTTCTGTGAAGGGTATCTATCATCTTTATATACAGCATTTCCGTAGCTCAAATATTTGTTCACAATCCTGCCTTCTAGCCACCCTTTTTCCCTTATCCACATATATACATACTCACCCACACATACATACACATACAGACACACACAGATTCATAAGTTCACGATTGATTAGCTCTGTCTTGCCAACTATGTCTTGTACTGGATTCCAAGTCCGCAACTCAACCATGACATTTGAATGTTTTCTTTTGATAGGCCTGATGGAAGGCCTCTTATGTCCCTCTAACCAGTCTTTTTACTTAGGCTTATGTAAGTGAGCTCTTCAGATCCCTTGGACTTTAGTTTCCTCATCTAAAAAATGGAAACAACAATAGGACCAAATGGAATGATGGAATGATAGAAAATAGAAAACTTAGCCCAGTCCTTGATAGGTGCTCCAGATGCTTGGTAATATGTCAACAGTGTGCTTTTGTCTAGATTAGAAGAGTGGTCTGATGACATGATAAGCTATAAATAAACTTGTGATATTAGTTCAGGTATAAACAGTCAATAATTTCTAAAAATTATTCTTATGTTTATTGTACATAGGCCTCCCAGTTAAGCAAGGTCTTACAAAAGGCCTACAGAAGGCTGGAGAGATGTGCTAGCATTTAAGAGTCCTTCTGGTCTTCCCAAGGACCTGAGATCAGGTGCTACACTATTGCCTAGAATTCCGGCTCCAGGGTTTCCAATGACCTCTTCTGGCTTCTCGGGGCCCTGGCACACCTGTGGCATATACTAAAATGAGCACATGCATATAAATAAATATAATCTTAAAAAATAAAGGACATATACACACACACATATAATGTAAACAAGCATCTAGTTAACAAAAATTAGAAAAGGCAGGGCCATTTATTCAAAGGTTTTGGCTGGCTGTCCTGTCTTTCACAGACTGGCTGGTTGAGGCTTGACCCTTATCTCTCCTAATCCTTAGTTTTCACAACTGTTTGGGAGGCATTATCGGCTTCTCGAATCTGAGGGGGAGTGAAGTGACTTGCCCTAGTTCTCACCACTCAGTATGTGGTCAGGCTTGCAGAAATGTTCCAGAGCCTAAGATCACAAGGCCAACCCCCCCCCCCCCCCCCAGGGAAGAGCCAGGAACCAATTACCCCTTGGGACAAACTTCAACCACCAGGCCTCCTCCCAAAGGTCAAATCTATGCTGAGGGACACTAAGGCAATAGCCTTCTGTGGTGCTGGGTAACTCTGATCTAAATCTTGGCGCTACTACTTTCTAGGCTGAGTGACCTGAGACAGGCAACACTTTTTTCCCTCAGTTTTGGTAACTAGTCTGTAAGAAGAAACAGTGAGTCTTTACGATTCCAGTGGAGACGGCACTGACTATGTGTGTGCGTGTGTCGGGGAGGGGGAAGGGGGGGTGTGGAACATGGAGTATTGGTGATGCTGGCCTAAACATGTAAGTCTGCTTTTGGTTTTGATGGCCCCGAGGCTGTTAGGAACTGGCTCAGAAAGAGGGTTTGAATGTTGAAGGAGAATGTCCAAAGAGGGAACCCCAAGCTAAAGAGAAAGGAGGGTAGATGGAAGCAATGTGAGTCTGTGAATGCCCAACCCTTTGGACCTGGTGAGGGTCCATGGGATGCTGGAAAGAATGAAACTAGAGTCAAAGATCAGAGTTCAACACTTCCTAATGTTGATTTAGCTGTATAGTAACTGAGTCCTTCTACTGAGCCTCAGTTTACCAGCTGAGAAAGAAACTGCATCAAGAATATGATCTCTAGGTTTCCTGTCATTCTTAAAATTCTATTCCGAGTTCCAGGGAGTGCAGGCAAAGGAAGGTGAAGCTGTGGGTGTGTCTATTTTAGCTCATCAGTGTTAACTGACCTGAAATACTGCCTACTTTATAAACAGCCCTGTCCTGAGGTTTATGTATATCTTCTGGAAATAAAGGTCATTGTTCACCCTGATTCCATCCTTTGTATTGCAACAAACTGGAAAAACATGTCTAAAGCAGTCAAGAGTTGGATCTATCATCGACTCAGAACCATCATGTGATACAATAAGGAAGCAAGTTGGATCCTCAAGTGATCAAAATAAACCAGCAGTGGAAGTGTCTTTCTGACAGCAGGAATCCCATCCAAGAGGAGTAGAATAAGGAGAAAGGAGAGGCAGAGGGGAAGGGGTAGAGAAGAGAGAAGGAATTGCTGCGCAACAATTCACATTTTGCAAAGCTCCCCAGCCAAAGGCTGCCCTGTTCTGATTCTCAGCCATCTTCTCATTACTAAACTATCCCAGAAGAGAAAATAAGTCTTGGGGCCCAGAGTGATTGAGAAGGCCACATGGAACTGACTCCATGTCAGGTTCCTGCTACTCCTAACATACTCCTTTGCTGTATGTACTGATGTGGGTTTAGGTTGAGGTGGAGTGGTCTTCACCAGTGTCTAGGAACACTTTCAGGACAAGACCTGCATAACATCCAGGCTGAATCACCCGGCTCTAAACCTGAGGTTCAACATTTTATACACAGTAAGATGCTCAGTGGATCAACAAACAAAACCTCCAAGAGTAGCTCCTAACATCATGAAATTAGACTCCTTCATCCCCCTAGCTTTCTTCTCCAGTGAGGATATTTGGGTGAGACCGTCTTCCAGATTGGACAACTAATCTTTCCAGGAATCAGTTAAGGCCCTGGATAATGGTTTTTAGTCACTTCCTGACCAGTCTGCACAAGGTCTTGTCTATCTCGAGAGACTAACACTGATTATTTTCCAACATGGGGTGGGTTAGGTAGAAATTGTTTGTGACTCATTTTGCAAAAGAGGCAACTTGGCATGGGGAAGTTTGTAGCCTCAGCCAGTGGGAAGCAGTTGAGTGCTGATTTGAATCCATAGCTGAGACTCTCAACCATGTTCCCAGGGCTCACACACCGTGCGCCTCTCTGACACCTAAAGACACTTGAGCCCAGCTAAATACGAACACAATCTGCCTCAGTACAAGCCAGCGGATAATGGTAACACCCATAACATGAGATAGCAAACACGGTGGCTAACATAGTGATGTTGCACGTATACCTGACAAATTGTTTACTCAGACAGAAGATGATAGCTATCTGGACTTGACAGGCTGATGGAGCAGACTCCACAGAAGAGTGATAGGACAGGACTTCTGTGCCCTGAGGTCTATGAGTTGTCCATTTGACCAATGGATCCCTCACCAGTATCCTGGAATTTGCCATGCTTAGAAACATAGCAAGTTCAAGAGCACACGAGACTATCTCTAAAAGAACAGGACTAGAGAGCTTACTCAATGCTTAAGGGTACTTGCTGCTCTTCTTGGGGACCTGAGTTCAGCACTGAGCGTATTTAGGCTGCTCATAAGCACCTATCATTACAGCTGCCAGGGACTCAATACTTTTTTCTTAGGCACTGCTCTCTCTCTCTCACTCTTGCAAGTTGACACACACAATAACTAAAAATAAAAATAAATCTTTTAAACAGACAAAAAGAATATTCAGAAGGAGCTACTTGTTTTCATAGGTTTACTTGATGTTTTTGTGTGTCAAATTTTGACCATTAAAAAAAAAAAAGCTTGTACTTGACAAAAATTAATTGATTGAGGGGTAGTCACTGACTTTTATATCAAAGAAAAGAATTATATTTCCCATTTTGAATTATTTGATGAGTCAGCATTCATAATAATCTTATTGGAGTAAAATAATTAAATAGGGTTAAAATTTTTGTCAATTACAAAGTATAGAATTTTAAATTTAAATTTTTCATAATTTCATGTTATATATACAAAATGCACTTTCATCAATATTACTCATGAGTATTCCATCTTATCTTCTTACCGCTACCACTAATCCCTTTCTTTACAAGCCCCTGTTCTACTTCTGTGTCCTTTTGGTGTGTGCCCCATTTCATTTAACTAGGGTTGCTTGTATGAACCTGAGCGGGGAGTTATTTACTTGAGCGCAAAGGATGCTTTATCAGTGGCCACACCATTGAAGGGTATGTCTCTCCCTCCCACCTCAGTGACTAACTCTCTGTAGCTCATCAGGGGGAGGCATCCCCCATCCTTGATGGAATGCTGATGGGCCCATCTTGTGCAGGTAGCCACAGCTGCCATGCCACATCTTGAAGACAGCATTCTGCAGTCCCTACATCCTTTCTGCTCCTTCAGTCAAGACATTGCCTGAACCTTAGAGAGGGCACTATGGATGTCCCACTGAGGGAACAACCCAGTTATCCTTCATTCTGTACTAACCACGTCTGGGTCTCTCCATGACCTGCTGCCTACTATAAATAGAAGGTTCTCTGACCAAGGCTGAGGGCATTAACCATGCCTGAGTGTTGTCTGTCATCTTCATACGACAGTTTTTAATTTTAAAAAACTTACTTATTGTTATGTGTGTGAATGAGGTGTTTACTTGCACCTGTACCTGCTATGGAATGCATGTGGAGGTCAGAGGAGAACTTTATGGTGTCAACCCTCTCTTTCTCCCTTTATGTGGGTTGCTGGAATAGAACGTGAGTTGTTGGGCTTGCTCTGCAAGCACTTTATCTGCTAAGCCATCTATTTTGCCCCAGACTTTTTAATGAGCAAAAATCTGACACCAAAAAAAGCCAACTCATTGAAAAAAAAAAATTATCTCACTCTAAATATCCTTTTGTTTGTTGTTTTGGTTTTGCTTTTTTAATTACTAGAACCCTAGGTTGCCTCAAACTTCTGCAAAGTCAAGAATGACCTTGAACTCCTGATCCTACTGCCTCTGTCCAGAGATCCTGGGAGTCTAGGCATTTACCACTATCTCAGCCGAACACTTTCATTAAGTATTTACTGAGTGTGTCTACATTCCATATGTATTTCTAAGCAGTAGAAATATGGTATCAGATAAATAAGGTGGATGCATTCTCCAAAGCACAGCAGGCTTTGTTGAGGTCTGTTTTAAGACTGTATTAACAGAAGCACAAAGGCTACAGGGCCAAGCATGTGCAGTATAGTGGCGGTCATGCTTGAGCTGAGAGTTGAAGGGAGGAGTGGGCCTGTGGCGATTGGAAGGAAGAGTGTTCCGGACATCATTTGAAATGGTATCATTGTGCAGGCTTAACTGAGCATCCTCTGAAAAGCAAGGAGGCCAGAGTAGAGCAGAATGTGAAATGAAGTCCACATGTCAGCAGGGGAACCTGTTGGGCCTGCTGGTTCTAACTCTGGAAGAGATGGGAAGCCACAGGCTCTGATTAGAAGTGCCACTTGATCCGACTTAGGCTCAACGTGATCAGTCCAGCTGCTGTAGGAGAGCAGACCCAAGGGCAAAAGGGTGTGGCCAGAAGAGCAAGTTACTCATAGGTTAGGCCAGAAGTTTAGAAGCCAAGCAAACAAGAGTCTGTGTAGTTGGGTCCAAGTAAAGGGAAATGTCTGGCTCAGCTGAGGCTTCATGTGTCAGATTTGATGTACAGAGGATGTGTTCAGGAAAATTTAAAGTCAGCTCACAGTGACCTGCTTGCTCCTCCTGTTTCTAGAGCAGGTACAAATAGCACATCTGAGTGGTAAAATCTCCTTCCAACTGTTTCACACAGCTCACCCTTTTTTGTCTCAAGCCTTACCTAGACCCTTCTTCACCCATGCAAACCAAGTCAGAACCCAAGTCTAGACTCAAGGGCACAGCTGGATGCCAAGAGTAACTTCTCCTGTTGGATACCACTGCAGGGTTGCAACAAGTAGTTGTCTTTCAAGAGGGCTGACTGAGGAGATTTTAAATAATCCCAGGCCAAACTGATGATTAACGCCTCAGGTGATAGTCGCACCAAATACTCCCTCTAATCAATCCGTGCTGCATATGTGGCCTGAAATGGCGCACTGTACTCCACACAGACGGTGCTATAGGGCAACAATTTTTTTTTTGTTAAATTAACAAACAAAACAAAATAACAACAAAACCACCCAACTCTTCTGTTCTCGCTGAAAGCAGGGACTCCAGTGGGTTTGGGTGGGGGTAGGGTGGAGGTGGGACTCACTACTTTACCAAGAGCTAGGAGACAATAAAAGCCTAGTGGAAGACATCGACAGTCCTTTGCCTAAGGAGTGCTAATTGGAGGAAAGGTCTGTTTGTGTTAGGGGAAAGTTGACATCACGGGTGTTTCTTTAGATGAATACAATTTTGGTATCTTCTTGCACTTTCAGTAATTCCAAATGAGCCTGCGAAGCGGTGCTTAGGAAAGCACTTAGAGGGATCTCTAATTAATCCACCACAATGCTTCGCAATGAGCAGATCAAGGGCCTCTTTGTAAATGGGGGGATCAGAGGCTTAGAAAACATTTGATTCTCCTAAACGCTGGAAACATTTTTGCCATAGTTTCACAACGTTACTGTGTCCTGTTTTCGAGGTGGAGGGGGTGGGAGGGCAACCTGGAAGTGCTCTGGCGGATCATGCTTCTGCAAGGCTGGAATCTAAAATCCAAAAGAAAAGTGGCATTTCTTCTGTCTGAGATGTGGCTTTGCTGTAACCCCCCCCCCCATTTCCCATGGTGCTGGGGATTGAACCCGAGGCCTTGAGCGCAAAGCAAGAGCCCTGCCATTGAGCTAGTCCCTCGGTCTTTTTCATATTCATTTCTATGAGCCAAAATGTTCTCTCTCTTAGAAAGATGAACTGAAATGTTCCCCATTTGTAATGATGATCCCTGCCCCTAACATCTATCAAATGGGCCCTCCTCCTGCCTTAGAGTAATGCAGTCATTCTTTTCTTGCAGGTTGAAATGCATATACCTGACGTGTTTTGTCCTCGACTGGGCTTCTTGAGGTTGAGGTCATGCTTAACCCACCTGCTTACTTTGCCTTGTGACTTACTAGGGTTTTTTGCTTGGGTATAGCACAGTGTTCTAATTGTTAGTCCTTGGGGACTCTTAGAACCACACTGTACAGCTCTGGAAAGCCAGGCCTGCCCCTGTCAGCTAACACTTCATTCAGACTGGAGAAGGAGCCATGTTGTCTGTCTGTCGCACAGCTGGATGGAGGACAGACACTGTGACTGTGAAATAAGAAAGTTCCTGTAAAGTTCTCATGATAATTATCTCGGAGTAAGATATGTAAGCATAAAACAGAACAGAAAGCAGGTGAGGGAAGTGGCAGAAAATACTGCCAGTCATCTAGGGGAACCGAATTTGATTCTAAGCTTCTTGGAAACTAAGCAGAAAAAGAGAACAGGTTGGGTCACTGAATTTCTCTTTCTAAAGAGACAAAACTTGTGGAGTCATCTGCTGCAGAAACCAACTTACCATGATTATTAAAATGAAAATATCATTTCCCTTCAGTTGGAGTTTAGGCATGATCACAATTTTCATAGTGAGAATGGGGGAGGGGGAGGAGGAAGGTTGAAAAGGAGAGGGAGAGGAGAGGAGAGGAGAGGAGAGGAGAGGAGAGGAGAGGAGAGGGGAGGGGAGAGAGCATGCAAGGGAACCATGAGCAACTAGAGAGCAAGCTACCAACCCCCTCCAAGGTGTCCTGCACAGACTCTCTGTACTGCTTGGGCCCCTCTTAGGTCTTGGAATCCACTGTTACCCTCTATCATAAATACTTTTTGAAGGATAATCGTATCTATCTCTGCCTCAGAGTTTATCCACTAGTCATTCTTAATCATCTGAAACATTTGACCTTGACTAAACCTTTTGCATAAATTTGCATAAAATTTTACTTGTGTTCTTCCTGATCTTGAACTGTACTTTCTTGATTTCCTTTAGGAGTAGTTGGGCTCCTTTCTTCTTTTAAATATTGATATCCTTCTGGCTTTTTTTTTCTGGGTTCCTCCCTTCCTCCTTTCTTCCCTCTCTTCCTCCCTCCTTCCCTTCCTTCCCTCTTTTCCTTCTTTCCTTTTTTTTAAAACTCTTCCTTTTCTCTCCCTTTCTAGGAAATGCCATCTACTCTTATGATTTTAATTTATTCTCTAGATTTTAATAATTCCCAGTTTTATCTTCATGCTAAAATACTTACTTGAGTTTACTCTTCAGATTTTTAAATTTTAATATTTTATTTATATGAGTGTTTGTCTGTGTGGGCAAATACTCACACACATGTAAGCCTGTAGAGGCTTACATCCCCTGAGTCTGCAGACAGATGTCAGTTCCCATGTGAGTGCTGGGAACTGAACCCAGGTCCTCTAGAAAAGCAGTCAGTGCTCTTAACCTCTGAGACAGCTCTCTAGTCCTTCTCTATATGTTTACTCAACAAAAATGAACTGAGCACATACTATGTCCTGGGCACGAGTCAGTCATTTTGAACATGGCAGCAAACAAAACACACATGGTCTCTGCTTTCATGGTGCTAGTCAAATATGCCTTCCTTGATTTTTCAGGAGTGTGTGTCTTCTGTGGCACCGTGCGCCACATGGCACTGTTTCTTGAGTATTGTGGTCACTTTTAAGTGAGTCAAAAATCAAGATCAACAATTTGTTTCTATAGATTCTGTTGACTGATATTTCGGAACTGCAAGACACAACTTCCCCAGTAGTACTACTTAACTCTGTACTTCTGAAGCACATAAAAGAAGTGTTATGGCTGTGTTCCAATAAAACTTTATTTATGTCCAGCCAGATTTGGCCATTGGCCACAGTATGCAGAGCTGCATAGCAAGAATTAGATAGTGTTGTTTACCTTTGTGTCTGCAGTGTAAACACAGTATTGGACATTAAGTCATGTCAGTAGAGGTTTGTTGGATATATAAGTGAAGGATAAACAAACAAATTAGGGTTGACTTGCTTTCTGTTTTTCCTTTGTTCCATATGTCCTCAGTCACAGGGTGCTCTGCATTCGCTTTTTATGCTCAGTAGCTGTACCTTCCATTCCTGCTGTTAGTTCTCCACCTGCATTGTTCATACAAACAGTTCATTAAGTAAATATATCACCATTTGGGTTTCTTTGTTAACTGTGGCTGAGTTTTAAGCCCTTTGACCCCATCTCTAGTCATTTCCTACAGCAGTCATGTTTGTTTCCTTTCCAGGCATGACTGCTAGGTTTTGT
>NW_026596064.1:4146868-4165089 GCF_907164565.1 Psammomys obesus
CAGCAGTCATGTTTGTTTCCTTTCCAGGCATGACTGCTAGGTTTTGTGTTATCCATCACTTACTATAGATTTTGGCAATTTTGTTTGTGTACATGTAGAGGTATAGCATGCCTCAGAGATATTGTGGGTTAGGTTTATCACCACTACCATAAAGCAAATACTACATTAAAATGAGTCAACTTACACACATCATTACATATGTAAGCATACATATACTAAATACACATTTATACACATACATACATGATACATACATGGGGATGGCAGGTTCATGTAAACAATAAACAATAAACTCACAACAATAAACAATAAACTCACCATGGAGCTGAAACTGGTTTTATACATTTGATCCTCTGGCCTGTATCCCAGGGTAATGGAATTGTAGGCATGTACCACCATACCCAGTTTGTATGATGCTGGGATCAAATGTAGGACCTTGTACATGTTCACCAAGTACTCTACAGTCTTAGTTTGGGTTTTATGCTGTAAAGAGATGGCAACTCTTATAAAGAAAAACATTTAAATGGCTTACAGTTTCATAGGTTTAGTCCACTATCCTCATGGCCGGAAGCATGGCAGCATACAGACAGACATGGTGCTGGAGGACCTGAGAGTTCTACAACTTGATCCATGGGCAGCAGGAAGAGACAGTGAGCCACTGTGTCTGGCTTTAGCTTCTGGGATCTCAAAACCCTCCCCCACAGTGACACAGTTCCTCCAGCAAGGACACACTGACTCCAACAAGGCCACACCCCCCAATAAATGCCATTCCCTCTGAGCCTATGGGGCCAGATCCTTTCAAACCAACCACATCTACCAACTACACTACAAAAAAAAAAAAATGTCAGCATGCTCCCATGCTGACATTTTGTTTTCCTAGTGGATGTTCTTTGTTCTTGACCCAATTTTGAGGACTATTGACTGGTCAGCTTGGTGGTTGGTAATAGTTGAGACAACTGTGGCAATTACTACTAGAGAATATTGAGGTGATGGCATCAATGGACTCCTCCTTTCACGAAAGATTTCCCCGTACCAGGAGAAATTGTTTGATTACACATTGCTTCTTTTTTTGAGACAGGGTCTTACCGCATGGCCCTGACTGTTCTGGGATTCACTATGGAGGGCAGCTTGGCCCCAAGCTCTCCTTCTTGCTGAAATTAAAGGTGTAGATACTATGCCTGGCTGATTGAGAACATTTTCTTCACAGTAGATCAGTCTTTCTTCTTGAAGAACTGCTTCTTCTTCTAAATTTGCATAATATTCTGGATTCTTTGTTTTCATTCAACAGTGTTCTTACCATCTTTGCCACAAGAAGCAACTTCAAGGAACTACTTTCTCTGCTCTTCCTTAAAAAGCAAGTCTTAACTTTGTGAATTTTATTGTGAGGTCCACCACTCAGCTGCCTCTTCAGACTCCCCATGGTACTCCTTTTGCCATTTCAGCTACAGCTGCTACATTTGTTCCTCCACTGAAGTCACAAACCCTTCAAAGTCTTTCACATACACTGGGGCCAGATTCTTCGAAACTTCTGTTAAGTCATAAGATCTCCCATGGGTCACAAATGCCTCTCTCAATGGCATCTAAAAAGGTGAGTCCTTTCCAAAAAGTCTCTGTGCCCATACCCATCAGATAAGTCATCTATCTATCTAGCTACGGTCTGCTATGTTTCTTAAGTAATAAAGACCTGAGTTTTAGAATTACCCCTTATATGACAGAATGGATATTGTGCATGGGGAAAAAAGGCATTCATCTCATTGTGAGTCTCCACCTCAGCTCTTGGGTAACTAGATGCTTTGCTAATGAGCAACAATATTTGAGATCAGTAAATCTACTTTTTGGAATCATAGTCACAACAGTGGGTCTACTCCCCCAGCAAACCACATTGTAAGTAGATTACTATATCACCCAGGCTTTGTCCTGTTTCCAGAAGATTTAAAACAATCTTTAAAGGCTCTAGACTTTTTCAGCGAGCTTGGCCTTGAACTTTGAGTTAGCAGCAGCATTGTCCCCTGGCGAAAATCAGTCTGACCTTTGAACATTTGAAGCCAGCTACTGAATTCTCTGTAGCTCTGAAAGCCCTAGATAGTTCTGCTTCCAAAACCAATGTGCTTAGTTGACAGTGAAAATCTGTTGCTGTGTGTAGGTCCTTCCACTGGCTTCCTTGACTAGACCCAGGTTGCTTCTGTGGCTTGTGCAAGCAAAGCTTGCTGCTTCACATTGCCCTTCTTTGTTATAGAGAAGGCTTTCTGGCTTCGAGCCTTGTGAGCTGACCTCTGTTACATTTTCTGCTGTGGCTTCCTTATGTCTTTCAACATTCACAGATTTGAAGAGAGCTTTGATTTAAAGGAGTGCCGCAGCATTGATCTTTTCCCTAAAATTCATGCCATCAATAAGGCCACTTGACTATGCTATCACGTCTGTGCTTGCTAGAGTTGCACTTTCAAACTGTTTCCTTTGCATTTAGGTAGGTATTTTGTGTAAGAAACCTAGTTTTCAACCTATTTCAGCCTTTGGCACACTTTCCTCTTTAAACATAATCATTTCTAACTCTTGATTTAAATTGAGAAATGTGTGATTTTTTTTTTCTTCTGCTTGGGAACATCTGGACCTCTGTGAGGCTATTAGTTGGCACAATTTCAAAACTGCTGTGTCTCAGGTAAGAGGGAGACCGAGGAAGAAGGAAAGAAGTAGGGAGGCAATTGGTTGGTGGGGCAGTTAGAGCATATATAACACTCCTCAGCTGACTTAGTTGCTTTTAGAAATAACTCATGACATCCCAGAAATTTACAGTAGGATCATCAGAGACTACTTAGATAAGAGTGCCTTCACATGCGCAACAATAATGGGAACGTGTGAGATATTGGCAACATTTTAAGAATGGGACACAGAGAGCTGAACATGGTGGCACATGCTTTTTAACCCAGCACTCAGGAGGCAGAGGCAGGCAGATAGCTCTGTGAGTTTGAGACCAGCCTGCTCTACACAGTGAATTTAAGGACAGGGAGATCCTATATGAAAGAAAGGAAAGAAAGAAAGAAAGAAAGAAAGAAAGAAAGAAAGAAAGAAAGAAAGAAAGAAAGAAAGAAAGGAAAGAGACACAGATACACAGTGAGCCCATGCCATTGGGCAATTGGCATTGGTAGAGCAGTTTTTGTTTGTTTTGATGGCATAGGGCCCATGGTCTTTTGAGCGCTAGACAGTTAGTTTTGCCCACAGTTATATTTCCTGACCATTAAAGACCTGCTTGATTTAGGACTGTAGAAACCTTTAAGCTGTAAAAGGGTGTTATTTGCAGAAACACAATAAAATGGCATGCAGCCGAACCAGGTATGTCTGCGTGGATTCCTTTCCTCCATAAAAATTTAAAATATTTTCAAACACACAAACTTAAAAGCATTCTGGTACAGGTGGGATGTTAGGGGAAAACCTCAAATAAATCAATGTATAAATCATTTACTATTTAAAGGGGGAAGTTTCAGTGTCATTTGGGGCAAAGATAACTCAGATAAGGCAACGAGATCAAATGTCAATAAATTGTTAGAATACATTGTTCTAAGTCTTCTTTGAGGAGGTGATCAGAAAAGTGCTCCTGGGACTTTCATAAAAGGTACAATTTAGTCTTCAGCTGAAGTGATTAAAGAAGACTCTAAAGCAGAAGAATTTGACCTGGAAGTTATTGACCTGGAAGTTAGAAGGTAGTTATCTGGAGTGCAGCTATGGCTCCAAAGGGCCCTGAGACAGAGGACTGTACAGGCACACCCACAAGTTACTAGAAAGCAAGTTCTCAGAGAGCCATGTCTAGGGAATGGCTGATAAATGTGAAAGCAAGTCTCTTCCAGAAGGTACTAAGTCCGCTCTGGTAGAGAATGCAATTGGACACCATGCTCATCGACAGCAATGTAGTCCTTGCCGTTAGAGTAGCAACCCTGATCCTTTAAAGCAATTAGCACAGACCAGCCTCCAAAAACGGGTATATTAAATTCAATGGTTAAAAGGCAAGTGTCCTTACTGGCACCACCTGTATAAGGTGGCGTATTTACAAGAGTAAATAGCATTTACAATAAGAAGAGACAAGGAGAGGTTACGGTCACAGTTCCCTCTGGAAAATTCCTCCTTAAGTATAAATCCACTATGACGATGATGGTCCATTTGCCCTTACTGGTCTTGGTCGTGTTACTTCATTGCTAAAGGATCATCTTTCTTTCCCAAGGGCTAGCAGGAAGAACTCTGATTCTGGGCATATTAAATGTTTGGGTTGAAATGGGAAGATATCCTCTGCCAACAAAAATAAGTGTCTTTGTTCCATTTCCTTATCTATTTTTCGTGCCCCATCACTTCTTTTTTAATTTTGTTTTTATTAATTATAGTTTATTCACTTTGTATCCCAGCTATAGGCCCCTCCACCATTCCCTCCCAATCCCACTCTCCTCCTTCTTCTTCTCCTACGCCCCTCCCCAGTCCAATGATAGGGGAGGTTCTCCTCCCCTTTCATTTGACCCTAGTCTATCAGGTCTCATCAGGACTGGCTACATTATCTTCCTCTGTGGACTGTTAAGGCTGCTCCCCCCTCAGGTGGAGGTAATCAAAGAGCCAGCCCCTGAGTTCATGTCAGAGACAGCTTCTGTTCCCACTACTAGGGAACCCTTTTGGACACTGAGCTGCCATGGGCTACATCTGTGCAGGGGTTCTAGGTTATCTCTATGCATGATCCTTGTTTGGAGTATCATACTAAAATATGTGCACCTAAAGAAGCTAATCAAGAAGAAGGACCCTGGGTAAGATGCTCAATCTTCATTCAGAAAGGCAAATGGTATGGACATTGGAAGAGGGAGAAAGCAGAGAACAGGACAGGAGCCTATCACAGAAGGCCTCTGAAAGACTCTACCCAAACAGGGTATCAAAACATATGCTGAGACTCATAGCCAAACTTTGGGCAGAATGCAAGGAATCTTAACAAAGAAGGGTGAGATAGAAAGACCTGGAGGGGACAGGAGCTCCACAAGGAGAGCAAAAGAACCAAAAATTCTGGGCACAGGGTTCTTTTGGAGACTGATACTCCAAACAAGACCCCGTCACTTCTTAATGAAGACCAAGACTAGCTGATTTTCTATTGCTGTGATAAAACACCATGACCAAGGCAACTTATTTTTTTTTTAAAGTATTTAATTGAACTTGAGGTTTCAGAGGTCTAGAGTCCATGATGGCAGAGCAAAGGCATGGTGACAGGAACAGCTGGAGCAGCAGCTGAGAGCTCATATGTTGGCCTATAAACAAGAGGAAGAGTGAAAGAATATATCAAGAATGGTATGAGTCTCTTGAAACCTCAAAGCCTACCCCCAGAAACACGTCTCTTCAGGAAGGTTACACTTCCTAATCTTTCCCAAACAGTTCCACCATTGGAAAACAAATATTCAAACATATGAGCCCATTGATGCCATTCTCAGTTAAAGTATCACACCTTACAATTCACTGTATCTCAAGACTGATAGCAGAATCTACCCCTAGTAGTATAAATAATATTGATTTGGACCAGTGAGACACCATCTGCTAAGGAAGTCTCAACAGCCCATCCTAAAGAAAGGGGGTGGTTGCTATGGCTCAGACATGCTTCACCACCTAAGAGTTTCAGGTTTGGTCCTTAATGAAATAAGACTGAGGTGGTGAGATCTTTAAGGGGTAAGGAGATCTTTAGGTATTTTGAGGTGTCACTTTTGAAGGAGTTAAGGTCTTACAGGACCCTGCGCTAGTTTTTATGAGAGTGGGTTATTATAAAATCTCCCCTAAGGGCTGGACAGATGGGGCAATGTTTCAGAGCGCTTGTTGCTTTTTCTGATGACCCAAGTTTGGTTTCCAGCACACATATGTCACAGCCCACAACTGTATATATTTCCGGTTCCAGGGAAGCACCCTTGTCTGGCTGTTGCAGGCACCCAAACTCACACGCACATACATGTACACACACACACACACACACACACACACACACACACACACACAACTAAAAATGAAATAATTCTTTAAAAAACTATACAGAAGTCTTGATCCTGATCTCTAAGTCACTGAGTTTCTCTCTAACCTGACCATCTCTCCTTCTCACCTAAACTCCTGCCATTCTGATACCACCTGTGGCAAAGCCTTGGCCAGAGCCAAGTGGACATCAATGCAATGCCACTGAGCTGTTAGAACAGTGAGTTAAAGAAACTTATTTATTTAATAAAGTTCTCTAGTCTTGGATATTTTGTTATAACAACAGAAATGAGATTAATGCAGCAGATCTCATGAGATATGCCAAGGTACACTTTGAAGTGGCTTTGGATGTTTTCTCAATATGTTATATCTCCATCGAGGGTTGGACTTCACTGTTGGACTTAGGTGGCAGGATGCCAGGGGCAAACCTGTCATGTAGTTCCTGAGGAACTGAAGGGAAACATGGTATGACATCATAAAGAGGACACAAGGCAACAGCTAACAAGACTCTGAATCTCAGCTGTGTACACTCATTGCTATGCCAATGACCAAGACCTGCCAAGCCACTTTTTCTCTGAGTCTTAGTCTTCCAGTTTATAAAATTAAAGAGCTAATTGGACTACATTACTATTCTACGATCCTTATAGACTCTTATTTGTTCTTGTTTGGGTTTTTGCTATTGTAATTATATAAGTTTTGTTTTGTTTGTTTGTTTTTTAAAACTCACATTCTTTTTAAAAAATAATTTTATTTGTATAAATTGGTGTTTTACCTGCTTTACATATGTATGTCTATTTGAAGGTGTCAGGTCTATTTGAAGGTTACATATGTATGTCTAATTGAAGGTCTATTTGAAGAGAGCTGTGAGCTATCTTTTGGGTGCTGTGAATTGAACCCAGGTCCGCTGGAAGAATATTCAGTGCTCTTAACTGCTGAGGCATCTCTCTAGCCTCTCATGTAAGTTTTTTACTTGTCTTTTTCCATCGAGTAGCTTGGAAAGATGTAGTTACTAAGAGATACGTACTTAAACATTTTTCTCCTCATTTAAAAAATTTATAAAAATATTTCTCATATTTCCCTTCCCTAAAGATTGTGATTTTAAGCTGGGCGGTGCATGCCTTTAATCCCAGCACTTGGGAGGGAGAAGCAGGAAGATCTCTGTGAGCTCCAGGCCAGCCTGATCAACAGAGTGAGTTCCAAGCCAGCCAAGTCATAGAGAAACCCTGACTTGAAAAGTGGAAAAAAAAATTGTGACTTTAAAAATATAAAATCAATCTGCAGTACACAGAAAGCCTCATGCAAGGCATGGTAGAACACAGGAACACACAGATCATTGTTGAGCAAGACTGAGAATCAAACATAGTTAAAGTGATGTGATGCTGGATTAAAACCAAGACCTGAGGAGTTTGCTGAAAATGACACATTAAATGCCAAACAGGTCAGGCCTCTGCTTCTACATCCCCATGACTTTCTTTCTTTGCCTTTAGAATGTTGAACCTTACAGATTAATTAAAATATGTCTATTTTAATCTAAAGATTCAGAATCAGGGTCTACCAATATGAGCAGACAGGTAGCATTAGTCTGTCTGGGTCTGAGTTACCTCACTCATTTTATTTATAGTTGAATAGAATTCCACTATGAGTGTTCTACACTTTAATTATATTCATTGATTGATAGATACCTAGGCTTCCTCTGTTTCCTTTCTATTGTGAATACAGCTGCAAAGAACACGGGTGAGCAAGAATCTCTACAGTAAGGTATAGAGTCCTATGGACAGATGCCATGGAATTGGTATAGCGAGGTCTGGGGTGGCTGGGCCATATGTTAGACTTACTTTTCACTTCTTAAAAATTCTTGCTGGGTGCAGTGGCATACACCTGTAATCCCAGTGCTCAGGGAGGCAGAGGCAGGCAGATCTCTGTGCGTTCGAGGTCAGCCTGGTCTACAAAGCAAGTCCAGGATAGCCAAGACCCAAGACCTCATAAGGAAATCCTGTCTCAAAAGAAAAAAAAAAAACCCATAAAACAAAACAAAACAAAACAAAAAATCTCCACACTTATTTCTACTGTGCCTGCAACAGTTTGCAGTCCTACTGGTAGTGCATGAGACCTCACAGAATTTGTTGTCAGTTATTTTCTTGATTTTGACACTCTGGCTGGGGTATGATAAAATCTCACAGTAGTTTTTAATTTACATTTTCCCAGTTGCTAAAGACAGAAGCCAGTTAAAGTTTTTTTTTTTTTTTCTTTTTTCTTTTTCTTTTTTTTTAGCTATAGATATTTCTACTCTTTTGTTTTTTCAGACTTCTCTGTTTAATTCCATGAAATATTTTAAAATTAGGTTAGTAGCCTTTGGGTTTTGTGTGTGGGTTTTGAATTCTCTGTATAGTCTGCATATTAATCCCCTCTCAGATATAGATAGAGCTGGCAAAGACTCTCTGCACTCAACTGGCATTTTAATTTTTATGGGGTCCCATTTGCCAGCTGTTGGCCTTAATTTCTGAAAGAATGGAGTCTTTGTCAGAAAGTCCATTCTTGGGCCATATTTCTTTGGGTACATATATGTGTATGTATGTGTACAATATATAACAATATATTTGATACAGTAATAATAATTATAGAAGAACCTGTCAAAATTTAAGGGACTGGAAGGAACAGAAGCATACTTGGAAAGGAGAGGAAGGTATGACAATGATGTAATACATTGTACTTGTGTGTGAAATTCTCAAAAATAAATCAATTAAGTCCATTTTAAAGATTTATTTTTAAATCTCTGTGTGTGTGTGTGTGTGTGTTTTTGGGGGGTGTACTCAGCAGTAGGGCACCTGTAGAATGGAGAAGAAGGTGTTAGGTCTCCTGCAGCTGGGTTTACAAGTGGCTGTGAGCTCCTGAGGTAGATGTTGGGAATCAAATTTCAGTCCTTTATAAGAGCAGTATGTGCTCTTAACCACTGAGTCACCCTTGGAGCCCAGAACATTTCTCCTTTAAAAAATGTCAGTGGATTTGTTCATAATAGCCAGAACCTGGAAACAACCCAGATGTCCCACAATGGAGGAATGGATACAGAAATTGTGGTAAATCTACACAATGGAATACTACTCAGCTATTAAAACCAAGGAAATCATGAAATTTGCAGACAAAAGGATGGAACTAGTAAAGATCATCTTGAGTGAGGTAACCCAGAAGCAGAAAGACACACATGGTATATACTCGTTTATATAAATGGATATTAGCCGCATAATTTAGAATAAGCATACTAAAATCTATAGACCCCAAGAAGCTAAGCACTAAGGAGGATACTTAAATCTCATTCAGAATGGCCAACAGGATAGACACCAGAAGTGGTGGAAGGGATGAAACAGGATGGGAACCTACTATAGCAGGTCTTCTGAAATTCTCCATCCAAAAGGGGATGGAAGCTGATGCTGATACAGTAAAACTTTGGGCAGAGTGCAGGGAGTCCTATGAAAGAAGAGAGGGGTTAAGATAGAAGGACATGGAGTGGACAGCAGCCCCACAAGGAGACCAACACAGCTAAAAAAATCTGAGTCTGGGGGGTCCTGAAGAGACTGATGCACCAAGCAAGGACCATACACAGAGAGGACGTAGACAGTAATGCAGAATGGTTGCCTCTCTGACCAACAGTTTTTGTTAGGACAATGCTCACTTTACAGGTGTTTGTGAAAGTCATTTATTACTTTATTATTATTAGTAGTAGTAGTAAAGGCAGCCCTCTGACTTGAAAACACATAAATGGTTGGGAAATCTATTTATCTGCTTGTTTGTAATAAAAACTCAAGACTCAGTTCAAACATACGCTCCTCTGTGTTTCTTTTTACTGGACATGTCTGTACTCTAATGTCATTTATTCTCTGATTCTTTCTTAACAATTATCTCAGACACTTCTCACAGTCCTATGTGTGCCAGCTCATCTCCTTTATTATAAAGTTATAAGCACTGAAAGCTGGGAACACTGTTATTTTCATGTCCATAAATGATGCTCAGGTACATTTTGTTGGATATATAAAGAAAGTTCTTCATCTATATCTCAATTGTAGCCTCAGTTATGAGACATTCAGTAGAGGCTTCTGTTTCATTCTATCTAAGGAAGCATGATGGATAAAGAATGATCCAGGCTCAAGGTATAGGCCAGTGATAGAGTTCTTGCCCAGCATGTCCAATGTTCTGAGTTTGAAAAGAATGGACAGATCTTTCGACAGTGGCTGCACCAATTTTCTCACCTTACATCTCAGTGAAGGCAAAAGTCATATCATTTACCCGTGGCCACTCATGGGTGGCTTGAGAACAGAGTGACCATGCCAGGCTCAGGAGATGGGGGAAAGGGCAAGAAGACAACTTGTAAACTTTGGGTTGCCAGACTCAGCATGAGGGCATCCCTGAGCCAACTCCCTACCGACTTTGGCCAGGGTCCTGGATCTGTGCTGGCTAGCATGGGTCAGTTAGCCATTGGGAGGGGAATGTGGCAAAGGTTAGACAAGACTGGGCCTGAAACTGCTTTGGCAAGACCTGGAAACAGTATTCTCTCTGCTCAGACACTTAGGGGAAGAGAGAAATAGCACAGGACACAGAAAGCCCTCTCACTTCTTTGTAATACCATGGACAGTAAAACCAAAGGGGAATGCTCTCCGATAGTGGGGGGAAGATATATTGGTATCAGGGTGGGAGAGACAAGGAGTCCTATAGACAGGAAGGAGAGGAAGGTATTGAATGAGGTATAAAGAATATCACAAAGAGACAGGAAGACTGAGCACAAGTCCTGGAGGGAGAAAAGAAGAAAGGGAGGGAGGGACAGAGAGAGGAAGGAACAAAAGGAGGGGGGAGGGAAAGGGAAGAGAGGGGAGAAAGGAGATGGGGAGGGAGGGAGGGCAGGTAGGCAGGCTAGAATGAGGAAAGCTGAAGTACCAGAGAGCCAAAATGAGAATGGGGTGAGAGAAATGCTTGGAAAGATTAGAAGGAACTGAGACAAGACACAAGACTACTTCAAACATGCCTGACCTACTCAGCTCAGGAGGCTCGCTTCTGTAAGCCTGGCATAAGGAAGATCTGGGCACAGAGGGAAATGTGCTGACTCCAGGGACATCAGAAGACAGAAACAGATCAATTACCCTGGGTAGAGTGCTATTACCAGTGATCCCTGCCTGGCTGAGGCAGGCCAGGCCAAGGACTCTGACATGACCATTGTACTGTTAAAGGGCCAGTGGCTGCAGAGCAGGCCCAGCCTTTTACCTTGCACTCACACCCTGCTACTGGCCTGGCCACTAGGTCTGTTCCAGGTTCGGCTGGGGATCCATTTAGACCCAGCCCCTTGGGGTAAAAATAGGCTTCAAGGACCCTCTAGGAGTTAGTGCAACCCAGTACAACCAATCCATGGAATGATCCTGGGGCAGGCATATCTGTGGATGGAGTAAGCAGTCATTTGGAACAGGATATTCTCAAAGATCTTCAACCAGTAGAAATACATGTTATAGGGAAAAAAGCATCTTGTACAAACAGGCCTTTGAAACAAAAGCTAGGCCAAAGCTGGGACTCATAATCCATACATCTGGTATTTCCTCCCCCACTTTTGAGCAGCATCTGTCTTGCATGGCCACTGAGACTGAGGTTGAGGATACAGACAAGAACACACACACCTTCAGTGTCCTCTGGGGAGATCAATGGTAATGCAGTCCCATTTCCCCCTACTCCTTCACCCCTTCCCTTCTCCCGTCCCCTACCCTCCCCCCTTTGCCCCCCATCCAACTTAACAGAGTACTTTGTAGCTCAGAAGAGAGCATGGCTGGTTCTGCTGTGAGGCAAGCAAGGTGTGGAGAAACGGAGACATTTGAAGGCAGCTTTAAAGGCTGAGGAGGACCCACCACGCAGACAATGTGCAGGAACCCAAGGTAAGAGGGGCAGAGGTGAGAGGTGTGTGTTCTTGTGGAAGCTGGCTAGTGACAGGCAGGCCAGGCCAGACAAGGCATATAGGTGAGGAAGAAGTAAGGGTCAGGTAGAAACAGGCATCTATGGGGGCTCATGGTGGACATGTTAGAAGCAGCTTAAGGAAGCACCGGAGTGATCTGCTCAGCTGACATTTTCAAAGAATGTTTGTGTAGGAATACGTTTGTATGAATGGAACAGTTTGGAAGAGCACCTGGAATTAGGCACAGGAAAGGCGTTAAAGCAAGGCAAATGCTCTACCCCAGGAAAACCCTCGCAGATAGGTATCCTCACAGATGGCTCTCTCTTGTAGAGGCCTTCTGCTCTAGGCCTGCTTAGGCATTTTCCTCTGCTTCCCTGTCAGACCACCTTAGCCAGGGCTACTTTCTCTCCAAGGGGGTCTCCTAAGCGCTGACCTTCTGGCTCATCTCCCTAGAGCGAGGTCATCAGATGATAAGAGCTGCCAGCCAGTGCCACCTTCCTCAAACAGCAAGCATTTAAGGAAGCATTTACACAGCTCACCTTTGAGAAAGGGCAGGACGCAGCAACAACTGCCCTTCCCCCACCTTTATAAACAAGAGATTAAACATTGCACTATTCTCCCTCCACTCTGTTAACACTTGTCAGTCAAGATATTTTTCTTGGAGCTGATGAAACAGGACTGCAAGCTCAAATCTAGCCTAGACTATACACAGAGTGTCTCTCAAAACACCACCACCAACAAAGAAAAGGGGCATTTTTCTTAAGTTAAACACATTGTTTCCCGCATTACACTGACATCTCTACTCACAGTAAATACTAACATACACTTTTTTCTTTTAAAGATCTATTTACTGACTTATTTTACATAGTGCGTGTGCCTTGAGTCTATGTGTTCCATATGCGTGCAGGTAATCCTGGAGGCCAATGAGGGGTACTGAATCCTTTGTAACTAGGGCTGCAGGTAGCTGTGAGCTGTCTGATGTGGGTTCTAGGACCCCAAAACCTGGGTTCTCTTCAAGAGCAGTGAGGACTCTTAACTGCTGAGCTGTCTCTCCAGCCCCAACATCTAATTTTATTTTAAAATATTTTGCGAAAACAACTCCAATTCCATCTTATTTTGAAGTCTATCATTCTATAAGCTAGATATCTTGCCACTTGCTCTGCTCTTGATAGACATTCATGATGATTTGACGTGTTTCATTGTACAAGCAAGAGTGTTTCAGACAGCCTTGTGTACGAACCCTTGCATATTTTTTTGCTATTATTCCTATAGCGTGGATTCCTAGGGTTAGATAGTTAAATCTAAGAAAACATGCATTCACAGTCTTATTAGGAACTGCACCGTTCCTTTTCTGAAGGTGCTAATGGTCTGTATTCCAACTGGCAGTCTGTTTGATTGCCTCTTCCTCATGCAGTCCCCCAGAAGTAGAACAGTGACAAGGACAGTGTGTGACACATACTGAATGTCAGAACCAAGAACTCCCGTCTGCGGCCACTGTGCCACCAGGTAATGCTCATAAATTAGTAAGAGCTGTGCCTGGCACAGAGTGCAGATATTTGCTGCATATTGCCCAAGCTGAGAGCCAGCCAAGCTTTCAGCAGCTGGCTTAGGGCGGGAGACAAGTTGGAAGGGAGAAAAGAAGGATTGGGAGGAGGCTCTCTAGATTGGTCTCCCTGTGCCGGAAGGTAAGACTTTGCCTCCATTCCTTGTGCACTCTGCCATCTTGAAAGCTCAGATGTAACGTGTTCATTCACTGTCCATCACACCACTTCCCCACGGGATGGAAAAGTGAGAAGGAATCCTCCCTGATACTCACTCACATGCCCACTGGGAATGAGAACTACAGCTCAGGGGGTGGCATCCACGTGGCTGTTTGCCAGGGTTGCCAGGGAATGAAACAGGCGTTGCTCATAAGTGGTATCGTTACTTTTTAAAAGCATTTCTCCTCAGCTACGATGGAAACTCTGTAGAGGAGACACTAAACCTTTTCTATTAACCATCCCAACAGCAAAAGCCCACTCCATATAAGCAAAGCAGGGACACATCTCAGGACTAGATTTTGGTGTGAGTTAAAGGGATTTAAAGCCACACCTCCTAGAAATGGACTGATTAAATTACTACGTAAATAGTTATTTCAGTCAAATTTACCTTTGCAAGTGATGAGCTGAAATCAGAGTTGTTCCAGGCTGGAACAGTGCTACCTACTACTATATTTTTCACCAGGCCAAGACTCTTTAGATCTGGGTGGCCCAGAGAGAAATGTCTGGGGAAATGGGATTACAGAAGGTAACAGTTATTGGAACAATTTGGCCCCAAAGCCAAGGATGCCTCAATCAATATGCATGACTTTCAAAATTCCTATTTTAATCAGCGAAACGGAAATGAAATTCCCAATGTAGCTTTTAGTTAAAAAAATAAATTACAAGTGGTATATGATATTCATGCATACCATTTCCTCTGAAGTTCTTTTTAAGAATTGAAGAAAATAACCATATCACATACTGGAAAGAAACTAGCCTGGGAGTCCAGAGATTTAGTTTTATGCCTTAGAACTATCACCTGGCAGCTCTGGGATCAAAAGCTGTAAGTCGCCCCTTACCTCTTTTCACTCATATATGGAATGAAAGAGCTGCCGACTTGTAAACTGCCCCCAAGCCCTGATAAGACTGAGTTGCTAAGTCCTATTTAGTGTCAGGAACTCATCCATCCATCCTTTCTACAAATAAGTCGCGAATTCCTACCTAGGCGGTGGCCGGTGTGACTTGAGAACATTTGTTCTGAGTAGACAAGCCATGGCATTGTTAGGCTTCAATGTACCCAGTCACATCTTTGGTAGGCTTTGTCCTCAGCTGTCTCTGGCCTCATCTTGTACAAGTCTCAATGTCTTGCTTTCCCTGTTTCTGCTCTATCCTTCCTCTTCCATAACCTTCCCACTGCTCTTCTTCCAGCTTTACCATTTCTCAAATGAGTTGTGGCAAAAAATTTCAGAACATATATTTTTCATCCCAAATGCATGGTATGTTCACAGTTGTCTACAACTTTCTATTTTGACCACCATTTTGTGGAGGCTTGCTGAATGGAAACACTATCCCTGGGCCTTTTCTTTTCTTCAGAGAAGAAAGCCAACACATTGCTAGACAAGAAGATATCATGTGAGACTGTATTGGTAAAGGGATGCTCCAATGTTAGCTTCTCTTCATCTCACAAAGGCTTCACCTTAATAATTCCTTTTTATTTTCTTCTAACACCTCACACTTCACATCCAATTCCCATCCCTTCTTCAACTGTTTCTCTTCTTGACCAGACTTAGCAACTCAATAGCAGGGATCTGATGAGTGTTAACCTCCTTTCACAGCCTAGGATGGCTCCCTATTGTCCCCAGGGAGAAACTCAGACCCTTGTACTAGGCATCTAAGGCACTTAGAGATTAATATTATCTTTCCAATTAACCCTTCTAATAAACCCACCCCCTCTCTCTCATCCCAAGTTTATAGCCAAAATCTCCATCCTCCATCCCATAACAGAATGTCTTCCCCTAGGGCACTCACTTCCATTGCCCTTGAAGCTAAGCCATCATCTCTTCTAGAAAGCGCCAATACAGTTTGCCTGCAGAGGATGCCTGAAGTATCTTAGGCCCTCTTCAAAGTCTAGTTCGAATTCTATCTTTTCTAAGAACAAAGAGTTCCTCTACCCATGCAGAAATAGTTTTCACCAGCTCCCTGATATTTCTTATGGCAAACATCCTCGGGTGTGTTGAGATCTCTTGTTTAGAGGGACAAACCAGATTCTTTCCTGCCTACTTGTTGTAAATAAGGACCATTAATGAAGATATGCCTGTGTCACTTGAACTTTTGGGTATTCTGCAGCACCAAGAACTTTAGTGCCTGATGGTGTACCACCATTGCATTGGCCAGTTGGCATATACTAGTTAGGGCATGTCTTATGACATTCCATTCCATCGTGTTTTAAAATTTTAATTGGTGGATGTGAAATCCATGGATTTGCACATACAGGGAAAGTATTGTACCACTAAGCCATACACAATCTTTCATGATGCTTCAGGCACACAACCGGTGATGAAACTGGACTCACAGGAAGGCTAAGGGAACTGCTCAAGGCATCAGCAAGTAATGCAACTAAGGTTGCATTAAGAGCACCTTGTAATAGTAGCCTGGCCAGCTACTTGTCACAAGAAGCTTCTGTCCTTACCAGATGTCTCACAGATGTAGCCATGTGGAGAAGTACTTGACAATCATCCTCATTACCTGCAGAGATTTTAGAGGCACTTTGAAGGAAGTGGCAATCTGGTCTTGTTGCTGAATACTAAGTAGCCAATTGACAACAAGACATGGATATTGTAGGAAAAAAAAATACATTTAACACTGGGACCTCAAGTCAATTCAAGGCTTCTGAGGAGAGGAGAGCTATTAGTTTATTCAGGTCCTTAGTCAGATTGTAAGGACTGTAGGGAAGAACCACCTTGTTCTTGCTCCAGGCTCTATCTCTTCTGGTTGTGTCCAGACAGCCCTTATAGAATAAGTATGTCACAGGAATTACTCTGCTCAACAAATGCCACTTGTGTAGTTCCTACATCTACATGATCGGAAACAGTTTGGGGCTAAAATTCTGAGTGCTCTCACTATCTCTGTAAAGAGGGCTTAAAGAACTAACCAGGATGTAGACCAGGAAGGCGAAACCACAGTCCCTACAAAGATTTCTTGACCATCCTTGTTACAATGAGTGGTTGGAAACAGAAGAAAAATCATCAGAACAAGCTCTGAAAAGTCAAAACAAACCAAAAACCGTTCAGGTCTAAGAAGTGTGTTTCTTTTCAGTAATTTGCCTGCTGTAGGGAGACTTGAGGGCGTCCATGATGTCAGTTCTCCAGTTCTCCAGTTAGAGAGAGAGAGAGAGAGAGAGAGAGAGAGAGAGAGAGAGAGAGACTCTACTGCAGGCATGGATGTAGCCCTGCAGAGCACAGCTCTAAGCAGCTTTCACTGCCTGAGTTGCTCTCCACAGCTTCCAGTTTTGTGCTAGAATGGGCTAAGCAGGTCTGTGTGAGTGAGTAGGTCCAGATCACATCTTGTTGAATCAGTGAGTCAGAAAAGGCCTTGAGCAGAGCTAGTGAGGGGAGAGCGGAGCCTGAGGAGGAAGCGTGTCTTGTCTTGGCTCTATCCAAAGGCTGTTCCTTCTCTATGGAGCTTATGTGGAGACCCTGGACAGTTGCCTCTTTCCTGTGGGCCTTGGTTTCTCTCTTCATCTCTGAGTGGCAGACCACTGTTGAGTAAAAGGAAAAACTGTTGGCAAGATATTCATAGTTGCCCTAAGAAAGGAGAGGCAGCTGTCTGGCAGCATGTGATTTTGGGGATGGAGGCTTGTTTTTCATTCTTACTCAGGGTTTCCCAGCCTCTGCGCATAACAACTGGTTAAGGTACAATGATTTTTTGTTATGGGTGCTGTTCTGTGTAGTGTCAGATATTCTGGATGTGCCCAGTGATGTCCACTTTTTGCTTTTCACTGGGTTACCCCAACATGTCTCTACATATTGCCAGATGATCCCTGGGCAAGAAATTGCCTCTCCTTGAGAACTTCAGGTTTGGGTTGTATTGCTGAACCAAATGGATGGATTCCTTACGCTGAAAGAGCTCAGACAGGGCATGTGGGAAATCGGGTATGGAAAGTAGGCACAGAGACACCTCCAGCTCCTGTGACCACAGATAGGGTGTTCTGTGGAGCCCAGAATAGGTAGAATGTTCAGAATCTCCAGGCAGGGAACCAGCCTTTACATTAGCATTGACTGACTGTGATCCTCACTGGCTTATTTAGCCTCTGTGAACCTCTGGGTCCATGCAAACCCAGCAGGTATAATTCTTCTCCACGAATCTTTCTTCCCACCCTCCCTCAGGTTCACATACTGCCACGTGGTTGCTAGGCAGACTAAGAGCTATACATGTGAAAAACGTAATAGGATTAAACAATAGCAACCCAGAACAAATGTGTGTGTGTGTGTGGGGGGGTGTTGTTTGTTTCTTTGTTTCTTTGTTTGGTTTGGTTATTCTTTTCTGATAAAGGAAAGGAACAGATATATTACTACTGGGTTTTTTTCTTGCCTTTTTTTTTTTTTTTTTTGCCAGAATGGTAATGGTGACATTATAGGTTCCCTCACAGAAGTAATAAAAACTATGACAAGTTTGACTCTTCTGCCATAGGAGTTACTTTGCATTTCTCTAGTATACACAGAGGACCCTCAAAGAAGGTGTCACATGATTAGACAAAGTCAAGAGAATTCTACTTGACTGTCCATGTACCTGGGAGTAACTTGGCTCTGTGTTGC
>NW_026596064.1:4165099-4260895 GCF_907164565.1 Psammomys obesus
GATGGCCCATGCTCTGGCCAGGTGGGCCTACAGTGTAGGGCCCTCTCAATGACACATGCCCAATCAGGCTAGGCCCTCTGGTTGTAGTCATATCATTCAGATCTTAGCAAACAGACAAGGTATCATACCAACAGGCTAGAGACGGCTCAGAATGCTGCTCAGTTAGTTCAGGATCAAACTTCAGTTTTTCCCTCCATCCCTTCCTTTTCCTTCCTGTTGTTTCCTCTTTGGGGTATTGCTTCTTGAGACAAGATCTCAGTCTGTGACTTAAGCAGGCCTCAAACTCATAAACCCTTCTTCTTCTACCTCCCAAGTGCCAGGATCAGCTTATGCCATGACATCCAGCCAAACTAGAAATTTTCCACCAGCAGAACTCTTTGGAGTTGCAGGTCAGGTTCAGCAGCAAGAATCCAAGCCACAATTGTAGATGCTTTTGTTTCTGGGCTGTTTTCACCTTTTGCAAGCATTGTGGAATAGTGGTGGAGGATACTCACCCCCAAGCCCAGAGTGTGTATCTTGGCCTTGTTATCCCTTGCTCTGTGCCTGTGTACAGCAGAAATGTAGCTATACCACTCAGTGTGCCACTTGGCTGCACAGTAGCCTCTTGGATTAGTGGCGTAATCATCTTCGCATTGCGAATGGAGTCTGAAGTTCAAATGAGGGCACCCTCACACACAGTGCCCTTCTCTCGTGTCACTCCTTCTCCCTGAACGAATTCTGCTTCCAAAGTAGCATGGAGCCCAGCTTCCTCTAAACCCAATAGTGTTTTGCTTGTTCTGTTTTACTGTGACACTCTCTTGGGCCGCAAAATGCCCAACAAAAGACACGATGTGTAGAAGTGTGGCGAAGGTTATAGAGAAGCCGGATGTACATCAAAGAAGGAATTCCTGCTTCATGTAGTCATATGCCACGGTTCTTTTGAAGGGTACTACCACTTCGAGATCTAAGCAAAGTGGAACTCCATATCTGCTGCCTCCCTTGGGACTCTGTCAGGGGAAGGCAATAGAGCAGATTGAATCACCTCTGGTTTAGTCTTAGCCCCCTCACACAGCTTAACCAAAGAGTAAGGGGTCAGAGCTTCCAAATGTGTAAGAAATGCAGATCGTACTAAACCAAAAAGAGCTTCCTGATGGGTGGATGGTGATGTAAGATGTCAATCTAGGCCGAAACCCAGTCATCGCCCAGGGCTATATGCTTACAACATTTCACTATGGCTAAGTAAAAGACATGAGCTCAGACATAGAAATGTACCCTATTCACTAGCAAACTGGATAGAAATTGGAAGATAGAAACTGCATATGGGTGGAGACTGCCTCATTCATTTGAGCCCAACCTGTAGATGACTGCAACAGCATCATAACCCACCTTGGCCTCCCCTGGTTGGTCAAGTCATAACTTACAGTCATCAAAAGGGCTCTACTTATTATTATTGGTTGTTGAGGAAGACATAGAAAACATCTAAAGTTTATGGCTGAGACAATTTCATTACAGGAATGGAGTACAATCTAAATTTCATTGTCCTGTCCTTGGTTTTGTCTGATTTTCTGGATTTGGAATTATGCTGAATCTCTATATTAATATTTTAGTTTTCTTTTTATAGTGAATGCATGCATTAAAAAAAGCAGTACATACCAAAGGATGGACAGTAAGTAGGCAATCTCCCTCCAAACTCTAGCTTTCTTCCAAGTATCATATCATTCTTTCCTGAATCTCTGGCTTGCCATTGTCCATTTTTGAGTGAGTCAATAGCCCTTGCACCTCCAAGATTTTCAGGAACCAAAACTTGCCTCTAAAAAGGGAACATGTTTTTAATGCAATGTATCTATGCTGATAAGATAGACTTATGCCATCATCTGCATGTTGCTTAACCACAATTTTATAATGTAGATCTTTCTTTAAAATGTTCCCAACTGATGGCAGCATTCAGAGGCATCAAGTCAAGACATGTTCCTTTGACAGGTGTCTGTCCCAAAGATTCTTTTGAGCAGTTCCCAGGACCCAACAGTGGTTTATAAACCAGGACAGACCTGAGATATCTTTGCTGTAGGTATTAAAACATCTACCTCCAATCGAGGCCCCTAAACACAGATGTTCCCTTCTGCACAGATCATTTGATAGAGATTTCCTCATCTTGTTCTGCCTAGGTCTCATGGTGTGTGTGTGCCACACACACCCGTGTGAATTTCAGTTCAAATGAGGCAGATTAAGAAAGTCATGGGGCCTGCTCAAAGTAGAGAAATCCAGTCCATCTATACTTACCCAAACTCTGTCCTCTTCGAATTTATTTCTAGTACACAGAAATGAGCAGAGCACAAGATGTTTCTTGAGAGGGTCCTGTCCATGGCCTATCTTTCCGCCCAAGTGTAAGCACTTGCTGCCTCTCTGTGGATCTCTGTCTCAAGAGTCATTCCTTGAGAGCCAGTGCTTTGGCTCCTGCACATGGCTTAGGCTTTCACTCGAGTGTCACCACCTCTTTGTGGCTCTCTTCCTCAGCAGCCAGTTAACAAGGGACATTTGGGAATCACAACAGTTTGGAAGTTAACATGCCAGTGACGTAAGTCCCCCTCTGTTCTCCCTCTCCTCCCAGTACCCATCTGACAAAGTTACAGAAGGCATCTCAGATCCTTAACAACCCTCACCAGAACCCCACTGAATAACACATCGTCTGGCAACAGGAGGCGTTTGATTACATTCGGGAGGAATGCCTGCATCAACTCCAGTTGTCTCTGAATTGCAATTGATGGGCCTCACGTGTGGCAGCCAACAGTTTGTCTTCACCCACTCCCCTCTCCACAATGAACCTTTTTCTGGGAAAACAAGAAGCCTACATGCCATCCTGAGTGAGAGACAGACAGGAGCTGTGTCCCACCATTGCATCTCTAGCATGGCAAGCAACAGCATTCACTGAGGACTTTGCCACGGCAAGTCATACTTCAAGCATCTCCAGGGGGGAAAAATCTCTGAGTCAAGAGACCAAAGTACTCTTGTCTCCATTTTCATTTCCACTCAGGGGCATAGGTTCTCATATGTACTGCTTAAGGTACCATGCTGCTGTCTCCTTAAGCAAACCTTCTGACCCCCGTCTCCGTTCTAGCTTAGTTGTGATTCTGTAGGCAGAATTATATTTCACACAGATGTCCCTGTCCTAATCTCTGGGACCTATGAACATGTTATTTCATATGGCAATGGTCAATTAAAGTTCCAGATAGAATTAGGCCTGTGGCAGCTGGTTTCAAATGGAAAACTATGTGGGTCGTCTGTGAACACACGTGTTCACAGTGTAATGAACAGTGTCATTACAAACATTCATGGAGAGCAACCATCAGAGTTAGAGCAGAGCAGTGGCATCTTGAGAAAGGTTCCACCTCCATTGCTAGCTTAAAGATGGAGCAAGAGGACTGTGAACCAAGGACTTGGGCAGCCTTCACACTCTGGCAAACAGATTCTTCAATACCACCCAGTAGATTTCAGCTCTGTGAGATTCAGGCTTCTGATGTCTAGAACCACACAATAATATACCTGTGTAGTTGCAACAGCAGTAAGAAATCTATTTGGGCAGTGTGGATCTGGCACCTGCCAGGCTGGCACCTCATGTTGCAGGGCTTTCCAAAAGCATGTGGTTTGCTTTGGTCATTAGGATCCAGCTAAGGTACTGAAGCCACTTCCTGTGGGGTTGAGGCCACTTCCTGTGTCTACTCAGGGGCATTACAGACAAGGTCTTAGCTACACAGGTGATTGAAAGGTTGAGAAGTGGGTGCACAAACAGTGGCTACTCCATTGCCACTTGCTTAGGACCAGTGGAACAAAGAAAGGAAGTCATGTTATGGGAAGACAGAGGCCAGAATCTTCTACTGGAGCTGGGCCATGGTGGAACTGTTCAGCAGAGGCTGGCACCATGAAGGGGACAGATTCCAGCTGAAGAAGCCCTTCTGTTGAAGTAGAAAAGGGAAGGCTCTTCCTGGCTTCTCCCTCCTGCATGTCCTCCAGCATCCTAATGTGGCTTCCCAGCTAGAAGCCTGCTCATGTGGGAACCCAGATTTGTGGCAAAGCTGGAGAAGAGCAATGGATAGGTTGATGGATATATTGTGTAGGTAGAAGTGGGTAGGCATACATAATTTGTGTTTGAAATTCTCTTTTTCTTTTTTTTTAAAGCCTGGCTTCTCAGACACTCTATAGTATGGTCCTTTCCTGTCTTTTTTTGCTCTTCTTCAGGTTCTTCTTTCTTCCACAGCAGGGCCAGCTGCCCTTTGCTAAGTTCTCAGCATGCAGGCGGCTCCGCTCAGGACCTGCACCTTTGTAGTCTCTCCTAACTTGTTCCTACACAGGTGTCAGTTGTCTGTCATTTGGTCAGATAACCCCCTTTCCCATCTTAAACAGGAACTTGCCCACCCCAAGCACTGGAGCACCCCAGTGGTATTATCTTTACATTATATGAGATGCTCTTGGTTATTACATGTTTCCTTGTTTATCATACCCCGAACCCCCACCCCAGACTGAGAGCTTTTTGAAGGCAGGGGTACTGTCTTGCCTCTCGCTAAATCTTTGTAATCAGCATCAGTTGACTGTTTCCCAACACCTGTGTCTCCTCGGAAACAAGGCAGCTCCTTTCAGATCCTTTATGGTTTGATTGCAGGTTGATAGAACACTGGTGGAAGGCAGCTTCCCACCTGGCTGTGAAAACCTCCTGTGCTCATTCCTGTGCGGTTCACCTTCTGCCAGGTAATGACAAGGCCCTGGGGAATGGTGGAGGCTTAAGATGAAAGAAAGGAAGACTGGCTTTGGAATGACTAAGTGCAGTAGAGTTGCCCCAGCAACTGACATGCCCATCCAGGACTGTCACCCAAACGAGAGGAAAGCTGTGTTGACTCATTACATTAGCCCGCCTAACAAATAGTCGCCAGTGCCAAGAAATGTCCCCTGTGCAAAGACTGGCCCTCAACGAGCAGTGAGTGCATGTCAACATTAGACTCTCAGGAACGGTGCTTTCTTGACGGGATACCTGTTTTCCGCTCTTGCTCCCGGTCCACTAGGCACCCTGAAGACAGAAATATTCGATGTATTGCCTCACTTGTGGTGGTTAGTCACTGTTGGGTGAATGGGTGTGATACTGGATTTCTAGGCTATGTAAGGGGAGCACTGACTGATAAGCCTGGTGGGAAGGCACGAGACTGCAAATCCCTCCTCGGGCGCCCTGCCTTGTAACTAGCAGCATTCAGCTAGAGTTTATAACCTGCTCTTTCCTTTGTTCCTACTTATTTACATCTTATTTCTACTTTATTCCTACTTATTTCCACCTTATAGGTATTGGATTTGAGCTCACAGGGGTTAAGTATCTTGAGACAGCATAATTTTCTCAGCTACAGCCCTGGAATTAATTCATGGTTCAAAGATATTTATTGAGTGCCTTCAATGGACCTCACCCTCCCCACCCCTACCCCTGGCTAAGCTACTTCACCTAAGCTCAGGAAATATGAGAACCCAAGTTGTGGAGGAATTAGTTACCTCCCAGAAGATCCATGCTGGGAGGGGATGGCAGACTGCAGTCCAGGCAGAGAACTGCCCGGGTCTGCTCCTAAGGTGTCAAGCTGCATGCTACTGCTGTGTGCCTTCCGTGTTTCTGGGTGGTCTGACAGAAGGGCCTGAAGTCAGCAAAATCTCGCTGACCCCCTCTGCAGCTCTCCCACTTGCCGAGGCTAATGGCCCTGGCATTCCAAACCTGCCCCTTTCCATACGTTCCTTTCTTGCTCTGAGCGCCAAGATTTTTGGCCTGCGGACGATGTTGAGTAGGTTCCAGGCCATTTACCTCCATCAGAGATTTGGGTGAGAGTTTCCTCCCACTCTGCTGGGGCCTCAGATAACCCAACGTGGGTGTGACCCACCTCTGCAGGGGGGCGGGAGGGGGAGCTCCTGGTGATTTTCAGGCAGAGATTAAGGCTGAGGTGTCCATAGCCACTTGGCTTATCTGCACTGACTGAACTGAACATAGGGTGCTGGCGATGGAGTGTTTGGAGAAGGAAGGGCAGAGAGCTAAGACATTGGAACTTGTCTCAACAGAGACTGCAAAGACTCCTGGAAAGTGCCTGGCAGGTTGGGTTTGTCAGGGCAAAGGGGACAAATGAAGGCTACCAGGGAGAGGGAGGGGGGAGACTGCTGAGGCACCCAAGGGCTGGCTGCACAGGGACAGGCCTCAGCATACCCAAGCCTAGGCCGCTCCTCACTCCCTCTCGGATAGATCAATTCCCACCGCTCTTCCAGAGCAGAGTCCCGAGAACAGAGCCTTTGAGGCGGGGTGAAAGACAAACATGCCTTTTCATAATAGCTTTACACCTGGAGCGGTGGGGGACTGGTTTATTACCTTGGTAAACACGAGTGAGAATTCAAGCAAAGTACAAACTTTGCCCAAGGCACTTCTGACAGTGCACCTTGTGTTTGCGAAGTGAGCAGATATAGCCGGTGAGAGGCGGGGCCTGCTTTGTTTTCTATCTCTCCCCCCTTGTCTGATTGCCAAGGTTTAAAAGTGTGTGTGTATGTGTGCGCGTGTGTGTTTATGAGAAAGAGAGACACATATAGAAAGAAAGGAAGACAGAGAGACAGAAAGGAGGGAGGTGGAGAGGTCAAAGCATGAATGTTGGAGAGAGAGTTTGGAGGAATTTATTTTGGCTCTGGCTTTTCCCAGCAATTTGAAATCACTTTGCTTAATGTGAAGAAAAAAAAAAAAAAAAAGGGAGTCAATTTATATTGTTTCCAGAGATAATGACCTCCTTTGCTGATCTTAGTGACAGCTAGGGCTTGCTACTGGGGGACAGAGTAAACCAGTTTGGGGAACACAGATGAAACAAAGGTTCGCATTAAATCCTACTTAAACTAAACATTTAAGATGCAGTAAATATTTATACAGTGCCCATTTTATGCCAGGTACAGAACATGAACTTTCCATAAATGTTATTTAATTTAGTCTTCACAACTACATGAGACAGGGACCTTTGAACAAAGTTTCCACTTTATAGGTCTGGGAAGATATCAAGGGCTGTGAAGGATGGACAGGCAAGTATGGTGAGCTGAGCTTGATACCCATGTAAATGAACATGTTTTAAAAGTCAGGTGTAGTGGCATGAGCTTGTGATCCTACAGCTGAGGAGGTTGAGACGGGTCAATCCCTGGAGCTTGCTAGCTAGCCAGGCTAACCTAATTGGTGAGTCCTGGGTCCCAGGGAGAGACCCTGTTCTTAGAAACAAGACAGATGGCTCCTGAGGAACAATGCCTGAGGTTGACCTCTGGCTTCCATGTGTAGGCATGACACTGCAAGTTCACCATCGCAGCACTTGGGAGGTGGGGCCAGGGAGGCCAGGAGTTCAAGATCATTGTTAGCTACACAGCAAGTTGGAGGCCAGCCTGGAGGATATGTCAGGAAACAGAAGGCTATGGCTACTGAGGTGATTGGAGCCATGGGGCCTCCCTCCAAATTCAGAGCCTTCTGCACAGCCCTGTGGCCTTTATTTCAGATGACAGATTATGTGACATGTGAGGTCCTGTCTTCTTTGCTGCCTCCACCGCATTTCCTTGGCTTGCTCTGCCTGACTTGGACCTTGGTCTTCATAGTTTGTTGGTGAACTTCTATCCAGAGCATTTACGTGATTTTTCTTTTATGATTTATTTTGAGTGTTTATGTAGTTATGTATATGTATTGTGTGGGTGCAACTGCCCTAGGAGGCTGGAAGGATTGGATCTCGGACAGCGTGCGCTGCCTGATGTGCATGCTAGGAACTGAACCCTGATATTCTGCAAGAGCAGTAAGTACACACAACCACTGAGCCATGTCTCCAGCTACCACCCTGCTCTTTCCAGGGGCACCCTCTTAGTTGCCAGTTACTCATGACCTCCTGGTGAAGGATCTGTAGCTTATCTGATGTGTTTCCGAAGGGGTGTGGGTGGAGCCAGCTGAATGTGAGCCCTACTCTCCCTCCTTACCTCTGCCTCTGCTTGTAGGCTGGCAGGGTGTCCCACACACTTCACACCTTTCACGGGGAGTTCTGCCCCTGACCCCTGTATGTTTTCACAGCAGGGTCTCCAAAGCAAGCTCCCTCAATCCAGGTTGTCTCCCAGCTCAGGGGTCCACACTCCACATCCCTCCAGGGCTCTGGCAAGCACGTGACCTGCTTGATCTATTTGCAACTGGACTCTCTTCCACTGCAGCATCCATTCTGTGTTCCAGAACCTTTTTTTTTTTCAAAGCTTGAAATAAATAAATCCAGAGGTAATTCGCAAGGACTAGGATTAGCAGCAGGAGCAAGGAAGGAAGAAGAGCTGGAGGAGGGAGACCCTTGCTCCTCTCCTGAAATGTTCCAACACCCTCAGACTGCTGAGCTGACAAAGTTCAAATGATGTGACCTCTCTCTGGCTCAGTTTAGTATGTTCTCTCAAGGAAACTTTCATCCATGATGACCGAGCAAAAGCTGAAGCATTCATAGAGATTTCTTTTAAATATAAGCCTGATGAGTTCACCCTCATTTGAGAATTAAATGGGAATTAAAACTGTGGGTGAAAGAGTTAAAATTTCACCCAGATGAGGGGTATAAATGGGCAAGCCCCAGCTAAACATTTGAGGAGCAAACTTGTATAGATGGGCAAAGATCTTCGGGTTCAAAGGCTGGTTTGGAAAAGATTCCAAAAAGTCCCCATGCTTTTGCCCAAACTTATCTGGCCTGCTGGGTTGGAAGCCTCTGAGAACCCAGAATGACCTCTGAGGAGCACTCCTTACACTCACTGCTTTCTCCTACATAGGAAATGGAAGCCCAGAATAGAACACCCAAGCCAATGATCTCAAGCTCAGTCTCCACAGCTCCCTAGCCAGGACTCACAGCTATCTTCACCACATCAGACTCAGAGAAGGTGAAGTGAGAGAAAGACAAAAATCTGGCATTCTGTTTTTGCATGGATCTACTTCTCCTGGTTTTATTATCACTGTTAGTCAATAAATATCCACAGATTGGGTCCCTGGAAAGATGTTTGCCCTAGGGCAGAGGAGGGGGAATGAGAGACGGAAAACCTGGAGTGCTCCCAAAACACTGATCAGAGAACTCAAAAGTCAAGTAACCCGTGTGTGTCTTTACTTGGTCATGACTCCCGGCCAGATGAGCCATGCTTAGAAAGAAATGTATATTCTGGTCTCGGTTTCAATTCCATTCTCAATAGTATTTAAAACGTCCTTGCTAGAAACTGTGAGATAATAAAGGTTCTTGTCATTGGAAAACTGCAAGTAGCTCGCAGCTAAGATCCAGACTGAAGGAAACTAGAGGGTGATAGAATATGTATTTGGGCCTAGAAGGGAGCTTAGTGAGTCTCTGGACCAGAGAGTCCTCAGTTGACCAATGCCTACAGTGGGGCTGAGGAAGTTAAATGACTTATCCTGGCTTGCTCTACATGTTAGTGGTCTGCTACTCTCTGACTCAGCCAGCTAGGTAGGGGGAGGGCTCCTATCATTTCACAATGAGAAAGCATCTCCCTTGTCACACTCAGGTGACTCTTAAAAAAATAATAAGTGAATTGTGCCCACCTCTGCGGAGCTGAGCACTTTACTGCAACGTGGGTGTAATTAATCTGCAGGCATTGGTGGTTCGAGATGTGTATGATAACTTAACTGTCTTTTGTCTCGTGGAAACATAGGTACCCGGAAGACAGAGGAATTTTCTAAAGTTACGGGATTAATCAACGAAGGCTCTCTGGGAGTACATGTAACTGACACAGGTACCAATCTTCACACTGCTGTTCACCTGTGGGGGCTCTGGGAAAAGCCACCTGGGCGCCAGCCTGAGTCTCGGGTTCCCCACCTGAGGAAGGGCTTCAGTTGGCTAAGAGAACTTTACCTCTAATGGGCTCTGGCTCTTCAGTCAAGGCTCAGGGCTATTTAGTGCCTAAAACGTGGCTGTGTGGGGCTCACAGCTAACTCAGATTGATGCCCCTATAGGGTGTCCCACAGGAGAGGATAAATGAGTCCTGCCTTCAAAGAGCAGGAAACAAAGCATATTTAATAATTTGCATGCATCATCACCATTATAACAACAACAACAATAATAAGAGTACAATGCCAATAACTCTGCTCTTATTTTTTTTCCATAATCCCTCTTATCAGCTTCTTTGTGTTTGTCACTTACCTGCTCAGAGGGCAAGTCAACAGCAAGGAGCAAACGGGAAACTTGGAAACAAGGTATTTACTATTTTCTACTTTTTGATCTTCAAGAAGAATAAGAAGTGATATTTATTGAACATTTAAAACATACCACGTGGCTCAGGTAATAGTCTCATTTAAGAGCTGTAATAAAAATAAATAGACACTCTGTGAGCAATCAATGTTATCATGTTCCTTTTACAGAAGAAACAATCTACCGAGTTTATGTAAAAGTGTTAAGTAATAAAGGTTAAGTTCAAAATCGGCTTTTCTGACTCCAAAGCTCACATTTCCTCACAACTCTAAGTAAAAGCCATCAATGCAACCATATATTTGTTGGATAAAAAACCTAATTTTGTATAAAAAAATATGAATGTATTGACATTTTATCAAGCCGTGCTAAGGACGATAGCTTAGCGTCCAGGGACTGTAACATGTAAACATTTGTGAAATAGGCCAAAGAAGGGGAAGACTCAAATACTCCTAATACCCTGCCCAGTATTTCATCAGGGATCCACTTCCTTACCGAGAACGGCTCCAGTCAAAAAGTACTTTTCCTGTACGTTAGCTGGAAAGTGGGTGGAGGCGGCTGCCACCTTGGATTTTCTATCAATTCATATAAGTTCTTACAAGCCCTAAGCTTACAGCTAGTCCGTTCCAGTAATCAGTCCTGCAATCCTTCTAGAAACACAGTTCAACATGAAAACGTACTGAAGAATTCACTTCTGGAGTCCTTATTACTCTCCGAATTGTCCATCCAGGTATCCACAGCCTGTGGACCAACATGGGACTAGATCCTACAAGTTTGCTTATCTATTTCCTGACAGTCTCGGGTGCTTCCAGCTTGCCACAGGGCTAGACCCAGATGACTTATCCTTGAACTGGCCTTGAACAACTAACCCTTGCACTTCAAGTAGTAGACTGCATTGCCCTGTACTGCTTCCAAGGTCTGGTGTTAAAAGTCAGGCCATGTGGCATTTTCTGTTTGCCTTTCCCCAGAGTCAAAGCCATGGTGCCCAGTCTGTCATCCCGTAACTGCCAGGAAACAGGAGACCATTAAAGCGCTAGAGATTTAGCCTTTGCATCAGTTCAGTTGCCCTCTTCTAGGGAGGAGGGCATGAAGCTCAGAGATTGGATGATTGTTCCAGGTCACCCATAGGGCGAGCGTGAAGGCTGGGAACTAAATCCCAGGTCTCTGGGCTCAGAACTCCTAACATGGTATTCTCTCACTGCCTTGATAGAAAGAAAGAGACATTAATTAGACCAGAAGACATTAAGAAGTTGGTCTTTGTTTAATGAAAATCTTAGGGTCCACTGAGGAGATCTATCCGCTTCTACAACTGCAGTGGCTGAGTTTGTGTTGGACTGATTCTGTGGCCTATCAGGGAGGAAAAGACCCCCACAGTGCAGCCGCTATGATCTTGAATACACCAGACCTTTTTCATGCCTTGTGTGTTACTTTCCCTGGGTCTGCAATACCCTTTCCATTACACCTTCAAACTAATTACACTGCTTCCTCTCTGAAAGTATGGTGGGTCTTACTGGAGCAATCCAGGCAAACAAACTACATTTCCCAGAACCCCTTTCCACTGCATTGTTACCTATTGATATGGGCCATAGGAGATGTTTTGAATGCTATTTGTAATACAGAAGTGAAGCTACTGTATTACATAGAAGGTGGCTGGTGCAAGACAGCATGTGTGACGGGTGTCATATACATGCTGTCTCTGGTTGGCTGGCTTATGTGGTTAGGGAGTGGCATCAGCTGACACTTTATAGTTCCTCCAATTCCTACAAGCGCTCCTCTAGCAGAAGCTTTGAATCCCAGAGCAGCAGAGGCAGGGTGTCCTGGTGGGGTTCAGGCTGTCTTTGTTTTCTCCTGTTCTACTCCATTCTCCTTTTGATTCCCCAGCTGTCTGCGCTTCTGATTCAAGTTGAAGCATACAGCAAAGACAGCCTGACATTAACTAATTAGTGAGAACCTACAACTGTGTGGATCAGGATTCAATAACAAGCCTCTCTCGTAGCTCATGTTTTGTTTCCTTGATAGAAACCTAACCGTTCTGAAGTCATCAGCACTTCGTCAGAATCAATCACTTCCCTCTCACCTAAGTCTATTTCAGTGTATAACACATCATGCTTTTTCCCATGACTGACAGTCTCCCCTACCTTCATGAGGTTAGCTGACTGACAACACCCTCACTATGTGCTTGTTTTTGGGCCCAACACTGCTCTGAGCATTGCTTAATCCTTACAACCACACAATAAAGCAATAACTGTTATTACATTTCCCCTTTTATAAACAAAGCAACCAGAAACCAGGAAAAGTTAGTTATTGACCAATGCTCTCACAACCAGAGAGAGAGAGTCCATCACTCAGGACCCTGACCCCACGGCTAACATGCTTCTCCGTCAGGCAGCTCTTCAAAGGACAAGCCTCTCCCGTAGATGAATGGGTGCTATCTACTTGTCTTGAGGAGAAAATGACTTCTAGAATGTCAAGGTTAAGGAGCTTGATGAAAATGAAAGCTATAGGATCTGAGATGCCACTGTATGTACCTTTGGTGCCATTATTTTCAGAATCGAAGTTGATGTTCTAAACGATTCCTAGTCAAACCTTGTTAGTGCACAATGGATCTGCCAATATACTCTGTGGAAGCCAAAAATATTAACAAAACACACCCTTTGATGAGCTTGCTTTTCTCCCACCCTAGCAATGCTCCCCCAACTTTGTGTGGAACTCTGAGTCTACCCCAGTGGAGACCTGAGCCTAGACAGGTGAAGGGATTCCTACGTAGGTGCTAAGTATGCAATTTATACATGAACACTTCACTTTATACATGAACAACGAAATGTACTTTAAAACTGTCCATTCATATGGAGTAAGTACAGACTGGGATTGTTTAGTTTTTAATGTAGTTGACAACTAGCTTCAAACTAAAATGGAAATTCAAGTTTAGGGTAATTGAGAAAGGAAAGGGTCATTGAATACCTGAGGCAGAAGAGGGTTCCATGTTATTGCCAGGAAGCAGTTGGCTTGCCCTGTTCCCCTGGGTATAAGGGCTGCATGAAATTTAAGGGATTTAACTTACACTTTCTACATTTTAAGGGATTTGACTTATATGATAAAACAAAAAATATACTTTCTACATAGAGAATAAAGAAAGAAACAAAAGGTGAGTAGAAACAATAAATATATGAAAGACAATGAAGAGTCAAAGTAGGGGCTATAACAGCAAGGTCACATGCTTGCTGTGAGGGTAGACAGGTAGAAGCTTTGTGCGACTTGAAGTCTCATCACACAGAAGAGGAGAATACACTCTACATTTAGCACATCATGACCATGACCATGACCGTCACCATCATCACCATAGTCATTATCATCAGTGTGTCTGGTGTATATATGTGTTCCTGTGGTGTGTGTGTGTGTGTGTGTGTATGTGTGTATGTGTGGGTGGGTGGACACCCATGGGAAGGACAGGGTCAGCATCATGTGTCTTCCTCTTCACTTCTCTGCCTTGATTTTGAGACAGGAACTGTGTGGAACTCATTTATGCAGCTAGGCTGGCTGTCCCAAGTGCTTCAGGGATCTGCCTGTCTGCCTTGCCAGTCCTGGAATTACAGACATGCACCACTATGCCCAGCTTTAACTTGGATGCTGTGGATCCAAAGTCAGGTGCTGTTTTTTGTTTTTTTGTTTTTTGTTTTTTTCTGCAGCACTTTACCTGTGGAATTATCTCTCCAGCCCTAACTGCTTCATAATTAGTATTATGCAAACATCCCACAGAAGCCAAGTAAGAGAAAGGAAAGTAGGATAAAATTTGAATTCATGAGCCTGTATCCATGGCCAGACTTGGAGTGGAATTGAATATATCTAGTCCAACCTTTTATTCACAGATGAGGAAATGGGTTCTGTGAAAATAGATCCTCCAGTTCTAGAAGAGGCACTCAGGAGAGCCTTTCTCCAGGCAGCAGCAGCAGCAGCAGGCTGAGACAGGAGGCTCTGAGAGAGACACTGCCTTCCTGAACTCAGTGTCCTCATCCTGGGGACTCAGCTGCTGCTCGAGCCAGGACTTCTTACATCTCCTCTTCTGGCTGCTATAGAAAATCACCCAGGCGCCAGTTTGAGGCTCTACTGGCAACAAACTGTTACTTCCCAGCCTGCTGCATGCCCTAACCTTTCTAGGGTGTTAGTCTAAGCTCATACCCTCTTTTCATTCTTCCCACACCTGAGAACTAGCTTCCCTAAAAGCCCCTGCCCTTTCCCAAGGGACCTCACAAGAAAGCTAATTTAACCTAAGGGGAAGAGGAACCAGGGGATTTAGAATGATTTGAGGTTTTGATTTCCCAGTTCTTTTTGAGTCTTTTTGTTAGTGTACTTTTAAAATCTATTTTATTTTATTGTGGTTTCTTACGCCTCTTTTTCCCTTCTCTACCCCAATCCCTCCCAACACCAGGTAGGAGAAAAAGAAGCTTATCGGGGGAAGGGGGCAGAGTTCTCCTTGCTACTTCCTGCTGAGTAGGGTCCTTGGGTTCCTTGGGGCAAGTCCAATCTTCTTTTCAGGAGATCTCCAACTTCTCATGCAACCATGCAACAGCAGCAGCAGCAAACAGGAGCAGCAGGGGGAACAGCAGCAGCACCTTCTTATTTCTCAGAGCCCCTTTTCTCTCTCTGGTCCTGGCATTTACTCCCTCTCCAGAATCCTCAGAGATAAACTATCTGCAGCTGGCAAAGAGCCCCTCTCAGGACGTGCATGAGGCAAATAGTTTGCTGCCGTGGACAATCCGAATTCCACACCTGGGATTAAAACAAAAACATGTTTGTTTGCTTGTTTGCTTGTTTGTTTGTTTGTTTGTTTGTTTCATTACATAGCTGAGTTTTCAAAGACACCAAAACTTCCACTACAGCACACAGCAGCAGTCTGGGGTTGGAGGGTTCTTCATTCAAGGTGTTGATAGCCAGAACCTTGATGACCCAGTCTTCTGCTTTTAAGCATTTGAATTGCTTTCAATTTGGTTGGAATTGACAGGTTAGATAACATGATGTTCTTAGCTCCGACTACATATCAGTGTATCATACATATGCTTGTATGTCACTGAAAACAAAACACCATCTGTTATTGATTCCAGATGACAATTTTTGTCAATATTTATTTTTTTATAGAAATTTAAAGTTTATTTTTTAAGCCCTAGAGTCTTTGTTGTTGTAGTTTGCTGTGATAGTCCAAAAGGAAATGACAAACTGGAAGATATGTGAATGACTTGTAATGACTTGCAGTGTACAGAGGCGATAATCCTTGCATATCTTGTCTCTGAAAATACACACGTTGTACATGCTGTTTTTGTAAGCCGCTATGATAGATTATGAGCATGCTATCATGCCAATATGCCCACAAAAACATACTTTATAGGTGAGTTGAGTCTCTGAAGGAGATGGCAACTCTGAATGTCTCAGGTGGAAGTTTTCATGATTGGGGGCTGTTTCGGGCAGAAAGGCTAATGTTGGGAAGGTGGGCAGGAGCCACAGCTTGGCTACACGACACTGTAAAGGAAACGGCAGAGAGAGACATGGGAAGAAAGGAATGCAGTGCCTAGGACATGGAGGATGTGCTTTAAATAGCACAAGGAGGCTCCGTGGCGAGTGGAGGCTTGTCCTCAGGGCCAAACTAGGCAGAGGAGGAAGTGGAAAAACTCCCCCAGCTCTCACGTTCGTTCTTTCTCTTGGTTTATCTGTCACTAGGTGAAGCCTGCTGTTCCCTACAGCCCTGCAAATTCTAATCACGGCTTTTCAAGACTTGTCTTCAACCAGGCTTGGTGGTGCATACCTTTAATCCCAGCATTCAGGAGGCAGAGGCAGGCAGATGTCTGAGTATGAGGCCATCCTGGTCTACAGAATAAGTTCCAGGACAGCCTGGGCTACACAGAGAAATCTTGTCTCCACTTGTCTTCAGATTTCAGTATCCTCCTCATTTATAGTGCTCTGGAGTCTTGGCTTCTGGGCTCTGAGTTCTCAGGGAGTCTCTCCATGGGGCAGCAGAAGCAAACCTTTCAAACAGCAGGCACTGCAGGTGGTACTAGAGGTAGACACGAGTCCTGGATTGTGGAAACTGAGTCACAGTGATTCCTGAGACAAAGGGTGAACCTCCCAATTCAGTGAGCATTTTCCTCCTGAACACTTTCGTGGCCACACAGACTCCTGGGAAACAGATAGGGCTTTGTGGAAAGATAAGTGACACCCTGAAACATAAGGCTGTGTAGCTGAGGCCTAGTCTGGCAGAGGCAAAACATAGTCAGGTCAGCATTTTCTCTACTTTTCCCTTTTGTTCAGAAGCATGGTGAACTTGGCTGCAAAACCTGCTTGGGCCAAAGATAGACCAGTAGCACCTTGTCAAACACACTCACACTCACACTCACACTCACACACACACACACACAACGCACACACATACCTACAGACCTACCTGAAACACACTTGTGCCTTCTTTGAAACAGGCAACCCTTACCAGATATTTTAAGGCACTGTGAGTTCCTGCCCCAGAAGGACCTGCCTCGTCTTGTGGTCCTTGCACCATTGTTGAGAGTCTGATTCATACTTAAATGTCGTTTGGTGCCCAGACCACCCACAGCAAAAGACCATTTCCAGATAAACAAGATTCCTTCTTGGGATTTTCCAGTCCTGTATCACACATGCCCAGGGGTGTTCTCTCTTTAGCAGGTAGGGTCAACGGCTCCTTGTTGCTGAACCTTAGACAATAGGACCTGGCAAATACTTCTGAAGAGTAACTCGCCTGGCTAAGCTGTGATGCAAACCCTTCGCTGAGATGATTCAACAATTACCTTCTAGAAATCACTCCGCAAGCATTAGGGTGCCATTATAACCCTGTATGTTGTGTTATGACTCACAGGCATTGTCTCTCCTGACTCTGACACCGGTCTTATATAAGCCTTAGATAATCACATTTATCAAAAAGAGATGCTAAGCTTCAAAAAAGAAAAAAAAAGCTCACTGACTGGGGAACAGGTGACACAATTATCTATGAGTTCTGACAGGAGAGGCAAGGCCCCACCGTGCTTAGTGCTGGGTCTTAATCCTCTAGTGGGGCCTTTTAAAACTCATGGTAAAGAAGGAAGATGTACCCGTCTTGGGGATTAGATGGTGATGAGATGTCAAGTGGAGGAGAGCTTCCAGAAGGTCTGGTGAACAGCGGCGCCTGGGCCAGGTGATCACAACCCAGGAAGAGTTTGGGGACAATAGTTTAATTTTCACAAGCTAAGGGAACATATCAAGAGCTGAGTGGGCCTCTGCACCTCTCAGAGGAACTCTAGACATTGCTGTAGTCAACACTGGACCTAACAGTGAATCTGGAGGGATACAGTGTAGGGTGGGGAATGGATGGGTTAAAGAGATCTCGTGATTCTGAGCACAAGTGAGTGTGCCAGCTCTCCTCACAGCCCATTGTTTTCATCCGTTGTTGGATGGACAGAACAAAGTTATACTGGAAGGGCAAGATGGAATGACCATGATGTTCGGGGAAGCAAGTCCTCTCCTTCTTCATGCTGTAGAAATGGTTTTCTTGGCAAGATGCTGTGTGACTTGTGAGAAGGTCTTGGTGGATAGGGTATCAGGTTAGTATGTCACACTAATAAACAGCACACTTTGTAACTGAGAGTTAATGCTTACCAACTCGAGAAAGCAAAACCTACAGGGAGGAAGGGCTAACAGGCTAGAAGAATTCCAGAGAAACTTTTTTTTTTTTTTTCTGGATGAATTTATAAGAAACACATCTCCAGCATGCTCTAGAGTTGTCCTTAAGGAAAGAAGAAGACAATCAAGAATGGAGTTGGGGATGCCTCTTCAGCTTGTCATTCCCCTTCAGTCTCCAGTGGTGTAGAATTTAGCTGTGACACTGAGCTCTGCAACTGGGGGATACAGGCTCTGCTCCTGGGAGTGGGTCCAGTCTGCTAGCTTCCTGGCAGCAATTGTCTAGGTAACAGCAGGTGATCTTTTCAGCATCAACCCTAGAGAGTACAGCAGTGTGTAAGTCATGCATATCAGCACAGGGGGAATAGCTATATGTTAAGTTCTGGGACTTGTTAGGCCCCGTACTAGACAACAGAGTACTATCCTGGACCAGCGGGCAGGGCGCTTGCCTGGAGGAGCTTCCAGTCTGCCAGTGGCTGGAGCTGGAAGAGGCCTCAGAGACCGAGTGGGTGGAGGTAACGGAGAAGGAACACAGAATGGTAAGCAGAAGCCAGGAGCTGCAGCGAGGACACAGAGTCTGTCATTTACAACTTACACTTCAGTGGTCCTCGTGAAGTTTATGTCTCTACAAACCAGGAATGAAGGGCACCGTACTTCACAGTGTGCTCTGGACAAAACAAATGCCAGGGATGTGCATTATCATTGACAGATCACTGAACAAATGCAAGTTACAAGGTGAAATGTTTTATTATTTTGTTTCCTCGGGCAGCATCTTGTTGTGTGGATCAGGCCGTTCCCTGCCTCCCTGCCTCATGAACTCTACTGGCTTTAGCTTCTGTAGAGCCTGGGACTACAGATGTTTGTTCAGTGCCTGGTGAGAGATTAATTTAAAAAGAAGGGAAGGAAATGTTCACCATTTATGTGCATAACTCGGAAAAATACCAATTCCTATCATTTCTTTTCTGATGTTCTAAGTCCTTTTGTTTGTATTTGCATATCTGTTGTTGGGTTGCCTATCTGTATTTGCACTGTATCTGTTAACCAGACAATAAGTCAGTCAAAATAGTTATATTAATGTAAAAAGGGCAATAATTAGCGCGATACAGGGCGACATTACCTTAAACACAAAGAAGATATGTTTTATGCTGCTACATACACTATAAAAAAAAATCACAAAACCCACCTATGCCTGGAGCAGTGGTTCTCAGCCTGTGGATCAGGTTCCCTTTGAGGGTCAAGCCACTCTTTCACAGGAGTGACATATCAGATATCGGGCATATCAGATACTTGCATCATGATTCATAACAGTAGCAAAATCACAGTTATGAAGTAGCAATGAAAAAAAACTTTATGGTTGGGGGCCACCCCACCATGAGGAGCTATATTAAAGGGTTGCAGCATCAGGAAGGTTGAGAACCACTGGCTTAGAGGAAGGAGCTTTGATCTGGTTCTTATCAGCAGAGGAGCTGGGTGGGTCCCTTACTGCTCCATGTGCTCCATGAAGGATCTGGAGCCAAGTGTCCAGGTAAGCATGAATTTATGATGTGAAAGAAAGGTATGTGTCCGTAATTAAAGGTCACAGAACAAACAAACCCAAAGTCAAGTGGTGCTAAAATCTTTAGGACAAGGAAGATCCACGGTTGCTGCTGAATTAGATGGACACTTTGACTATTAAAAATGAGAATATGGATTTCAGCGATTTTATACACATGGTAGTTTTATTTTTCCTGATTTTTACATTCTACTTCGTCTGTATTCAACTAATGCATCTAGTGTCCGACTAACCAGAAAATAAGCCCATTGAGTTAGAGGTTTGTTTGTTTGTTTAAGACAGTCTTTCTCTGCAGCCCACAATAGCATGGAACTCACTACGTAGCTCAGGCTGGCCTCATACTCATAGGAATCCTCCACCCTCAGCTTTGCAAAATGCAGGGGTTACAGATATGAGCCACCACCCCTGGCTAAAGCCCTATAACTAAAGTATAGTTTTCAATTAACATGTCTGCTCATCGAGATGAAACAATAAAGCCCAATGTTGGTCCTTTCTATTTCCCTCTGTGGGACTGTAGTTAGAAATCATTACTGACAAACAAAACCTCTACACAGCCTGTAGTATGCCAGGTCAGCAATTAAGACAAAACACCCAGAACCTTGCTAAGTACGCACCACAACATCACACACACCTGGCTGCATTCTCAGGGGTGTTTAGGAATACAGACTACTTATATCCTGGACCTCCTGACTGAGACAGACTCCTAAACCAGGAGGTGGCACGTGGAACTCCTAAACCAGGAGGTGGCACGTGGAACAAGGTCCCCGGCCTGGAAACCAGTAGGCCTACCCCCATCTTCCTCTGCCTGCGACTTCTGGAGAGCCCTCATGTTTTCCCACTCTTGCATAGACTGGTGAATGAACCCAGACTCAAGGCAGTGAGCCTGCCAGATCTAACCCTCTGATTGTTTTTTTTGCTTTGGCCGAGTGTCATGGATTGAACTGCGCCTCCTTTAAAAAATCACTATGTCGATAGCCAAACGACTTGTAGCTTAGAATGTGTGGACCAAGCTGCTCCCTGGGCCTTCCCTGGTAGCTTAGAATGTGATCGTCTTTAGAGTTCAGGTCTGTACACAACTACTTAAGCTAAAAGGGGGTCTAATTGAGGGTTGGCTCTAACCCAGCGTGTCTGCTATCCCTATAAACAAGCACACCTTTCACAGACAAGGACATCCATACAGGTGAATGCCGTGTGAAGAGGCAGATGACCCCTGTGAGTCAAGGAGATAGCCTGGAACGGATCCTTCCTTCTCAGTCCTCATAAGGAACCAACTATGCTCACACCCAGACTTTGGACATCTAGAGTCAGGCCCAGAAGACAATACGTTCTGTTGTTTTAGCTGGCCCAGTCTGCACTGTGCTGTGGCATCTGCAGCAAAGAGACACAGGGTGACTTTTTAAACACACACTGTTCTTGACTTTCTCCCACTCAGCTGCTTGGTTTATGTGCCTGTTATCTGGCTTTTTAGGCACTGAGACCGTAATCTCTAGAAGAGACTCCCAAACAGCTTTTCAGGCAATTCCTTGTAACTACTCCATGACCGTCTCAACTCCAAAGCCTGGTGGGGCAGACTGCATACCCTAACCCCGTGTGGTCTGCTGATACAGGTTAAGCTCTTGCTACACAGGGAGAGAAGCCTTGATTTGGAATGTCTGCGGTCTGTCCCCACAGCAGATTGTAGTTTGCTAGAATGCGCTCACTGAAAGGAAGAGGTTGGGCACGGACAGAGGCGTGGCGCTGACGTGTTGAAGCGGGAGACGCAAGTTTGACACCTAACCGCCACCAGCTACCCATTCTTCGACCTTTTTCCCTGGTAGCCTTATGCTGAGGTTGATGTTCAACCAGCTGAGTTCAGCATCAGGAAAACAGGGTCCTTCTGATTTACCGAAATGAGTTGTAATAAGCTTCAAAACCTCAGGGATCACGGTGTGTGGGACGAAAGGTCTGAGCAAATTAGAGGCCTGCCACATTGGAAGGTTGGCCTTCGTGGGACTCAAAGAGGCACAAAAAAGACTGGGGGAGGGGGCGGGAAGAAGCCCCTCTCTAAACACGTCATTGCATAGTTCCTCCCAGCGGAGATGTTTTGGGTTCCTCTGGGATTCTAGAATTCTAGAATTCTCAGTCTCTAACCTAAAAAATGAAGCCCAGAGGTCAGGGAAGGATAGTAGGTGGGCCGCCAGACCAAAAGAACAGCCCAGCAGAGGAACACAGGTTCTCTTCAATCATGTTCTGGGTTGTGTGACCCCTTTGCTCAAGTCCTCAAGTTCTCTCGTAGTGAAACCCCGAGTCTCTGAAAGCACTAAGGCAGCCCTACAGGCTGGCTCCTATGTTGCCTCCCTGACCTTAATGCCCACTCCTTTCCTGGGCCCCTTTACCCCAGCAGGATTGGATGCTGCTGCAGCCACACAGTCTCCATCTTTCTAAACTGTTCATCAAGGTCACTCTCAGGCAGACACTACTGTGGCCATATGCTTGGTAAGGCCCTGCTCTTCACCAAACCCACTGGAATCTCACCTCCACTGTTGTTCTTCATCAGCGTGTGAATCTGTGGGCCCCTGGTCACCCCAAACCAGGGCTTTTTTTTATGTTAGGACTTAACCTGTCTTAGCACAACAGACCTTTGTCCTGCTTATGACGTGGAATAACCACTGGTCTTCCTGCTAGGAGGCACGCTCTACAGAGGCATGTGGACCGAAGGTGCCTAAAGTATGCCTGGTTGGGCAAAGCTGCTTGAATGGAAGAGAATGTTAAGAATTAGCATTTTTGAAGTAGTTTAAGCTCCCTAGAGCAGTGGCAAAGACAATACAGGTTAATAAACTCCTCGAAAAGATGTTTTATGTCATCGTATTTCCCTGGAGACTTGTGATATTAACATTAGCATTACTGGTTATAATTCTAATGGTAGATATGCAACCCTTTGGATTGCAAATGGCCTTTCCTCCTTGGCCTTCCTCTCTCCACTCTCTGCTTTCTCCTCTCTTCTTTCCTCAGCAGTCCTCCCCTCTCCTAACATTAATGCAAAGACACCCCCTATATTTCAAGGCTACAGAGGACAAAGAAGAGTCTACTCATGAACAGATAACGAGGATCTTCAAGGCTTCATGGTTGAGAAGAGCAAGAATAGAGCTGCAAGCAAACTCTAGTCCTAAGTCATGGCTGGTCCTGTTTCTTTGGGCAATGCAACCATTTTCCAGTCTGACTCCATTTCCTCCACTCTGGCTGCCTCGGCTAGAGCGTTTTTCTGACAAGGTGAAGATGGCAGCTGCCTCTTCGGCTTGTAGGCTGGGATGACCCTGAGCAGCTGTGGCCCACACTACAAAATGGTGAGTCACCAACATTCCTGCCTTCTACAGTGCACTCTCTCCCTTCACTCAGTCCTTCTGTGCTCCGGGCCCGCCGTGCCAGGGGAGGAGGTGCTGCCAGCCGTGGCTTGCCACAGGGTCCTCAGGCGCCCTGCAGCCTGGCGACGGCGATGCCATCTGGCACCCACCACAGCTGCAGGGCTTCCAGTCTGGCCTGGAAGTCCAGAGGGGGAGCTTGGCCTTGGTTCAGGAGAGCCCTCTTGCCTCTGGTCAGTATACTGTCCTTTCCTAGATGGAACAAGTTACTGACTGTCTCCAGGCCTCAGACTCCTCAGCTGTCAGGATAAGGGAATAAGTAGATCTGAGATTCATTGGTCTTGAGTTTTCTCAGTCCTGGATCCCCTTATATTGGAGAAAGAGTTTTGGGTCCTGGTCCCAAATCAGAAAAGTACCCAGCATGGAGAAATGGAGAATGATGAGCAGCGAAAAAGAAGTGTCAGAGGGAGAGATACGATACGGCCGCTGCTGCAAGGATCAGATGACTCCAGCATAGGTCAAGCATGTAGTCAGTGGTCAAATATTTGCAACAGCAGTAGTGAGAATGACATCTGTCCTGAATATCATCTGCTCCTGGCACCCACTCTAAGCCGGGCTCTGGCTTTCCATTGCCATGTGTTCTTTGTGCCAACGGTGCTTGCCTCTGACCCATCTTCCCGAAACATAGCTGCGTCATGCATTCCTTTCCTGCTCAAAAGCCTCTCCCGGTGCCCCAACACCCCTTGAGTTAGGCGCCGGTGATTTCACACTGTCAGTCAAGAGTCCCAGCACACAACGCCTCCTCCTGTCTTTTCCCACTGTTCTCAATTCCTCACACCTGTCCAGCGCTCTGGTAAACCTACCCTCAGTGCCCAAAGACAACAGGTGCTGTCGATTTCTGGCAGAGAGCAAAGAGATGGTATGTTTAGATGTGGTGCTGGGGTCAGAAAATTCATGATAGCTGTGTGGCCTTCAGCAAGCTGCATGACTGCTCTGAGCCTCAGTGTCCCCCCTTTAAAGAAGGATCTGTTGATGGCACCTTTGGAGGCATGGCTATGAGGACAGAAGCAGGATGGAAGGCAACTGACTTCCAGAGTCTGACCTCCAGACCCTATGCTGGCTGGGTCCTCCCTAATGCTTAGCTTTTCCCTGCCCTTCCCCAGTCCTCCTTCCTCACACACCTAAGGCACTCCCTGCTTTCCCTTTCATAGGCCAGTGACTTGTTTTTTTTTGTTCTTCTTTTTTCTTCTACCAGAAGTGAAGCACCTGAATGTAACAAGAAGCTTTTCACCTATGAGTGTAGGTATCTTTCTCAGCATCAAAGATAATGCTTTAAAGGTGTCCATCAGGGTGCATTGGACAACAGGATAAAACAAAGGAATTGGAGTGAAGGTTTGGATCAGCAAAATTTGGGGGTGTCCCCTAGAATCCTAAGGGTGGGCTATCTCTTCCCCAGTTGGGGTACAGGATGGCTGAATGCCAGCTCTAAGTTAGGCATGTCTCCTCCTATGAGCAGATAAAACCACCAGAGAGCCCGGGCCGGGCTGACTTTCTTTCCTCCAGACCGTGTTGCAGTGTAAGAGGGTTGAGTGTGATGGGCCCGTGAGGACAAAGAGTGGGTGGGTGGGAGGTGATGAGTGGGAAATGGGAAAGTGTGACTTTATTCTAGTTTACCTCTTACCTTCTGGGGCAGCTTGGAGGTGTCACTCATTCTGAAATGAAGGAATCGGCTTCTTAAAACAAAACTCTTCAATGTGGTTCCCAGAGTGTCAGCAATGGTGTGCGCTGAGAGTCTAAATCAGCCACTCTGGAGATGGGCTCCAGCTAATCATCTGTTTTATTTGGCCCTCAGATCTTCTGTGCCATGGTCAAGTTTGAGAACCATAGGCTACATACATGTGGGCTTTCAGAGGCCTCTCCCTCTGACATGAGGCCTCAAGGAGAGTGAGGCTGAGGCCCAGGGAGCCTTAGTGAGGAGGGCAGGTGAGGTTCAGGGGTGTGAGTGTGCAATCCCCTTACCACAGAGGAGGCAACCACTGTTTCAGACCTATGGATATGAGGGAGAGCTCTCCTGTGTACTGGAAAGTCACACTCACAATTCATCTTCACTCTGGCTGCCTTTGGAGACAATATGGCCAAACCCTGAGTTTTACATCCCCTTCATGGGGCTCAGCAAATCATATGAAGCAGTCAAGAGGCTGCTTAAGAAATGCTCAGGCTCCCCAGATTCCCTCTCTGCCCCTCCCCCGGCACCATAATGATCCACTTCAAGTTTCTTCTCCTGTCATTTTAAGGAGTCATGATGATGATGAGGAGGAGGAGCATCAAGGGGCAGAGTGGGTGGGAAACCCCGTGGTTAGAGAACCTCACAGCGGGGCCACAGTTGCAGAAGCAGAACTCAAATGGTTTGGGTAATACTCTGTATGAGAAAGGAAGGCTGAAGGGCACAGAACAAAAGAAATGCCAGTCAACCATTTCCCCTCATGGAGCTGGCATCCAGGCATCCACTCTTTTACCGAAAAGCAGGGACTGTACCAAGAGCAGAAGGAGAGGATGGAGGAGAAGGGCAGTGCTGGGCCCTGGAGCTTATGTGACAGTGGCCACCTCCATAACCATGCCAAGCAGATGCGTCTCGAGCAGCCAGGCAGAAGGAAGTGTCTGTGGTTTGAGGCCCCACCCTGGATAGTTCTGTAATGGTGCCATCCTCAGAAGAAGAGGAAGTACCATGGCATGGGCAGGCAGTGTTGTCTTCCCACGGAGGGATGCTCCTCTTCTTGGTTCCCGTGAAATGGAATGAGACCCACATCTCTTCATATCTCTGTATGTCTTGGTCTCTGGAAGTAGGAAATGATAGTGATGCCAGCTCAATCCCTTTGCCCAGGCACATGAAAAAGCACAGTGGATAGGGTTGGCCATATTGGCACCTCTCCTTTATAAGGTGTTGCCAGTTGTAGGAGTTTCGTGTGTAGTATCATGTCTGATGCCCTCAGTCAAGCCTGGCTACAAAGTCTTACTCTTGTAAGGAAACCAAGATAGAGACAGGTTGGTTTCTCCCAGCGTCACACAGCAAGTCTGGAGTGCCTTAGGTGTTTTCATTGGAGCTTCATCATTTTCTTACACCTTCCTGCTTTGTCCGCCATGAAAATTCAAGGCATTTTCAAGAAAATGTTTACTCCTCATTGCAGCACCGTGGCTTCATGTCACTCCAGATGCTTGCAACTCTCACAGACCATATTCCAGTTCCCCCATTCCTGGAACTCAGCCTTTTTTTCCCCTGTAAGGAGAAATTCCGTTTCCACTTGACAAACTAGCAGATTTGGCTGTGACTTCTACTCTATTTTCCTCAGAGTCTGGACAGAATTCTTTAAGAGTCCACAAGGACTTATTGCATTTGCAAGTTTTCAAGGAGGTCAAAGGGAAGCAGTGGATTCCCAGGAGCATGACTCTGACCTCTAAAGTCGTTCTAGCCCTCAAACGGCAAGACCTTATAAGAGAAGGAAGACTCCTGAGACATTCCAGGGTTTGGGGTGCTTCCTCAGTGGAGACTTGTTCTATGTAGTTGGGAATCACAGTGCAGGCCCAGGCCCCCACTGCTCTGGAGCTAGGCACCTTCCCCACCTGCTCTCTGAATTCTCTTCTCACCACACTTCTGAAGTGAGGGAGGTAACAGCTGTCTATATAATGTTTTATGACCAAGCATCAGGCACTGTACTGGAGCCAAGTATTGTAGAACAAATGAGCTTTGCCTAAAACTCACCTCCCAAGGCATTCAAGTGTGGAATATGTGGAGAAACCCAAAATGCCATGGTTGGAAGGGGTTTTTTAGCAGTTAACATACCAGACCATCTACTCAGCCTCACTCTCTGTGAGTCCTCGGACATGAACCCCGCGTCAGGCCTGCTGGGTCCCTGGATGCCAATGCAGGATGTCTTCTCAAGTTGGGATGGCCAAGTTTGTATACTTCTGATGACAGCTGACTTCTCCAGAAGGCAGCCCAGTTCTTTGCAGTACATCACAGTCAGGAAGCTCTGTCCTGCAACAAATGGGGGACTGATGGCTTCTCATTTTCACCATCCTTCACTACTTTGTCCTCTGAAAGAATCCCCAAGGCGAGTCAGCCTTCCATCTCCCCTTCCACCAGTAGACAGAGGGCAGCCTTACTGTCTTTTTTTTTTTTTTTTTTCAGGGAGACTGAGATAGGCCATTCTAGTGAGCATGGAAAGGTGGTGTTGGGTCCTGAGTTTTACCTTCACCTCTTTCGCCTCTGTTGATCTAGGAAAGAGACCTTTCTTACATCCTCACATAACTTGTGTTCTGGAGGTGCCTGCCAGTTTATCACTAAAGTGTTATGTTTTAAGCCTCCATAGAAGGACACAAAGCCAATAAGAAGGAAGGAAGGGTGAGCTCACACCAGAGGGTGATTGCTCCTGTGAGGAGGTGGAGAAGAAAGATGTTCCCTCTCTACTGAGCACCTGTGGCCCCTGGATAGGATATTCATCACAGACAGATCGGTGTTTGTTTAGTCCTCTGTGGACCGTGCACCCACAAGACTCTCACGCAGGGTGCTCAAGGCTGCAGATTCATACAGAGCAGCCCTTCAGAAGCTCTAGAAGGGAGCTGCCTGCTCAAAATCCACAGTAAAGAGTTTCTGAGTTCTAATGTCTGATGGGCTGGGTATCATTCTGTATTGGAGGATCATTGACAGGGATAAAGGCCAAGGGATTTGAGTCCAAAACCCTAGGTTGAAATTCAGACCTTCATATTTTGTCTATGTGTTATTGGTTAAATCATGTCAGTTTTGTGAGTCCCATAGTCTCAATCAGTAAAATAGAGGAAGAACATTCCTGCACTGTGAAGCATGTGTGCATGCTATTACTGTTGCTTTCAATATCAAATGTGCCCCAGTTTCTTTTATGAACTATTTCAATTATTGCTAATTAATTATTATTATTAGAATGGTCTGCCCCCAGATCGTCCAACCCTCCAAGTGAGATAGCAGATACTAATGTGAGTTAGTATTATCAAATACTAAAACAGAGGGACAGACAGCCTTTTACTGCCCTTTGTTTCAGGATGTTATATTGCACGAAACCACATGCGAGCCTTTATCAAAAAGCCACTACACATTAACTAGCGAGATAGCGTGTTACCAGCTACATTCCAGTCTACTCAAGCACATTTTGGGAAATGAAACTTTTATGTTCTGTTTCGGTGTGAAACCTTTGTAACCTATCACAAATGTGTTCCCATTTGTGTGAGGAGCAAATGATGTCCCGAGTGACTATGGATTGTCGACATTGGCACAGCTATGTCAAGGACCCCAGTGCCTCAGACCTATGCAGATGGGAAGGCTTTCCCCAGGTCAGAGTAGGAATGCTGAGAGAGTATACAGAAAGTATCAACTATGGCCTCCTCCTCCCAGAGGACTACAGCGTCAGACTATGAGACTACTCTCTCTCTCTACACACACACACACACACACACACACACACACACACACACACAAACCTTGTTCACCTGTATACAGGTGAACAATAAACCTGCATCTTTGATTCACACGTATACAATAAAATAAATGTGCTGAGTTTCTGGGCTGCTGATGGGTCTCCATCAGGGCACACAGCCTACCGGATCCCAGCTTTTCTGCATGTGTGCTCATGTGTCTGTTTTTTGTTTGTTTGTTTGTTTGTTTGTTTGTTTCCTCATTCCCTGCCCCAGTTAGGACAACCCCTAAGCTGTACAGATCAAGGCACATCTTGTAATTTATCAAGGTACATTAGACAGATTTCACACCTAGCCTAAGACCCTTGCTTTTTACCGCTTTACCGTTTCCTCCATTCATTTATTTATCCAGTAACCACATTTACTATGCCTGCTATATGCTGCAAAGGCTTCACCATGGTTCTTCGTCTAAAGTGCCCACTGGATAGGTGGGGGGATGGGACGTGGGCACAAATGGCAGCCTTAGGTGACCGGGTGAAGTCGTACAAGGTATTCATAAACAAGCAGACACAGGAACTCAGCGAGGAGGAGGGATTAGTTCCAGACCCTGCGACTGAGGAGAAGGAAAGTTTAGCAAAGGTTCTGCCTGCTCTGGGAAATGAAGTTGCCGTGACGGAGTGTGGGAACCTGCAGTTTTCATAGGCTTGGTCTCTGGCTTTCTCGGTTGTTTTTTTGGTTTTTTTGTTTGTTTGTTTGGTTGTTTTTTTTGTTTTTCTTTGCTTTTGCTTCTGTTTTTCCTGTGTAGCTCCGGAGTGTCTCTCACCTTTTGTCATAATTCTCCTCATCTCCTAGGGTCACCCCGACAGTTAGATGAAGTGATACAGGGTTGGGCACACAGAGTTCCGCACACCTCTATTGGTCCTTCTGTGAGCGCACCTGGGAGGTGCTGGGGGGGGGGTGAGATTCCTGGGATGAGCACGGTTGCGAAAGACATGGAAGGGAAACAAGGCCTGTTCTAAGAAGGAGCAGCCTGAGCAAAGTCCCAAGGGAAGAAAGTTTTCAGAGAAAGATGACTACCCTGTGTTTGTACAGTGGAGTGTGTGGGCGATTGCAGGGACAGGTGGGGCCAGGGACGTTGGAGGCATTGGGTAAAGAAGTAGGTCACTGATCTTGGAAGGCCAGCAAGTCTGATCTTGGTAGATGAGGGTTTCTAAAGGGAAGCAAACGCTACTGGGAGGAAATGAAAATTGTGTTCTATTTTCATTTATATTTACTTTTTATAAAAAGAAGAACATGGACAACACTACTTTTTCACCTATGTTCTACCCCTTTGTCCAGTGGCTTCTTGTTCCCTCTCCAGCTCGGGCTCTTCTGAGACAGCGAGAGAACGGCAGGCTGTGGGGGTCTGCCGTGCCCCTACAGTCAGCATCATACGTTTGCGGATTCCTTATAGAGACTACACCAAATAAGCTCTCACAAAGATGGGCCACGGTGGGACCATTCGGATACTAACCAGGCCTGGCTTGCTGAACTCCCAGACCTAAAACACATCCTGTCATATCAAGGTGGGATATCCAGCATTCTTTAAAGATGTCTGCAAAAAACCCTGGGGATGAAGAATAAGCCCAGAACAAACAAGCAAAAAAAAAGAACATGACTGGCCTTTCCCTTTTCCTGATTTTGTTGTTGTTGTTGTTTTTGTTATACTTTGGAGGCTAGAGTCAGTGATGCCCTGGTCATATGGTGCAAACCATAGACAAATAAATAAATATCCAGAGAAAAAGGTTGAAAAATAGGTTTTCTGCAGTATTGTTAATGGTGAAGTCCCCTGAAGATAGTGCCTCGCTGTTCAGATTAATACATTTAGAAGCCTTCTCATATTATTATAATTAATTCTATAATTTCCAACTTTGATGGGTTATTATGTATGCAACATACAGGGACATATTTACTCGGGTAAGTTTGCACATGAGCCATGAGTCTTTGGGGCTGCAAAGGCAAGCATTTTTAGCTTACGGGGAGTTTGCTCACTGCTCTGTGCTATACGGAACTGTCGCCAAGACACCTAGGCAACAGGTGTTATACTCTGAGCTGGATTGAGGGTTTCGGCTCATCTTCTCAAGGGAAATGCTGGTCAAGGAATGCAGGAGGTGGAGACTGGAGGCGACTTGTTAAAAAACAAAACAAAGCAAAACAAAACAAAACTTGGCCTTTTTCTCTTCCAAAAACCTTGTCCTCTCTTCCCTACTAAGGTAAGCCACTGACCTCAAACCATCAGCAAGAATGTTGCAGGTTATGTTCCATGAACCAGATTTCCTGCTGCGTAGGACAGGGGGCAGCTGGAAAAATTCAGCTCTTTCTTTTCCTCCTGATTTCTTGCCGTATGAGAAGCCATCCCTGAGCTCCCACCTGTGATCTGAGATGGTCAGGCTTGACTTGTGATGTGGGAATCCTGTACTCTCTGCTGCTCTAAGGAGGCCACAGGTAGACCCCTCGCAGGTCAGGATTCCGGACTCAGGCAGCCTTTGTCTTGATCCCAGCTTGCTCAGCTGCAACTAACTGCGGGCTACTTAGTTTCTTTAAGCCACAGGGTCTTCATCTGTAAAGCGGAGATCATCTGCACACCTGTGGGTCAGCGTGAGACCAGTGTGATCCTTGACACAAGAGTACACTGCCTAGGAATATGAATTCTGCTCCTCACAAGGGCATGAACTGGGGCACGATCTGAGGGGCTGGGGTGGAGCCCGAGTTGTCTTCCAGGAATGTAAATCCTTCCCTCTTCTTTAGTAATATGCAAAACAGAAGAACACAGGCCTCTTCTGGGGAACAGCGGTTACCTTAAGCCACCCACCCTCTTCCAGGTCGTGTGGTACCTCTTTTCTCTCTGGCCTTTGCTATAGTCTCTCCCGAGAAATTATGAAGCCAGCAGCCTGTACAGTAATGCCTGGGTACCTAGGTGACCCTGGGTGCTCTGCCAAACCTTGCGCATTTTAAGTTTCCGTAGGCTTACTAGCTTCTACATGTTTTAATTTCCTGAAAGAAAAATTTAAAAAAAAAGTACATGCTAATAATCAAATTCAGAACTTTGGAATGTAAAGCAATACTCCTGAGTTTTTACAGGGTGGAATTTGCCAAATTAAAAAAAAAAAAAAAAGACTGGGTAGCAAGGATAAGGATAAGCCCTGGTCAGTCATAGCCACTGCTTTTATTTCAAGTATAAGGAAGGATAAAGGAGGCTAGAGCAGGAAGAGTGGCAATCATCAAGCCATCGTATCAATAACTCACTTATCTGGGTCAGAGGATGCCTAAAAGGCTTCCCTCTCCAACCGTAACAACAATAATACAGTTCTTGAGCGGGTCCTTAATCATTTCTCTTCTCTTTTAATCTCCTAGCACTTCCAGTGATAAAAAACCAAGGCTCCGAGACTCTCAGATCCCAGATTAAAACACACTGCTGAGGAGTCAGCCTTGAGGCTTCAGCCTCCTCCCCCTGCCTCACTCATGTGACTTCCATAGGGCAACTAGGAGTCTTTTAAGGTCCTTCCTTTCCTCGCTCAGCCTTTTGTCTTTTGTCAAGACATCCTCCCTGCTAATTTCTCTGCCTAAAAGAAGTTTTGTACAGTATCCAGCCTGTTGTTTCTTAGAAACAACGGGTGTTCTCTCTAGCTCACCTAGGGGTGTCCAACACCTAACCCAGAAACTTGGATGTGCTAAGGGCCCAGCCCCTGAATGCTAAATTAACCACACCTGCTGACTAAATGTCTTGCAAGCTCCTGTGCATCTCTTGAATTCCTATCTATCCTAATCCTAGCTTAGGGCTTTGGATGTAGCCTTCACTTTTGAAACTCTGTAGAATCATAAACTCTTAGCCAGATTCTTAGAGCAAACAAATCTTTCTGTTTAGCTAACTACAGGGTTCTTGAAGGAAAAGGTTCAGATGGCATATGAGTCCCCAGGGGATTGCTCATGAGACCCGGGTCAGCGCTGGGCAGAGTGGGTGCATGTGCCCACACTCACATGGCCGCCTGCGTTTTGGTAAGAGCTGGTGGGACAGGTTGGCATCAGTAGGTGCCTTGCCAGAAGCTAATTGGTAAGAGACAGGAGCTGATAGCCAGAGCCTAGCCCTTCCCTGGGTAATCAAATGCCTCTTTCACAATCTTGAGACTGTCTCACAGATGTTTTTGCAGATTCCTTGAAGCCAGAAAGTCCATCTCTGAAGGGGCTGAGCTGGAGATGAAAGGTTATCACTTCAAATGACTTGTGTAAAGTGGCTCACTGTCAAGTAGGAGCCAATGCTGGGGTCTCTGTGAGCAGCTGGTTCTGAACAGGCACAAACCTAGAAACCTAGCTAATGAAAGCATTAGAGAGGCAGTTTGCCTCAATGAGAGAAGCCGGGCACAGTGGCGCAAGCCTGCAATCCCAGCACTCAAGAGGCAGTCAAATCTCTGTGAGTTTGTGGCCAGCCTGGTCTACACAGTGAGTCCAGAATAGCCACAGCCACACAGAGAAACCCTGTCTTGAAAAACCAAAAACCAAAAAACAACAATAACCCCCCACCAGAAAAAAAAAAAAGAAAGAAAAAAAACAAAGAAGGGCACTGTGATCAAGGGCTGTGTGCCTGGAAAGATGGCTACATTAAAGGCTACACTCACAATCCAAGGGACAAGAGCTAGTTGGTACCAGTAATCCCAACACTCAAGAGACAAAAGTGGGGGGATCGGAAGTTCAACATCATCCTCAGCTATATAAATAGTTTAGACTATAAGAGACCCTCATTTTAGAGAATAAAACAAAGCAGCAACAAAGAAAGACTATGATTAAAAATAAATTAATCTATGGAGATAAAAACCAACTCTTCATCGTTTTCAGCCTTTTGGACTCTGTAATTCAAATGTTAAAGGTTTATTCTAAGAAAAGAGCTGAAATTAGGGGAAAATGGAAGAAATAAGGCATTACTAGAAGCAAAAGTGGAATCCAGGTAACCTCACAGTCCCACAGTGATATCTGGAATGCTGATATAAATTAGAATGTACGAATAGGATAATGCTTTGAAGTTATTTGGATCTGTTATTCTTAAGACCACATTGATATTACTCATTGCGTGAGGCTCTCAGCAAAGATCAGAACGCAAAGGCACATTTGTGCTGCGTGTCCAAAACTGAGGGGCGGGGGGGGGGGAGGTAATGCTTTTTGGGAAAAGACAGGAAAGAATGAAAATAGATGGTTTGTAAAGATAGTAAGCTTGTGGGTGGCTTTTTATTTCCATAATCATGGTATTATGTTTTTGTATAATTTTAAAAAAACTTATGTTAATCAGAAACTTTGAATAACACCTTAACAAAAATGTGCCGCACACCGCAGCCGTCCGGGAGAAACTAACTTTCAAGATGCTCTATTCAGACTTCACACAGATGAGTCCAGGGAAGATGTCTCTCGCTGGCTACAAGTTTGAAATTGCACTCATGAAAGATGAAATCCTTTGCACTGTGGATGGGCATATAGAAGATGTGGATCCAGGCATAGACTTAAATATAACTTCCCTTCAAAGATAGACCTCTCACATCAAATGTCTGATGCAAAATTATGCCTGTACAGGAAGATTGGGGAAGATCATGAATGTATGGATTTCAGTGTCCTGGAAAATGCATGGGAACTTAAAAAACAAGGCAGACTCGGTATAAGACATGCATGTGGAAGACACTTCTGGTCTTGTTTCCAAATGACTCCCAGCTATCCACACGACACCTGTCACCCCCAGGGCTTCGTGTCTCTTTGCTGAGTATCCTTTTAAACGTGTTAGAAACCTGAAAACCCATACAAGACTCTCATACAAGACGAGGGTCTGTGTTCTTCCTAAATACCAAGGTCAGTAAGAAGGAAATTGTCATAGTCCAAATCCCAAACACTCCCTACTTCACCCCTGAAGTCTTCAGAGGTCCTGCTTCTCCAGCTATCAGAAAGAAATTCTAGAGCTTTCCCAAAGGCCAGGATACTAGGCCTTCTCAAGTCGCTTGCCTGAAAGAATGGCAACTGGAGCTGTCAATAGAGTCATTACACCAACACATACTTTAAAATGAGCTCATTATGTCATATCCATTTTCCAGAAAGTTTCAAAATTCTAAAGCCTACAATATTTATTAACTTTTCTCCAGTTTTTTTAAATAGTAAAACAGTAGTGTTTCAAACAGTAGTGTGTTACTTAATTTGCTCAGGCTTTTGTTTATTGGATGGAATATCACGATCTATAGTACCTGGACAATGCATTCTACAGCTTGACAGCTATTTGTATCTTATCTCTTGATGGGTATAATATCTTATCTCTCTTGTGATCACAAGAATGTTTTGTTTTCTTACATTTTTACTATGTTTTGGCATATTTGACTGAATGTCCTAATTCATTAAAAAAATTTGTTTTACTTAAAAAAAACCTTAAAAGTAAAAAGCATTAAAATTTGATCTCTTTGTAATATTTGACAATATTAGTAGCAAACAATAATTTATGCTAAGTAGCAGGAGATAGTATACATTCAAAACTAATTTTATTTTCAACTAAAGACCACAACTTTTTGAGGCTCTTCCAGTTTTGCTTGTTTCTTTTAATAGATCTATCTCTGATGAATGTTAATAAAATGGCTTTAACCAAATTATCTGCTGTGTATCTAGGATGTTTCTCAAGCCAAATGAATATATGTTTTTGTTTTTTTCAAGATCTTTGAACATAGCCCCCAAATGGAAATAAAGAAAAGTATAATCTTTCACTTGACTTGATAGATATGATTTCAGGCTTTTAAGGTTTTGATTGAAGCTCATCTTTCAATAATGATATAAATATGATTTATGAATCACATATGGCCCACAAAATACTCTTGAATTTGGGTCTAGAATTCCAGTTTAGAGACTTTTAATCTTTCTTCTCTTTCTTTTTCCTTTTGCTGTTGCTCACATTACTGATATAATAGTTAGCCTTGCTTTAGTCAAGCTTTGAGATAAATCAATAAAACCGAAAATGCTGATCTAGCTTTTTATTTCAACCAAAGCCTGTACTTATTTCTCCTGCCCCCGCCTCCACCCTGTCCCGGTGTAACACCAATGAAGTTAGTTTCGCCATCTTTCTTCTCTCTTTGATGCAGGAGAGTGATGTTGCATGCTTGTTGTTGGCTGTTTAACGTGACTTTGCCCCTGGAACAATCTGGGTCAATTTGTTAACGGAAACTCATCTCATTCCTTCTTATTTGTCTTACATGTTTGGACATTTCGATTCCCCTTCCAAATTATCTACTAAATCCAGAATTTATGCAAAAACAAAAACATCCAGATAGGATAGATGTAATGGTTATTCTATTTGTGCTTTGCCAGATCACTTCTGACCAGTAATGTTTTTTCTTTATGGGGGCAAACCCAACATGTATTTATGAGTGAAAATTCCTGAAAAGAAGCTGTGCCTGTAAGGAGTTTCTGTGTCTGCAGAGACTGATGGACTGATTGGAATTTCAGTGTTGTGGAGAGATTCTAATTTTTTATGTTCAGAGGCTAATTACTTTATTTTGGGCTAGTACTGGCTTCTGGAACAGCTACCCGTTGCCCCGCTCTGTATAATAAAAACCTGTTAGATGCTATATTAACTAAGCAGGACACTACCTTCCCCTAGTCTGAGTGCTAAGAATGTCATCAGTTAACATACTGGACCTACAGAATAGCTCCCTGTCTCACTGTACCTGCCTCTCTGATGTGCCCACAAACACATTTCAAATTGCCTTAATTTATGACTTTCTTTGTTCTGTAAAACTATTACAAACCCTGTGAAACTGCTTCCATGTTGGAGTATGGAATTTAGGGTAGACTAAAACTTCGCTCCCAGACCATTGTCGCTTAAAATGGCTCCAGAATAAATGATCTCTTATTCCGATTAAAATGGAAGCTGTGGTTTTAACAGCAGCACAATCAAGGAGTAGTCACTATCCTGATTGTGAATTTTCATCTTTTCAATGGTCCAGCACACGGGCCCTAGCTCCCATGCATCCATGCTATCTCAAGAGTCAACAAGGAACATTCTGCAGTGCTGTGTCTTGGAACTGCAAAATTCAGTAGGATAGGTATAGTGGGTCCACGTCCATCTCACGACAATGAGTTCACAGCACAGCCTGTGGTCAGCGAAGGAGCACCAGTGTCCACACTATCCCACCTGGACTTCTCTACACACAAAGCACTGTGCTCATTTCATCAGTTCTTTTAAGGAACTGGCCAGTTCGCCGAACCATTTCTTTTTCTTTTCAAACTTCCTTCTCCATAAAGTCCCCTGGTGCTTCCCCCCTCCTCTTTCTTTAGGGAAAAGTTGTATTTAGGCTTCTGCATTTCTCTCAACATCTATACCTCTCTACTTTCACTAGTCTAAAGCTGTGCTCTGCAATAGGCCGCCACTGAGCCTCAGTTGGCTGACATGAAATAAGTGTTCATCTCCAGTTCACCATCTGCATTGTCTGAACACAAATGCACAGCGTTTCCAGGGTGGCAGAGAGTTCCATCAGAGAATGCTGATCTAAGGAATCAGACTACATTTTCATTAAAATGTAAATGAAAGTCAATGTAAAAGAGCAAATTAAAATTACTCTTCATACACATTTCTTCGAAAATATTTTAAATATTAAAAAATTATGAATTAAGATCCCCAGGAAATCTATAAACAAACTATAGTTAAAAGATACCAGTGTCTTAAAATAAAAATTCCTTGAGTAAAGCCAAGTTTTAAATTTAAGATTTTGAAAATCAAATCTGTTTCAGCTAGATCTTTAAGCAAGAGTTGAACCACTTCACAACTCCAGTACCTAATGGCTACTTAGTTGAAAATGTCATGGATCTCTATCATTTCTGGTCTATAGGTCCTATTGCTTTAAAAGTAATATGACTTGCTAAATTTACAAAATTTGCCTTAGCTGCCTCTTGGAACAGTTGGACATCTCTGCTAATTCATGATCATCTCAAGAGTCACAGATTAGAAAATTCAGAGAGAAAGAAAGCAGGCATCAAGTCTGCTGTTAGCGACCATCTACACATGTACGCTATTTATTTAAAGGAAGCACATAATCTGCTAACTGATTGCTTTACTCCTGTCTCTGAAGCATTCTACTCTCTCCTTAACCATCTCCCTAAAGCCACAAGTAGATCAGCTTGCAACCATTCCCAGCTGCTTGCTGTTTCTGCGACACAGAACAAATGAGCAGATCTGAAGGCCTGAGAAGGGCCTGTCACAATACCAAATAGTTTGGGTTAGGAACTGGATCCCAAAATACTGAAATGGCCACACCTTCTCTTTCAGGTTCATGTGCTTTTGTGCTTAGCATACCCAGTGGTATTTATCTTGAGGGGCCCAAAGCAACAAGCCTTTCTGCCTGCTGGTGAGAGCTGGCTCAGTGGCGGAGTGGAGCCGGTTAGTCAGATCCAGCACACCCAATTGATGGACACTTCCATGTGCTTCACAGAGCACTGTGCTTTCATTGCCCCATCTAGAAGCCTTAGTGAGGAAGCAGTGACCTTTCTGTCCATTTCACCTGAGATTTACAGGAGTTAAGTGGTTTGCCCAGGATAACACAGCTGATTAGCAACAGATGCGAATTCAGAATTGGAAGTCTCTGAGGGCAAAGCTCTTTGCATAACTGTCTACTATCCTATCCCTCAAAACTGGTTACTTTGTGAAGAGGAGCGTCTCCAGGCCCCTGAGCTCATCATGTGAGGCATGAAGGTGAGCCGAAAGCTGCCTTATTTTATGGCTGAAGAAAGTGGCTGACAATGGCGAGGGGGTGGGAGGATTTATTGAGAGAAGGAGTGTGGTTGTGAGGGAGATCTAGTCACGTCTTCCCTCTGTTTGCAATTCTCCGTTTGTTCCTTGGTGTTGTGGGGCAGGTCTGACTCCTCATTGTCTTATTTTCGATGCCTTCATTTTGCCTCCATCAGCCAATTTAGTTGAGTCTTCATTTGCACCAACCTCCAGAAGAGCCTCCGTCTGGACAGACACCGCGCTTTTGCGTCTTCCCGTGCTTTTGCACACACTCTTCTCCTACCTACAAAGCCCTCTTTCTTCTTGCCTGTCTGGAGAAAACGTGTAATTGAAATGCCGAACTCTACATTTAGCCCCAATGCACACCCTAAGGGCGTTGGCCACACCCCATCTTCTTCCGCCTCCAGAATAACTTCAGCTCTCAGGTGGAGCTCTCAATGTCTCTCTAGTGTCCCCTCTGTCACCAGGGAGTAAGCCTGCGACAGACAATCCGTCTGCATCCTTTCTGCTCCCACCTCGAACAATCCCCGACAGAAGCAGGCTCTTGGTTGCATACTGAGAACAGGAAAAAAGAGACAAAGGTGGGTGACCCCAAGGGCCTTGCACCCTGGGAGAAGACTTTGTCCTCAGCACCCACAGCCCCCTTTGAGCAATATCCCATCCATGGCATTGAGCCACTACTTGGAGCCATTGCACAGGAGCTTAGGGTGGAGCCGGTGTGAAAACAAACAAGGAGGACAAAAACAAGCTGTGTGTTGAAACCTTGAAGGGTTCAAACTGGCCACGCCTTCTAAGTCAGATGGGCTCTGGGGACAGGCTGAGGGGATCAGGCTGTCACAGGTACTGGGTTTTGGGAGCAAAGCTGAAGAATGAGGAGGGAACAAAGGGAGATGTGAAACTGATTTCCTTGTTTAGTTCTTTTGTCCTTGTGAGCCTGTGTTTGTCTTTCCAGACAGAGGAAACTCTGACCCTCCTCTGCTTTAATTACCTAATTATTTTGACACCTTGGGCCGGTTGCATCACCTCAATGCATTGTTTGTCAAGGGCACTTCGTTGGGTGTTTCTAGGCTTTAAGAGAAGCAACTTAGAAGAGACAAGTTCTGACAATGAGGGAAACGTTGAACATCGGGGAAGGGAGCCAGCAGGGGATGAAAGGGTGGGGGAAGAGAGGGAAAAGGAAATGTTCGCTATGCTGGGAAGAGACTGCCTTGAGAGAGGAGTGAGGGAGGCTAGCTAAACCTGGGTGTCTAAGTCTGGAAGGTTTCCCTGAGCAGGCTGCAAGGAGCGATGCAACCAAGCAGGAAAACCAGTATGTTGCAGGTCTCCAAAAGGCACACAGTGCAAATGACTTGTTAGTCTGGGGCTATCATCGGGCTGAGAGTTTTTCTTTGCTTTGGGGTACCTCAGAAGCAAAGTCAGGCTAAGTTGCTTTTCTCCAAAGTGCGCATGCGTGTGCGCGCACACACATACACACACACACACACACACACACACACACACTCCTATTTAAATGCTTTTAAGAGAGAAATTGGGAGAAAGAAAGCAATCATAAAAATCGAACTGTTCAAAGAGTTACTGATGAGAACTCCAAAATCAAACATGAGCAAATATTATTTTTCAAAATTGTGAAACACAGACCAGATTGCTCCGTCCAATGGTACTTCCCAGTACGGCGTGTAAAGGGAGCCCAACAACAGGGGTTAATAGGGTGGCCAAAATCCTGAGGACAAAACAGGGTTCAGTGATAAGGCCTAGGGTGTGCTCTAGGAGACCTGGGCTTCTGACTAGCTTGATATTGATGCCTCACGTAAATGAGCTGAGATCTTCCATCTGTCGAAGGATGATGTCTGTTGTTTTGTTGTCTCAGGGAAGGGGTATCAGAGGAAAACTCTGGCCACTATAAAGTCTGGTGAATCACCCTGCAACTTCAGTTTTGCTCAATTGTCAAAGGCTTTAAAACTTAGTTTTTTGGGGCAGTGAGAGCAGAGGTATAGTTCGGTATAGTTGACAAAGTGCTCACTGTTCAGTCACGAAAGACTTGACTTCCATTCCCTGGAGCTGGAGTGTTGGTTAAGTGTACGGCTACTCTTGCAGAGAATCCAGGTTTGAATCCCAGCACCTGCACAGTGGCTCACAGCTACCTGTAACTCCAGCTCCAGGTGGTCTGAGTCCTCTTCTGTCCTCCAACTCCTGGTCCTTTGGGTACCAGGCACACACAAGTATTCATTCATACATGAAAATAAAACACCCATACATGTAAAATAAAATTAATAATGATTGATGATAATAATAACAACAACAATAATAGCCATGCATGGTGAGACTCAGTTGCAATCCCAGCTCTGAGGAAATAGGGAAAGGTGGATGGCTGGAAATCGTCTAAAAAGTTTACCCTGCATACACACCTGTACCTTCTACACACACACACACACATACACACATACACACACACACACATATACACACACACATACACACATACACACACACACACATATACACACATACACACACACACACACACACGAGAGAGAGAGAATAAATATTCTTTTTCACTAAAAAAAAAAAAATGAATGTACTTGTTCAACAACTATTTATTTGGTATATGCTCTGTGCCAGCTATTGGTTTAATATGAAAGTAAGCACAGGTATTCTATGGAACAATATGAACAATTTATACGATCTAAAAATGTACCCTAAATTATTTTCCATAAGCAGGGTGAGCTTTTGGTTGCGGTCTCTGCTCTTCCTTCCAACACGACACATGCTGGCCTTCCTTTGCCCCTTTACACACATATCCATAAGCAGCTGACCGCGAGCTCGTCTCTCTCTTTCTTGCAGGTACAGCTTAGAAACCTGAAATGACTCATCGCTCATTACCATCAATAAGGGAAAAGTGAGGGAAGGGAAACCATGGCAAGGTCCAGCGCTGCTGTGTGAGACCCCCAAATATCTGGACTGGCCTAGACCCACTTTCCTTCTCTAGAAAACAAGAAGAAATGGTGAATACGGCTGCAGGTGGAGGGTGATTGTGAGGCCTACATGCAATCACACTGTAACAGATTTTAACACTGTAAAGTACTCCATATGGATAGGTATCTGCAGCTCACCTGAAGCATCCCAGCACTCCTGCCTCCCACTGAAACGGTCCTACTGCTCTGAAGTACTAGAGACCCTTCCTCTACTATGGGAAGCTGCGGCCACTTCACTCCCGCATGGAAGTCTCAGCGGTCCACACAGGAGTGTATGAGCACCCCCTTACAAGCTGGGCGGGTGAGCAGGCAGCCCATGGCCTGTCATCACTGCAAGATAGGCTTTGGAAGCAGAGGTAAGGGCAGGTAGAGAGAAGAGAGCTGCTCAGAGAAGAACAAAGTCAAGGTCCTCATGGGAGCAAGTCCAGGCAAAGGGAGTTTCCCAAGGGAAGTGAATCACTCAGGGAGGGTCTCTTTGATATGCCATGAGGCAGTACTAGGTGAGTTTTGATTACAACAATATCAAGCCTGTAAAGAGATGGACTGTCTAGTATTCCCCACGACTCCTCACCTTACCCCATTCCTCACATTTCCTCCCTAGACCTTTCTCCCTGACTCAAGACTGTGAGCATGTGGGTGGAACTTATCAAGTCCCAGGCTAAGTACACTATGATGCTTCCTGGTTCTTTGGGGTTCTGTCCAAGTTTCCCCTATTGTATCACTGGAGAGACTGACATCTTGAGGAGACCACTGTGGTCACTCAACATCAGAAAACACCATGATCAAGACATCCCAGCTTCCCTCATACTTAGCCACGTGTCCTCTCAACCCACTGTTTTGTAGGTTTATTGAGAGGAGAGACCTGATTTTCATAGCAATTGGCACAGCTCAACACCAGAAGCGGCACATAAAAGGTACTTTGTACAATGTTCATCAGGATCTGGGCTGCCAGCTCACCTCTGAACTTCCTACTTTTCATCTGCAAAATTCAGTGGTGAAATGAGATGACCCCTGAACTGTTTTCCTTCTCTAACTGGAAGTTTTAGATAAGCTGAAAATGTTAACTTCACAAACGGAAACATTGGGAATCACTTCAACAGAGTGACGGGGAGTCCCCAAGACCAATGAAGATGTGGTGATAAAAACTGGGTGAGAATGAGAGATGAGCTCAGACAGCCCTCATGAAGCCAGAGACCTGTGCAAAATAGGCTCCGTGCCAACATGGGGAGCAGCAGACTGTGAAGCTCATCGGGAAGAACCCCAACAAACTTGGGAGTTAGGACATGTGCTCCTCGGCTGACCCTGAGCCCCCTGTTACCATGGTTTGACTTTGAAACATTTATTCTTCCGCAGTGTCATGAGGGATCAAGAATCTTACTGACTCTCAAGGCAGCCACTCCTCTCTGGGTGAGTTCTGATTTTCAGAAAGGCTTCAAAAGCATCCAAATAGGATCCTTAATGACATACTCCTCAGAGCTCTTGCTGGCCAGCTGATTGGCTATTTGGGACCTGGTTCCTGTACAGTAGGATATTCTCTGGAGAATTATGGTCCCCGAAACTTTCTGTTGTCTGTATACTTCACAGAAAGCTGTTCCTGCATCTAGTCCTCAGCCTTTACATTCACACAAGAGGCTCACAATAGTCACTTAGAAAGCTCATCATAACTTATTGCTTGAAAAATAATGTTTGATTTTTGAGGGTTTTTTTTTTCTATTCTTTGATCAAGGGAATGCTACTGACTTTTTAATTTATGAGGCAGTTCCATACAAGTGATTAAGATTATGTGTTGGTTTGACTGAAGTCTTGGTTTTGGCTTCCTCAGAGGTGATGCAACCCAAATCCAGTTATTTTCCCTCTCCAAGTGTCAGTTTACTTTATGGACTATTGAGAGAATTAAGTTGAGAGTTCAAATCAGGCAGCTTGTCTCATGAGAAGTACCATTAAGTAAGTAAGAAGATGTATTTTCTTCACAGTTCAACCTTATCCACAGTCCAGCTCCTCTTTGGTAAGTGCTGACCATTCTATTGGTGTCAGTTCTGTCCTCAGATACGATGAAAAGTAGGCCTGAATCCTATTTCCACCTGGCCAAATTTCAAGTAATTCCATTTGACCACAAGCTCCATACATAGCAAAGGGGCCTCACCAGAGAAACTGAGGTGGTAAAAAAAACAAACAAGCAAACAAAAGCCAAACCAAACCAAACCAACCAACCAAACAAAAACCATGTATCCAGGACATCACCACAACCTGGAAGGAGAACCAAGGGATTCTGACTTCCACCCTGGAGTGACCGACCACTCCACCCTTACCTCCAAGAACAGAAAGGCCAGCCAGAGCCCTTGGAAAACTGCATTCTTCTAACACAAGCTACTGAAGTGCCGAAACATGGCCCTTTGATGTGTAGCCTTAGCTCATGATGTTGCTTTATTTCCTTATGTTAGAAGATAAGCGTGGCTGCTCGTGGCACTCCAGTAAGGAGCACAGCGCTGCCCCAAAGGCTTTTAGGAATTTTCCCACAGATGTATTGCAGCCAATTGTGCAACCTTGAGAATGTTTTCATGCAAATCTATTTTGCAAATACTTCAAATCTCTTTCTGAGTTGTTCTCTAACCCCGCATCTCCATACTATCAAAATTCTTAGATAACTGGTTCCTTCTTTCAGGTAAAAACAGTCTGAAGGAAAAGAGGGCTTGAATAAATAACCAAAGACTTGGACAAACTGTTCTGAGCATTGAATGGGCACTGTAAGAAATCTGCTTGCTATCTTTCTGCCTGCTTGGGGTATGAGCACTATGTGATCCCTTGTTTAGAACTCAGATTGGCAGACAATTGGAAAATACCTTTCACTTTATGTGTTCTTGTAACTTGTCCCACAGGGAACCTTTCTATCTCTAGATGATCCTGAAGCTTGGGTTTCTAGAAGGAGTCATTAGCTTCTCCGGGACACCATGGCAGGAGTCTTCCACTAGGATACTGGGTAGGCTTGAAATCTTTCAAGGTTACTTTTAAACTATGAGGTACTGTTTTCTAATCTATACTGATTCTGTAGGAGAGACAGCTTCCAGCAAGGAGGATTTTATTAAAAGGTGCTGGTGGGGGCTGTTATTCGCTGATAACTCAAAAAGTCATACATCTTGGTCAAGCTGCAAGGGATTTATTACATTCTTTCCTGTGTAATACTGGAGAAATCTCCACTCCAAGACTGACAGCTTGGGGAAGGGAGGACTGGCTATGGATTTCGTTTTGACCTCCAATCAGTCCGAGGGCCGGGCCCGAGCCATTGCTATGCTGACTAGATCAGAAAGTTGTCCTTATTAGTCATCGTTCTCTGTCAGTAGAATGTCCCATGCCATGTTTACTATGTGACTTCCAAGAGTCTCAGAGTTGATCCGGTCCCTTTTCTATACCTGAAGCAGCTAAAGTTCAGAGCCATTTGTCTTCCCTCTGCCTGTCCTAGAATAATAACACCATGGCTTGATCTGTGCGCTGGAAAACAGCGAGCTTCACAGTAAATGTTAAGTCTTTCAAAATATATAATGTTATTTTAACAGGACGGGGACGATAAAAACTACCCGGTTTTTGTTTATGCCAGCTATGTTTCTGAAGTCATACTTCTGTGGAACCCTTTCCTTGTGAACTGGTGTCATCACTGCCTGACTCCACCTCCCCATCTAGAGAAGAGAATCTGTAACTTAAAAAGACTTAGCCAAGTCCCACTTGCTCTCTCACACCAACTGGGTGAAAGGCTTTGACGGCCCCCAACTCCACAACTGCCCTTAAATAGAGCCTAATTCAGATCCTGTTCATTCAGCCCAGATATGATCTCTTCCAATAAGCTTTCTCCAACTCTTCACAAACCACCAGCCAAGCTGAAAATATAATTGCTCCATTCTCCAATATCCATTTCTTACAACAAAGAGCAGTTTTTGAATCTGGGTAAGTCCTATGTGGATAGCTTTCTTGATAGCGACATTGGGGTGCTGGGGTTTGCAAGTATGTGTTGCTTCTGGTATTCCTTAAACACCCCCAGTGAGATGAATTGGATATGAAAGTTAACTGAAAGATGAAAGACAAACTAGCTGAAACTTTGGCTTTTTGGCCACAAAGCACTTATATTTCATTAGTTTGGAAATCTGAGTTCCTCAGGAGGGATTTGGGGGGGGGGGAGCATTCTCTTGGGAGCTTTCAGAAAATCTGAAAATCCACGGTGGGTTATTTTATAATTTTAATAACACAATCTAGGATAAAAGAAGTGAGAGCACATGGAAAACATTAGGCCTTCTTGTTAAGCAGAGAAGTACAAGTGAAAACAAATTTGAAACATTTACATATTAAAGTAGAAAAACTCTTTATTTAGCAAACTGAGTACTTGGAAGACTTGAGGTTACATTGGCTACAATGTTTTGAATGGACACTTTTAAAATTTGTTTTATGAAAGGGTATGGAAGAGTCGTAAGACGGCTGGGCACAGTTTCCAGTCACCTCGTCAACCGGATTCTGGAATCCAAGCGAAGGTTATTATATAGTTCAATGACAAAGAAAGCGAAATGCACAAAGATTTTCATGAAATAATAATTTTTTTAAAAGCAAACACTAAAAAGAAAGAGAGAGATTTTAAGACCACTTGAAGGTCTCAAAACAGGATCATGGCTTCATTAGTTAGAAAACATCATGCAAATTATATTATCTAGGCATTATAATGAAAACTTTAAAAGGAAATGCTCATTATGTAATGGTAAGTGAAAAAAAATCAGGCCATAAAATGAAATATGCATTATGCATGCATATGATGAAAAGACAAGAAATAGATAAGAATATGCAGAAATACAAATAGTTGGATTTGGTGTGGGATTCTGGCTTGTTTTCAGTTTTAAAGCATTACATCATCTTTCCAATGACAAACTTCACTTTAAGTTATTGAAAACAAAGTCTCGTTAGCCTTGTCCTTGCATATATTCCCAGAGAACACATTATTCTTATTCCTTTCCACCTCTGCTACTTGTCTTGATTTGGATCTGCTCCACCTTCCTTTACTTTTCATTCCTTAACTAGAATGGAAAAAGAAATAGACCCTCAGGCAATGAGGAAGCCATGTATTCAAAGTGGAAACTAGTGGAGTGCCTTTAATACCTTCACTTATCCCCAATGTCACAAAGACAGACCCAGATTCTTCAATGGCCACAAGTGGCCTCGGCTTAACAAGCCCTGCCAACGAGGCACAATGTTCCCGTCCTCAGAAATAGAGCCCAGCAGAGCTTCCAAGGACCCATAAAAGTCTGCACTTTTGGAAGAATGTGACAACTCTGGCAAAAACCACAGATTCGTCATTCTCTATATTAAGAGAATGTTCAGTTGCATCAGGCTTTTGAGCTGGGCCAACACTTAGTAAAAATTTGAAGTTGGCAAAAGTCAATTTTCATCTAGCCCAAGGCTCCTTTCCCTTCAGATGATCAATAAAACATCCTGTAACAGCTGACAAAATCCTTCCACTTCCACTCCGTTCTCATCTGAATCTTGTTATCAGCCTGATTATGTCGCTGTTCTTACTAATTTGACATTTCAGAAGTGAACACTGAGGCTCGAGCAAGTAGAGCGACTTGTCTAAGGCCACCCAGCTCGTCAGTGGCAGATGAGAACAGTATGAGAGTGAGGCCTGTGACGTAGTGGTGCTCCTTCAGTCAGCCTCTTTTTCCTGGGGGGGAAGAGCTGACCTCATCTATTTCTCACATGAGTACTTGCTGCATAGCCCATCTCAAAAATACCTGTGTTTCAGGGAGTTTTATGGAAGAAGGGGGATATATAAGACCCAGAGGGGACAGGAGCCCAAGAAGGAGACCAACAAAGCTAAAAAAAAAAAAAAAAAAAAAAAAAAAACTGGGCCCAGGGAAAACTGCAGAGATTGATGCATCAACCAAAGACTATGCATAGAGAGGACCTAGTCCTCCTGCTCAGTTGTAGCCCATATACAGCTCAGTCTCCATGTGGGTTCCCTGGTAAGGGGAGAAGAAACAGTCTCTGACATGTCATGCTCCTTGATAATTTCTCTCTGCAGGGGCAACCTAACCAGCATACAGAGGAAGAGGATCCAAGCAGTGGTGATGGGACCTGATAGGCTACAGCCAGACAGTAGGGGAGGAGGACTTCCCCTATCAGTGGAACAAGAGAGAGGGATAGAGAAAGAAGAGGGAGAGTGAGACCTGGAGGAGATGAGGGAGAAGGCTACAACTAGAAACTAGGATACAAAGGGAATAAATTGTATAATCATAATAATGATACTGATGATGATGACAATAATTATTATAATTGAAAAAGCAAAAAACAAAAAAAAACCAAACAAACTTGTATTTTAAAGGATAGCAAATGGGGGAAAGGCAGTAGAAAGTGTGCAAACTATACAAAGAAAAAGCAAAGTGGGATTCTTAAGTTGCTGAACTAACCTGACCCATTGTTTCTGAGAACTATAGAGAAAAAGGCAGTTCACTTTTTTATTTTATTTACTTATTTTTGACTGTGGGGTATATGTATCTGGAATGGTCCCAGCTTAAAGCAGAAAGTATTCAAGCTGCTGTGACAAAACAGAACAAGAACGGGGTTGTTGCTTCTCCAAGTCTTTGTCTCTCTTCCTTCTCAACTCTCGGAACCTAGAGTTCTTGAGCAAGGGCTCGCTCTTCAGATGTGAAGCCGGGGAGATGCTGGGGTCCAGTACCTGCCTGAGAGAAATGAAAGCGGGTGGACTGGCCTCAGGTGCTCACTGCCTGGTCCTCTCCCTTAAAGCTCTAGGACCAGTGGATTACAGTCTCTTCTCCCCACTTAAGGGCACACTGGAAAAGTTGATCAGTGGGGTGAAGAGTGATAAGCTCTGGTTTCCAATAAGCCCTCACTCTGGGTCCATCTTCCATCCCCAGGCCACACCCTGAACTCTTCATGACCTGTGAAGACTGAGTCTTACCTTCAGCCTCTGCCATTAACTTTGCTGGACAGAACCACCCACTGTCTTAAAGGAGTGGAAGCTCATGGCTCAGAAGAAGCAACTGTTACCAAACAAAAAGAACATAGAAACGAACGGTATTATAACAGACAGATCAAGACTTTGCAGACACGATTAAAGGGTCCTTTTAGTAATATAAAAAGAGGCACAGAAGAATCAAATAAAATGTTAAGTGTAAAAACTATGATAATTGAGGGCTGGAGAGATGCTAAGAGGTTAAGAGCCAGCACTGCTCCTGCAAAGTACCAAGTTCAATTTCCAGCACTCATGTTGGGTGTCTCACATTTGCTTGTTACTCCACCTTCTGGGTATTCAACTTCTTCTGGCCTCTGGGGCAGCCACACATATATCACATACTCACGTACGCACACACATTCACACAAATAATTATAATAAAAAAAATCTCTAAAACTATAAGAATGTAAATAATGATGACTTAGTAGGGGCATTAACTCATTAGAGCTGTGGAATAGCAGACTGAGAGACTGGGTTGAGGAAAGCATTTTAAAAGTAGGAAATCTGCACATGCTGTTTAGCAATATTCTCCAGGATTGAAACATTGCATTCTGAAAGGAAGCTCCTTCAGCCAGAAAATAGCCAACTAGAGATAACTCCAGGAAGTTCCTGAAACTGACCAGATTCACTAGGCACCTATATCCCAAGAGAAAATAATAAAGACTGCCAAGAGTCACTCTTGGATAAGCCAAGATGCAAAGAAGATGTAGAGACCAGACCAGCTGTCTGGAAGAAGCAGAAACCAGACAAGCTGCCTGGAAGAGGTTTGGACCAACTGAGTCATTTGCAAAGAACACTCACCAACCTGCTGAGCTGCCTGCACGCTGTGCAATGCGCTCCAGGTCCCCAGGTTTTTTTGTTTTGTTTTGTTTTTTGTGAGCTATCACCCATGCTGGGGTGGGCTTTGGTGATGCAGCTGTTTTTGAGTCATTTCTGCTCCTGTAAACAACCCCTCACCCGTATTCCTGTACATAACTCCAGTAAAACTCACCGGTTCACCAAGTTGGAGTTTGATGGTATCTGTATTTTGTTCTCTTATGGGCTTTCTATCTGGGGTGAGTGGACGTGTGGGCTGCATCTCCCCAGAAAAAGTTTTGACACACAAACACAGTCAGTACAGAAAAGCCAAAGATAGTCATAGGAAAAAAAAAAAGTTTAAATGAAGAAGAGGGAATGTTTGAGAGACTAATGGCAGATAATTATAAAAAAAAAAAAGTAAAAGACCAAAAATTGAAAGAACCCATAGAAGAAAATAAAGAAAGAATACATTTGGACACAAATTATAATGAAATTTTAAACACTGAAGAAAATGAGAAGTTGTAAACGCTTTCATGGAGAAACAGTGAGACCAAGATAGAGACAAGGGGTTGGGGAAAGACATCACCTACAAAGGTACCAAGCTGCCACTAGTGCAATAGCATCAAGACTATTTATGGGGTAACCAACATCTCATTTGATCGCATTTGAGGCCTGGTGCCAAGATGAAATTTATACCTGAAACCATAACATGGTTAAAAACCCATGGCTAGGAAGGTCATAGGCTCTACCAGAGAACTTACTGAGATTTATTTTGTAATTGGTCGTGTTAGCAAACTGCTTTGCTTATATACATAAATTCTTTCTACTTTCAACCACGGTCAGAGAAGCTTCTGATTGCAGTCTGAATGTCACCATGCAAAAATGGAAAGAGTGTAAGATACAAAGGGCAGAGGGGAGCGCTGTGGAATACGTATGGCTGTTACACATGTGAACTCACAGAAGCTGTGGTCACCTGTTGAAGACCAGCATAAGATTAAGCCAGTTAAGAAATTCCAACATAAAGGAGGGAGTTACTCCTGAGGCCCTAACTAAGGAGCTACTGGCAGTTGAAGGCTTCTCAGAGAGGGAAGGTCACTGTTCTTGGTGTTGTATTGCTGGTAGGTTCCCCATACCCCAGGGACTGACCCTGTGCCTATGTGCCTATAGAAAAGAAAGAATGATAATTGTTTTTAATAGAGAGCATAAAGTTGGGAGGGAGATCAGATGGTGAGCTAAAGGAGGAGGTTGAAGGGGGTGTGAGGGGTATGACCAAGGCATATTGTATATTGTGTGTAAAAGTTTCAAAGGATAAACACAAAGGAACAACAATGATATTATTTTTTTCAGCAACAAGTGAGTATGTAAGAAGACCATGTAGATATGTTATCACATTTTTTTTTAAAATACAGAATTGTGTATCCAGTCAACTGTTCATTCAGATGGAAAGGCATATTAAAATACTCTGAGACAAGCAATTTTGAAAACTTGACACACAAACAAACATATGTAGACTGTTTTCAGTGAAACAAATGAGAGGATGGTGCAAGGAACATGTCATGTATGGCTAGCAAGTATCTTTGTAAATTTGCTATTGTCTCTAAAAAATAGAAATTGAGAAACCAAAGAAAAGAGGAAACAAGAGCATGTTCAAAAATGCCAAGAATCTTTTTTATTTTATTTTAAATTCTTTATTAATTACACTTTATTCACTTTGTATCCCCCCCTGTGGTTCCCTCCCTCCTCCTGTCCTAACCCCTCCCTTCCTCCTCCCTCTGTACACATGCCTCTTCCCAAGTCCACTGATAGTGGAGGTCTTCTTTTCCTTCCTTCTGATCCTAGTCAATTAGGTCTCATCAGGAGTGTCTGCATTGTTTTCTTCTGTGGCCTGGTAAGGCTGCTTCCCCCATCAGGGGAAGGTGATTAAAGAGCAGGCCAATCAGTTCATGTCAGAGACAGTCCCTGTTCCTATTACTATGGAACCCACTTGGACACTGAACTGCCATGGGCTACATCTGTGCAGGGGTCTTAGGTTATCTCCATGCATAGTCCTTGGTTGGAGTATCAGTCTCAGGAAAGACCCCTGTGCTCAGAGTCTTAAGTCTTGAAGAGATCCCCATAATAGGTATGGGATAATGAAAATATATTGATGACCTTATCTTATATGACTGAAAATATAGACAACTTTATACAAGACAATGCAAAGGAGGAAAAAAAAAAACAACTATAGGGATATGTAGAAAATTGATGTGATACTAGAGTAGAAGTGCTGGTATGTGAAAACTACTTCACATATAAATCAGCCAATTCAACAAATAAAAAAGTAAATGTACATATTCGCTCTTCACAACACATGTTCTAAAGTATCACATGTTTAAAAAGATTTAAAAATATGATTGAAATCATTAATCAAGAAACAGAAAGTAGTGCTGGTCTTGCATGTAAGATGGTTAGTCTAATTGCCAACTTGATGAGATGCAGAATCACCAGAGAGATGAGCATCCCAGAGCGCCTGTAGGGGTCATCTTGATTATGCTGATTGAGTAGAGAGAATGAGACCACTGTGGGCGGCAGCATCCCCTTGCTGGAATCCGGGACTGGGTAAGTACAGAACCGAAGCTGAGCAGAATGGAAGCGTTCCTGGCTCTCTGTTCCTAATTATGGGTACAGCTTTACTAGTTTGTAGGAGGCTTCTCTGCCTGAAGTGCCTCACTGTGGTGAACTGTACAGCCTGGAACTGTGGGGCAATGTAACCCCTCTTCTTCCTTAGGGGCTTTTATTATATCACAGCAATAGGAAAAGAAACTAAGACAGTTGCTATACCAGCTAACAGGAAGATTACAAACTTTATACCAAAAATAACAAAGAGCTAAAATAGAGAGGTACCACACCGCTCAACAGAATTTCAGTAAATCTAAGCCAATAATTTCTTTAATTTATCATACTGAGCTTAGAAGACAATACGAATATTAGAAAAGCTATAAAAACAATTCAGCCTATGAAGTAACAAGTGCTGGTAAATAAGGGGTAAAAAGAAATTAGGGACTTAAGCAATAGGAAAGAAGAGATAAAGTTGCCTTTCTTTTCTTTTTTCTTTCTTTCAGATGGTGTACTTTCTTTCTGAGAAAAATCCATGGACTGGCGAGATGCCTCAGTGGTTAAGAGCACTTGGTCCTTTGTAGAGGATATGGGTTCATTTCCCAGAACCCTTAAAATAGCTAAGAATCACACAGAACTCCAGTTTCAGGGGATCCAACACCCTCTTCCGAACTCCCCAGACATTATGAAAGCTCATGGTGGACACACATACATACAAGCAAATCACTAATAGTCATAATTTTTTAAAGAAAAAGAAATCTACCCATGATGCATTAAAAGTAATAGTATTTGAGTAGTGTGACTGATTAAAAAGTTATATCTCTTCAACAAACAACTAGAAAACATTATTTTTAGGGCAATATCTTTTGTGTGAATATCAGAAAATATCAAATGCTGAGAGAAAAGACAGGTACAAATATGTAAGACTTCCACAGGAAATAGAAAATGATACTGGAATTTCAAAGACAATTGTTACTTATTCCTCTGTAAACATTTATGCTTTCATTTGAGATCATTTTATTTCAGCTTGAAGAATTTCCTATAGCATTCTTGAAATGTTTGAAACAGTCTCAAAAAAATTTAATGAAAATAGCGTAATTTTTAAAGAATATATTTGTTGGATATTAAAGCCTTTTAAAAAAATGTTTGTGTGCATAAAAGTGTGTTGCCTTCTCTTTATTCTGTTTGAGACTTGGTGAGCTCCCTCACTCTATAGACTAATATTTTTCATTATTTCAAGAGATGTTTTATTAAGTATTAATTCAAATACCACTTTTGCCTTATTTTCTCCTCTAATTGGAATTTTCAACTTTATCGCTTATATATTTCTAAATCAATTCACAGGCAAGTTTTAAATGATTGCATCTTTGTTTGTGCTTTTCGGGCTTATCATTTTTTTCTATTGTTTCTTTATTCCTTGTGTTTGTGTTTTTCTTTGTGGTATTGTCTTGAACTTCGGTATGTTGTCTCTTGGTCCACTTATTGGTCCAGTATGATCTTATACACCTTTAATGAGTTTTTAATCTTTAGTTATTATGAGATTTTGAAGTGTTTGAAACAGATTTTCACATCTCCTGTGTTTTTCTAAAAACATAATAATCACATATTACCAGTTAATCACATATTACCTTATCAGTTAACTCCAGAATGCAATTTACTTCTGAGTCTAACATTCTGCCTGTTATTTTCCTCTTAGTTTACAGTTACTTGTTAATTATTGTCAGTGTCCCTTTTAAGATTTGATGTAATGCTGAACATTGTAGATGTGAACTTTAGAAACTTTGGGAGGCCTTATTTTTATATAAAGAAAATGAAACTTGCTTCTGTCAGGCGGATAGGTGAACAGCAAGCACTCTTGATCCTGACAAGGCCTCGTTTTAGACATCGTGAGCTGCTATCCCCTTCAGTCTGCTTCATTCTTACAAAGACCCTCATCCCATAATTGTGGCATTCCTCGCTGGGTTGTGGCTCTCCAAGGGATTAAATGGAATGTTCACGTGGCTCACTGGAGTCATGATAGAACTTATACTCTGTCTTCTGGGCCTACAACACCTCCTGCTACTGACAGCGCGTCTCAGCTCTGCTGTTGCTTTTGCAGCTTAGAAGATTCTTTCATGTGTGTAGCACAGGAGCTGAGTGGGGCAAAGGAGAAATTTCAGGCAGATGTCTAGGAATTGCATCTCTTCAGAATCCCCTCCTCTGGGCTACCTACTTCTTCTGAACCCCTCTCTCCACTTCTCAGCCTTGCAGGCCTGTGCCATAACCACTTCTCTGCAGCCTTGGGCATTAATTGTCTCAACTGAAGGTGGGAAAGGGAAGGAAGAAGAATGTTGAGTGTCTACCTTGTGAGCTTCCCACAGCTTGAGCTTAGGAACTTTTGCCTGATTTGGCTTCTTTCCATGCTTTCAAACTGTTATCTCATAGACTTTGACCAAGTTTAACAGTTGGTTTTGATAAGGGGGATAGTCACGGCTAGAACTAGAAGTTTATGAAACCACAAAGAAAAACAACTTGATATTATTTTGCAGAAGTGATCATTTATGGACATTATGAATTCCACTCACATAACTGATCTTCAAAGAACTCTGAATGTGTAGGCCAGAAATATGGATATGAACATCCACAGAACTACTACACATGCCAACAAGATTTTAAAATTCTACTCAATAGGAGGATTGATGAATAAGCCATTGGGTATTCTCACTGAGCAACAGTTAGATGAACTGTAAGAAGCAATATAGTTGAGGCTTCACAACACAACCTTAGTTACAAAGTGAAATATTTAAGAGAAAATTGTCGCAGTTCGTTTTCTGTTACTATAACACAACACCATGAATCAGGAAGTTCGTGTAGAACAGAAAAGATTCTCTCCCACCCTGTAAGTGGTCTGTTTACCCCATTGATCATTTCCTTTGCTGTGCCTAAGTTTTTAATTTCGTACAATCCCATTTGTCAGTTCTTGAACTATTTATTTCCTGGGTTATTAAGTTTCTGTTTAAAGTTCTTGCCTATATGTGTGTCTTGAAGTGTATTCTTTATGTCTTTCTCTAGTAGTTTTATTGTTTCAGGTTGCAAATTAAGGTCTTTAATCCCCTTTAACTGGTTTTCATGCAGGTAAAAGATATAGATGTAATTTCATTCACTCAAATGAATACATCCAGGTTTACCAGCACGATTTTGTTAAATAGGCTTTTTGTCTCAGGATGTAGTCCATAAATGTTTACTTATGTCATGTATGTGGAAATCAAAGGACAACTTGCAAGAGTTGGCTCTGTCCTAATACCATGTGGATTCCCACGTTTGAACTTGGGGTGAAAGTCTTGATGGCAAGCACCTTTACCTGATGAGCAAACTTGCTAGCCCCAAAGTGTGTTTTTGATGCTTTTGTCTAAAAGTGGCTCTAATAGCTGTGTGGGTTTGTGTTTGGACACAGTTGCAGAAGGTAGAAGGAGACCATTAGGAGTTTGCCATGAGGAGTTTGTCCTTACTGTTTCACAATAAGGACAGAGAGATGCACAGTAGAAGCGCGTGCCAGAGCAAGACTAGATGGCAAATACAAGGTACATGGCTGGGAAACAGACAGGATAGTATAGATGGCGTAGAATAGTTATAGTGCTTAAAGCTTGTTGAATAAATCTAATAGGTCTCTGTGTGAATTATTTAGGAGCTAGGGTGGACAATAAAAAAGGCCCCTACTGATACCATAATTCTACAATGACCGGGTAGTAAAAATGTACATCATTTTAGTTCTCCGTAAAGAAATATGAATTATAAAATCTGCAAGAAAATTGATAGAACTGAAAAAATATTACATTAATTAATGTAACTTGGGCTCATAAGAACAAACCCTACATCTTCTCTCTCATTTTTATATCTGTGTGGGACAGAGGTCATGAGACTAGAAGGGCCCATGAGAGAAGAAAAAGAGGTCTTAAAGAAGGGGATAGAAAAGGGGATAGGAATGGTACAAGTGGGAGATGGAGGAGAGGAGTAATTAGGGAGAGCATTGACCAAAACTACATGTTATAAAATGCTATAAGGTCATCTATTACTATGCTAAGTGGAAATTTCAGAGACAGAATGCTTGCCTCTGCAAAGGGCTATTACACTGCATCACAGCATGGCAAAATGTAAACTCAAATGTGTGTAAAGTAGGCTGCGAGAGCCAGCTGACAATTGTCTTAGGACAATTCACTCCGAGAACTGGCATGCTTCTGTAATAATGGCATTGGTGCATTCCTGAGGTCTCCACACAGGTAAACGAATCACGTCTTAAAGGTTCATCTTTCATGACTGTTATATTGGCAATTAAAGTTCCAACATATGAACTTCTGACACATTCCAATCACTGGATTTGTCCTCTCTTTGCTCTTTCCTCTGCAAGAGTGGGATTTATATCTCTCCTCCTGCAGTGCATGTGAATGCAGAACTTATTTGTCATCAGTAAAGTATACAACAAGGAATACAAAGGACAGGGCATCAGTGCTAGGTCAAAAGAACACCTAGCTCCTGCCCTTTGTGGGGTAAAGGAGTTAGAATTCTGAGGAGCCTGCATTAAAAGCAAAGAGTGTTGTAACGGAAGACTTGGTTTCTTTTAAAACTCAGTTATGTTATATAAATATGTTTTTGTTTTAATCCCAAGTGTGGGATTTTAGTTTGGGCTTTATTTGTCCATAGCTGATAACTGCCTCCTGTGGGGTGTGGCCTTTGCCAGCTGGTAATGGCCTGACTCATGCAGCACACAGAGGGGGTTGGTCTAGGACTCTGAGGGATATAAATATGAGAGCCCAGAAAGAGAAAGTGTGGTGTGTGGTGTGTGGTGTGTTGTGTGTGGCAGTTTGGAGGGATCAGAGATGGATGGGTGACAGTTTGGAGAGATGCTTTGTGGCACAGTGGCTTGGGCTTGGAGGAGATACGTGGAGGAGACTGCTTGCTACATTTGCTGTTGATGGAGATTGGTATAGCCCCCAAAGAACCCATAGACCCTAAACATCCAGAAGTAAGGGTTCTGGTCCCCTCTCCCCACTAATCTTCTCTCTTCTACCTAGGGTTGGGGTATTGGAAGGGAGAGGCTTTAAGGAACTCCAAATAAAAAGGAGTTTAAAAAAAAAAAAAGCACTACAGAGTATAATCACTCTGATGACACTGTGTTGTAAGGATGCTCAGGGGAAAGGTAGCTATGACTAACTAGCACTCTAGTCTGAGCAGAGAAATAGTCTAAACTTCTGTGGCTGAAGATGCCTCTAGATGATTCTAATCTATAGCTGTGGCCCTCCAACCAGCGCATCTTCTATCTGAGACCCAGACATCCTGAAGTAAAAGCAGACTGTCCCTTTTAATGTGGTTTTGAATTCCTGGCCCAGAGAATCCTAATTCCTGGTAAAAGTGTTATGTGTCTTTGAGTTTTTCAAGTGTCACCCGAAGTTGAGCCTAAGAACTCTAAGCAATGGGCACAAAGCCGCTGCTTAGAGGGAGGCCGCTCCAGCCATGTGTCCAATGCCTAGCCTTGTGGCCTTAGATCAGCCTTTGTTTTACGGATCTAAAATTTCTCTTTACAAATACCTGCCCTGGTAACTCAAAAGATTATTGTGAAGATGAAAAGGGGTACTAGATGTGAAAGCACTTTGGAAACGGGAATGCTCTAGGCAAATAAACGTTATTACATGTTTACAATAACCTGCTCCCGAAGGGCTGTGGTTGGGGAGTACTCTAATGAAGAGTCTGTAGCAGCTAGGATCTGAACTCCTAAAGCCAAAGGCATGAGAGATCTCAAATTAATTCCTCGCTAGAGATCATTAAATCCAACCATTCATCAAACAAGACTTGTCCACACCTATTGTAAGATAAAAAAGTTGGATGCAGCGCATTTTATGAAAAAAGAAAAAAAGAACAACAACAACAACAAACTTAGGGCAAGCAGTCCAACCTCAAAAAAAAAAAAAAAAAAAAAACAAGACAAAAATGTTATCGTTAGATGCCAAAAAAAAAATAAAGTACAGAGTAATAGAATACTGGGAGCTTTCTGTAGGCTGTTTCCAGAACCCTGTGGAAGAAAAGTGAAAAGAGAAAAAGAATTAGCACACTTTTAGAACCGACAGAGTGCTGGGAATTATGCCAGACTCCATATATGCCAACTCACTTGACCCTCACGTTACTAATGACTCTTCAAGATGACTTTCTATCATCTACCTTTCCCAGCAGAGAAACAGGCATCTATGTAGATTATTGTGACCACATTCACACTTGGAGCAAGTCAGCATCAAAGGCCAGGGCTAGTGATATTGCACTGTGATGCTAGCCCCAAGTATATTTCCTCTCTTGAATTATTTTTCTACTCACATTACAAAACAAAAAAACAAACAAGCAACAAATAAGAACAATAAAACCAATCTCTGCTCAGGTTCACAGCATTTTTATTCTATCAGTTCATTCTAAAATCTTATCGTAGAAGAACAAAAAGTAGTATCTCACTTGCACAGCTTCTTCAATGTTTACAAAGTATACTCACATCTTTTACTGCTTGATCTTTAACAGTCCTGTCAGGAAGGCATGTGTGACAGCCAGCATCATACAGACATTCAGCAAGGGGAGGATTTGTGCTTCGTTTGCTGCCACATAAAGGCTTTCCATCAGGCTCAGGGTGTCCACAGAGTAACCTCTTCACACCACTGATTCTATCATGACAAAACACATGCTTTTGTGTGAAAGAGTGGCTATAAAGCTATTTTCAGAATCACTCCTGGGTACCTTCAGTTGCTTTGTGGTTCACTTCCTGTTGCCGCTGGTTGAAGAGTTACTTGGTTTTTTTCCTTGTAATGTGCCTGGCAGAAGAAAGCGTTCTCATTATCTGACCAAGGGTGGCTTTGAACTTCTGATCCTCCTGCCTCTACCTCACAAATTCCGGGATTACAGGTACCAGACACCACACCTGGTTTATGTGGTAGAGGGGCTGAACTCAGGGCTGCAAGAACGCTAGACAAGCACTCCAGCAACTGAGCCACCTTGTTAGCCACAGAAAGTTCTAGAAGACGGAGAATGGGCAGCTCTGCCATTTCTTAGTTGCCTGAATCTCTTTGTGGTATAAATACTATCTTCAATCGGCTCGCTGTATGAATCCTTTAAGGCAGAAATTGTTTTTGCCGCATGGAAGTCCAGTTTGACAAAATAAGACAGGATAATACAAACTGCAGGGCCACTTGATAGGGTTCCTCTTCACAGTACACTGAAGGCTAAAGAAAGAATGAATGCGGGGATAAATAAATTGGTGGTGCACACTTGCAATCTCAGCACTCGGGATGCAGAGGCAGGATAGATGTCTCGAGTTCAAGGCCAGCCTGGTCCACATTGTAAGTTCCAGAGCAGCCAAGCCAGACTGGCTAGCCAGGACAACACTGTGATATGTTGTCTCAAACATACAAACAACAATGACAAAAAAAAAAAAAAGTGGATTATCATAGCCTTCAATTCTCATTCTTCCCAATTGGCTGGGATGTTATGAAATATGCACGGGTATAAGATGGAAAAGTTTTCTTTATTTTTAAGATTAGAAATATAAGTAGAAGTTCTGGGTGGACCGGAATATCCAAACATAGAGTATATACAAATAAGCGGGAACCCAACACAAGTGCCGTGGCTCACACAAGCGTTGATTTGCCGCGTTTGATTTTGGACTGCGGTTGGAGAAAAGTAGGTGATGAGTTCAGTGAACCACCCTTCGTTGGTCTTCTCAACCTTCAGTTATTGCTTCTTCAGTTATTTCAAAAACCATGTAACCGGAAGATCTAACACTCCTGCCCTCACTGGCTGCTCCTCCAAGAGCTCATGACCACAGCCACTGCGACACCCGGGGGGCATGGTTTTCTCTGTTGGGCTCAGTCTCTTCTATGAAATGGACAGTTACCCAGTTTTAAAATTCTGGAGTTACATATGCAGGCTTTTGAGTAGGAAAGTATGACTGTTCCTTGGTCTGTGTTTGGCTGAGTTCATCTCTTCCACGTGTAGTGTTCTTTCCTGTAGAGTAGACTTGGAGCCCTTCACCTTTCCCCGGGATCCTTCACAGGGGTTCATACTAAGAAAACCAGATTATCTGAGAACAAACCATTTTAGGATCTATTTGATGTCTCTGTGTGTGTTTGTGTACATAGATGTGTGCACGTGTCCCCGGAGGTCAGAAGAGGGGTGTTGGGTCCCTTGGAGCTGGAGTTACAGGCATTTGTGAGCCGCCTCATGAGGGTGGTGGGCTCTGAACTCCTCGAACAGAGCAGTGCTTGGTCGGAACCACTGAGCCATCTCCGGCCCTGACAATGCTTTAATCCAGCACTGTGCAAACAGCTCCACAGAAAGTGAGTGAAGGAAAGAGCTGACAATACCTGCTGAATGATAACCTTGCCTGGGTCACGGGAGCCCAGAGCACATGCTGACTAGTCCCTGCTCCCATGACCTCTCCAGGCTCCCCAGATGCTGGCTGCATAGGCAATGGCCCTTCAGCTGCCAAAATTACTAGACTTTGTAAAGGGATTTGTATAAGGCTCAGAGCCTGTCTAAAATTGTGATGTTTCCCTGACATAGAAGAGGGAAGTTGTCCTAAGGTGCACAGCAATTAAAAGCATGGAAAGCTGGCGGGGGTGAAGGGGGTGGCTATGCCTTTCCATATTTGTGTACAGCTCCTGAACCCTAGAAACCGCTCAGTTGGGAATAAATATTTATCTAGGATACAAGAACAAGAATGATCCTTATAATAGCTATTAGGATAGCAAGGGCAGTTCAGTGTTTCAACCATGTACTTTCTTATGACCTGTCTCTCTGCATTTATCCACAGAAATAACCACAGGTTAACAAAGAGATGGATATGAACACTTCCACACTGCAGCAGTGCTTGAATGGGAAACTCTAGAAACAGTTGAAATGTCCATCAATAGGAAATTAGTTAAAGCAGTGCTTTTTAGTTTTAGAGGAGATGGTATGAAGGTGACATATTTTCTTCTGTGCAATAAACATTACAAAATCCTGTGAGTCAGCAATGCTGTGCTACTAACCCCTGAAAAAGAAAAGGGATAGCAGGAGTGTAAAGGCAGATCTGCTACACAAGAACCTCTGGAAATGTCTGAGAGCATGTTGGCTCTCAGAAAAGGTTCTTCAGTGGGTCAGATGGTGATATCTGTAGAAGACTTACAGATTAACATTAATATTTTACCAACCTTAATTCTCTATCTCCTGGTTTTACTAAATACTGAGAGAATACTCACAAATAATCTATATTTGCAACTCTTTTGTAAGCCTGAAATTATTTTGTAATACAGAGTTTAAATTTCATCTATGCCCTGCTCAAAAAGAGGAAAATCATGCCTAGTACTGGAAACCTAGCCAACTACCCAGGCCTATAGTGAAGCTATGGATCTCGGGGAAGAATCTCCAATCATCATTTTAATACACCAGCATAATTCCTAACTACAATCTAGTCCTTACACCCACAGGTGAATAGAGGTCACACTCCTCAACAAGGAAACTTCTCTTTGCAACAAGTGGAGACCTTTACAGAAAACCATAATCAATCAAAACAGAGCTGAGGACCTGAGTCCCGGGGGAGAGGGGCATCTATAAACCTACACCAGAACTCAAGGCTCAGGGATCTTTTCAGAAGAGGGGATGGAAAGATTTTAAGAGCCAGAGGAGTAGGAAGTTTGTGTGAGATTGTATCTCCTAGGAATGTCAGAGGCTACACCCGTAAAACCTCACCACCATGACTGGCTAAGCACATGCTGAACAAGGACAACAACAGATATGTCAAAGTGGAGGCAGGAAAGCCCAGGAAGCCTCACAAACACTCCAGACAACTAAGAAATACAGGAGAAAAAGTCTTTCCCAGGAAAGAGCACATAATTTGGTTATCCATCACCAAATGGTAAGCCCTGAAATATACATCCCAGTAACATTATATAGACTGATCACGTTGTATTTATGTATTTAGGAATAGATAGATACATGTGTATATATAAGTATGTACGTATGTATGCATGAAAAAATAGCCATGAATTTGAAAAAAACAAGGAGGGCTATATGGGAGGGCTTGGAGAGGGGAAAGGGAAGGGGGAAAGGATGCAATTGTATTATAATCTCAAGAGATACAAAAAAGAATTTTTAAAAATTGTATCTTTTCTGCTGTTATTGACAGTGTAGCAGGTTTTAGTTCTGAGTGCTGTCCAATGCTATGTGAGGCTCCTCTCAGGATGAACCTGTTGGGAAATACAATACTGTGTCAGTTAAACCATCCAGCTCCTTCTGGCCCCTTTCGTTGTTTTGATCTACAAAATCACTTTCCGGGTTGAATGTTAAATAAATGGAAGCAACATTGAGACCAGGCAGGAAATCGCTTCCCCTCATGTCTAGCGCCTGTTCGGCCTTCCTAGCAGCAGCCCACAATTGAGACAGCAGCACCCAGCATGATGTCATTCTCACAGGAGCAGGGACTTTGCTTACTCACACACAGTGTGAGCCCATCTTCTCAACATGAAACAAGAAGTTACTTGAAGTTACTCGGGGTGACGCCATACCCTACCCCTATACACGCACATACACACCACCACCACACACACACACACATGCACACACACACTCTGATTTGTAGCAAATGTAGTCAGTGGAGCCCTTTTTGTCTTTTTTGCCTTGGGTAGCTGAGCGGATGTATTTGCTTCTGGCCATAGGCCTGCAGAAATGCATATATTTCTGCTTCTATCCTAGACAGAATGTCCAGATTAATCTTTCTAAACTATTTCCTGGTCCTAAACTACACAATTTAATACAAAGAGAAACAGGTTCCTAAGCTAAACACTTAAGTTCTCATGCAGTGTTCACCCACCTGTCTCTTTCTCCCAAACAGCCTTCCATTCCAAGAAGACTGGTCATTGGCTCTCGAACACAGCGTATGTCTTCCTTCCTCTGGCCATTGTTCCTGTTGTGTTCTGCTCATGGAATGCTCCTCCAGCCTTCCTTTCCAACCAGCACTTTCCAACCAATTTTCTTCAAGGAAATTGCTCTAGTTTGGATGCCTGTTGAATGTGTCACACCCCCCACCCCCGGTTCCTATGTAGATGTTTGATCTTCACTGTGACGTTTTCAGAGGACAGACTCTTAACCTGACTGTTGTGTTGTGCTTAGTGGTGGGGCCTCTGGGAGATGGGTGGACTTAGACGAGAGTCCCCAGGAGTGAGTAACAGTGGTGTTGTAAGAAAATGTTCTCTTTTGCCCTTCTCTCTCTCTCTCTTTTCTCTCTCATTCTCTCTCTCATTCACTCTCTTTCTTTCTCTCTTGCTTTCTTACTTTCTCTCCTGCTCACTCGCTTGCTTGCTCAGCTCTGCTCTGCTTTGCCTTGGGGCTCTGGCAGGAAAAAGGTTACAGTCATATGTAGACATTTGCACATCCAGAAATGTGAACTATGAGCTGAATAAATGCTTTTTCTTTGTGGAGTAGCTCTTCTTCAGGTTAACGCTTTGAATCAATGGGGTTACACAGCAGTATGTCCAGGATAGTGTAGAACAGAAAAAGACTAGGTTAATACTTAAGATTTGTGGTTAAGGCTAAGTGGTAGAGAGCTTGTCTAGGATATGCAAAGCTTTAAGATAAATCCCAGTGTGTGTCCTTGCATGTACACACACACACATACACAGGGAGAGAGAGACAGACAGACAGACAGACAGACAGACAGACAGAGACAGAAAAAGGAAAAATAGAAAATAAATGAATCAATGCAAAAGCTCATCAAATGTGGTCTGTGTATCTAATGCATGCAAGAGCCCTTGTAGAGGACCTAGGATCCTTCCTCAGCACCCACACGATGGCTTAAAACTATCTGTAACTCAGGTTCGGGGGACATCTGAAACCCTCTTCTGACCTCCCCAGGCAGCAGGCATGATTGTGGTACACATACATACAGGCAAGCAAAATACTGATAGACATAAAATAAAAATAAGTAAACGTTTTAAAAAGAAAAAAATAAACTTGTTAAATTTGCAGGAAGATGAATGGAACTAGAAAGAATTAAGTAAGGTAGCCCTGGTTCAGAAAGACAGATACTGTAGTTCTGTAGTTCTCCCTCATGTGTGAAGCCTATGAAAGGACACATGAGAGGGGAAAAAGAGGCATTGTGAGAAGAGGGTAGGGGGTTCACATGTGATATGAAAGTGGAAGGAGGGAAGAATGAAGAGCAATCCCATAGGTATCTACAAATGTCAGTAACCGGGGACAGAAACAAACGTTGGATAACATTTTAGTACCTCTTGCTTGGTCATTTCTATAACAACAAGGCACTCCACCCACCCACCTGTCAACAAGATCATTGGAATGGAAGGAAAACTCAGTTCTCCCAATGGGTCAGGGCTGGTTGCCCAATCCAGGATTTTAAGACAAGTGGATTCAACCTCAGTCCATCTCTCATTTCCTTTTTTTTTTTTTTTTCCGTGGGAGGCGGAGACATTCATCCACAAAGGGAGACGGTGGTAAGAGACTTGAATTCTGGACTAGTGAAAGCAAAGATATCACTTTGCTCATAGTGAAACATCCGCTAGAAAAGAGAAGTGACTGCTCGCAGCCCGGTGGTGACGGTGTCTGGTCTGTGAGCTCTGAGGGATTGTTTGCCTGGTTCAGTAAATATTGAATGAGTAAACAGAGGCCGAAGCTGGCTCTAGAATAAGTTTCTGTTGTCACTCTGGATCCCGGTGCCCTTTCCTCCAAGTGATCAGCATCTTCCTCTTTCTTAAGTGTGTGTGAGCCCTGCATCTCTTTATTCGTGTTTGTCTTTCTCCCTGTACTTGGTAGATACAGGGACTTTCTGAGCTGCATGTAGTAACCAGGACTGGAGCGATGGCTCAGCTGTTTAGAATACCAGCTGCTCCTCTAGAGATTCATAGTAAGGTTGCAGCCAAATAACAAAACATAAACAAACACCTGTAATAAAGTTTAAAGAGCCTCCTCAGCTTATTTGTTGGTGAATGTTTCATCGCAAAAACTGTTCTGTTTGTTTATCTTTATGGGTATCATGTCTACACAAGGCTACTAAAATGGGCTCTGGTGTTTTGTCGCGGGGCATCTTTCATGGTGGTCTCATGTGGTAAGTAGTGTCTACAGGGTGCCCTGTCATCTTGTCCTCTTGCTTGTCTCTCCATTATATCCTGTCAATAATCAAATGTTTAGATGGTAATTCTGGCCTGTAGAGGGAAAAATCTCCAGACGTTCAGTTTTCAGGGGAAGCTCTGCCCCCTTAGCTTTTTGCTGAGGGACTGAGCATGAAGTAGATATATAGTGTCTTTTGAAAAATGATCAAACAGTTTTGAAGTGAAATGTCTTAGTCTGGGAATATCTTGAAATGCACACCTAGAAGATTTTTGTTGATGGTGGCACTGCTTTGGGCTAGGGAACCTGATACATGAAGTCAAGTAGGCTTGTCTTGTTTGTTGTAGTTACTGTCTGTTTCCTAAGCCTTCCACGTTGCTTGGTGCGTTGTCAGTATGAAAGTATGAAGTCAGGGCTGAGATTTCCTCTGGTATTTACTTGCTTCTCTCCCCGTGTCTTACACTTCTTTTTCATTAGGCCACTGTTAAGCCAGCAAGTAAATTCAAGCTTCAAAAGCTAAGCTTTCTTGATCTCTGAAACTAAATATCTCACCTACCAAGCACCTCAAAATCACAGGTTGTACCCCCCTTGGATAAAGGAATGTTTAAAAAAATCATCAATAAAACTCATTTAGTGAAATGATTTAGTTGAAATGAAGTCACTGTGAATGATTCATGACAGACCTCCCAATTCTAGCTTGATATGCCAATTACCATATTCCTGATGGCATTTTTAGCATGGTTTCTCTTGCCTTAATTGCATAGATAAAATAAATGTTAATTCAGACAAAGCGAAGAAACAGGCAGAATTTCACTGGGAAATGAGAAGATTCAAATATGCCACGACTGCTTTCTTTGGATGTGCAGGTTGACTATGGATGTGGGAACCTAAGAAGGTCTCTGTTATTAACACAAAGAGAGGTTGGTGAAGTCATCAAGGCCTGGTTTGATTCACTGCAAAGAGGAGTTTTCAGATCAGTGTGGTGGAATACAGCTGACATCCCAACACTTAAGGGATGGAAATCTTTAGGTTCAGGAGTTTATATATACTTATCTCCATCGTGAGTTCAAGACTAGTCTGTCTCAAAATATAAAAATTAAAAAAAAATACAAAACAAAAACAAAGAAGAGTAAGAAAGAAGGAGGATGGAGAAGGAGAAGAATAAGGGAGAAGAGAAGAAGGGGAAGAGGAGGAGGAGAAGAAGACTCTGTTAGAACAGTTTATAAATGACAAATGGAACAGTCTGCTTCAGGAGCTAGTGAGTCACTGTCGGCTAAAAAGTGTTTATTGGGTACTTGGTACAAGCTAGGCACTGTTTAAAGAAATGAAGTTACAGGAATGAAGACAGCAGAATTATTGATCATAAGGCAAGCGCAGAGCAGTAAGGAAGCAACAAGAGTAAGTAAGTAACAGTTGTGTTTTGACAAATGCTCCAGCAGAGGTGGAGATGACATACAGGGGTATGGGAAGGGCTTTTTAAAAGCCTGTGATCAAGAAGGGCTTCAGAGAGAAGACGACGTTGGAATAGAATCTCAGAAAGTAATTCGTACATTGTAGAATATTGGCAATACTTAGGTCTTAAGGGGGTGGGCAAAGAGTAATCTTGGGAAGGATTTGTTGGAGGACTGGATGAACTATAGTTCTAGTTTCTTTTATCCCAAGGAGTGTATACCCTATTGGCTCAAACACACCTCAAAAACTCCACTTTTGAGGATAGAAGGTAGGAGGATGGTGTAATTACATTTTAATTAAACATAATAAAATTTAAAATATCAATTTCTCCCCTGCCCCAAGAATATAAAACCGTTAGAAATCGTTTGCTAGACTCTGCCCACAGAGTGACCACTCAGGATAGGATCCCGGCATGTGCAGTCAACACAGTGACAGAATGTTCAGCGCTCTGGGAATAACAGGTTTCTCTACTTTTACAACTCTATCACATTTACCATTTGTCACGTTCCCAGAAAATCCACTCACGGTAGATGGCGTCAGGGCAAATTTCATTCTGTTTGGATAATGCATGCAGTACCCTATGGAATTCAACTTTCAGAAGTTCCCTAGATAATCTAATTCTCCAGGACTTCTACCAATGAAGGACATGTTCCTTTGTATGTTGGCATGTTACTTGAATGACGTTTTATTTAAAATGCATTTCACAGATCATACAGAGTGGTTAACACTTGAACTCTTTGGTGATTTAAAAAAAAAATAAACTTCATCAGTCCTTGGTGATCACTTTTTGGGCCTGGATGTTTTGCTGCATCAACTGTAAGCTTCTTGACTGACCATCAGGATGATGAGTGGAGAAGAATAAAACAAAGAGTGTTCATGAACTGCCAGAGGCTCTTGTTTGTCTATTTTTTTTTCCTGCTGATTTTCTGCCTCTGGAAGAAAATCTCTGATGCCTAAGCTGGCAAGATGCTCTAAGTTGTTAATTTAATGTCCCTTATTAGTAAAATTGACTCTAAAAGAATCGACTTTAGGAACCCTGAAGCAGCAGGCATTAAATCACCTACATGCCTAATATAACCAGGGCAAGCACACTGCTTAAGCTGAGACTGTTCATCTGGCTTCCGGGACCGTTTCTACCACCTTTTCTAGTAAAACCATTTTTCAAGTCATCCATAAATTCCAATAAAGTAATGTGTATAAAATCATATTCATAAGCTGGGTGGTGGTGGAACACGCCTTTAATCCCAGCACCTGTGAGGCAGAGGCAGGCAAATCTCTGAGTTCAGGACTGTCAGGGTGCCACAGAGAAACCCTTTCTCAAACAAAAAAAAAAAAAAAAACCAAGTTATTCATGATCACCTAACCCTGGAAACAATTCACAAGTCCATAGATTGGTAGACAGCAAAAGCACTAGAAAACTCATACAATGAATTTATCTTCAGCAATTAAAAAAAAAAATCTATTTATAGGGGTTTCCAGTGTGTTGTGAGTAAAAAGTAAATTTTAGGATTCATTTCATTTATGTGACATTCTAAAAAAAAAAAAAAAAAAAACTGGCTGGCTGCCAGGCTCTCGGGATGGACAAGGCATTGACTATGAAAGACCAAAAAGAATTTTTCTTTTCATGAAACTATTCTATGCTTTGACTATGATATGGGCTAAATAGCTATAGGCATTTGTCAAAACTCTCTCATACACAAATCAGTCAGTCGATCAATCAGTTAAAAATAAAGAATGATGAACCACAATCAAGCTGGACCTATCCTAAGTGTGCAAAAACAGGTGGTTCAACATTCACAAACCAATTCATGTAACAATGCAGTGACAGGTTAAAGAGCAAATGCCACACGCACTCGTCAATAATACAGAAGAGGTATTTGACAGAATCCAGCACCCACTCACCATCATGCATAACGACTGTGATACTTGGCATCATCTCGTTGTCAAAACCCAGAGCACACACAATTTTTACAGTGAACCCTAACACAAAGTCTAAGCCCTGAGTGATAATACTTCGTCATTCACTGAAGGGTCACTGACTATAATGTTCCCTTGGGGGGTGGGATATCAAGAGTGGGGCAGCTTGTGCGTGTGTAGGGACAGGCGACATAAGGAAGCCCATTAGTGCTGGTCTCACCAAACTGCCGCAATAATGATGATGATGATGATGATGATGATGATGATGATGATGATGATGCTCACAACAGCAGCAAAGAATAAGTAACACAGAAAGCCAGGACAGCTGTAAGCAGTGGTTCTCAGAGTGTTGTCCTGGAACCCCTGTGGCTCTCTGGAACCCTACTGGGGAGAGGGAATTTCACAACAGAGATTTCATAACGACCCTAGCTAGCACAGTGCACCAGTTGTTTCTCTCACAGTCATTTAATCATGAATGTGAATGGAGTTTTCCAGAGGCGACATGACATGTGATATTGCAACAGAGGGCATGTGGCGGCAGCTAGGGCAGGTCAGTTGTCCCCAGTTAGGCAAGACACTAGAGAGATTTTGAAAAAAAAAAAAAAAAGTTAAACAGTAATTGTCTTCTCGGTGCATCAGTTTTGGTGAGGGAAATAGCTGGGTTTTGTGTTTTGAGTTTTTTTTGTTTGTTTTGTTTTTTTAAATATGCCGTTTTAGCATGTAATGAGTTTATTATCCTTTTAAATAAGAGAAAAATAAACATTTTCTTATTTTCTTTCTCTTTTACTGTTTTAAAGGGACGTGGAGGGTGGCTCCTTTGTGAAGATTAACAGAGAGTTACAAAGCCACCAGCATGGATTATCATATCTAAATGAATGTTGAGGAATCCAGGTTATGGGCCCTCTCACAAGAGTAAACAGAGGCTTCTCCTTCTGGAAAGGGGAAATTGGCAGGGGGGACGGGGGGGGGTGTCTAGGCTGGTGCAATTTGCTAAGGAGTGAGAAGACACTAAGCAGAGCAAACAGACATCATGCAAGTCCACTGGACTCTAGAACAAAGACCAAGGCACAGAAAACGAAAGCTGAAGCGAGCAACTAGGATGGGTCAAGAGTTCGAGCACGTGAGTATGTGTGTGGTATGTGTGTGCAGGTATGCACGCTTGTATGTACATTTGTGGAGGCTGGAATGTTGCTCTCTTTTGCTCTTCACTTTACTCCCTTGACATAGAGTCTGTTCCTGAACCCTACTTTCACCTTTCCTGGCTAGGCTGATGGGTCAGTGAGCTCCCTGGCTCTGCCTGTCTTCACCTCCCCATGCTAATGACAGTCTTATACAGCCATGTCTGGGTTACATCACAGGTGCTGGGGATTCAGCTCAGGTCCTCAGGATTGCACACAAGGACTCTTAATCACCGAGCCACGTCTTCAGCACCATGTGTGTATTTCTCTTAACGCATTGTTGGGTTCAGTCTTTATTTTGCCCAGGAGTTTTGCCTCTGTGTTTATTAGAGATACTGTCCTGCGGAGGTTGTCTTTATTTGTGTTGACTGTCTGGTTTTGGCATTAGGGTAATGGCAGCCTCACTGAATATACATTTGGGAACTATTTCCTGTTACATTATCTTCTGAAAGAGGATTGGTGCCGTTATTTCCTTTAAAAATTCAACAATGAACACATCTGATCTCCCTCCTTTAAAGAAAAATGTATCGTGGTAGCTGTAGCCTTAATGCAGTTGCAAGTGGAGACAAAGCGGGATATCATGTATCCTTTACCTATCTCCCTAGTGCTAACATCTGTGGCTGTGTACTGTTATGGCACAACCATAGCCTTGGTATTCGGCCCAGACTAACATCAGATTCACAGTGTAGCCTACAGTAACCTCAAATTTGCAGCAATCTTTCTGTTTTGGCTTCCTGAGTGCTGGAATTACAAGGTGTGTCCCACCGTGCCTGGGTGTTACCATCTATGTTATTTAGATTTCTTCCTTTTACTTGAACTCATTTGTGTGCCTCTGTGTAGTTCCATGAACATTTAGCATAAGTATTGGCATGCTATCTGTGACCAGAATCCAGATTTAAAAAAAAAAAAAAAAGCCTAGATTCTTTTTAATCCATACTGTCAAAATCTGGACATATCTTTGTTGTGATGGCTGACGTTGATTTTCACCTGGACAGCGTGTAAGATCACCTAGGAGACAAGCCTCTAGCCATGCCTCTGAGGAATTACATAGATCGGGTTACTTGAGCAAGTTAGGTGAAACTTAACTGGGGGCGGGACCATCTCATACTCTGAGATTCTGGGCTGAATAAAAGGACAAAAACAACTGAGCTCCGGCATTCATTTTTCTACTTCCTGACTGTGGATGAAATGAAACCTTTGTTTTACATGTTTCCCTGGAACTTCCTCCTCCCTCTACAACTTCCCCACCATGGTGGACTGTACCCTCAAACTGTGAGCCCGAATAAACCTTTCCTTCCTATAAGTTGCTTTTGTGTGTGTGTTTTTATTGTAACAATGAGAAACGTAAGTAAGACAATTGCCGGCACAGTTTTTAGGGGACATCCAGGAACAGTTCCCGGGATCTCTTTGTTCTGTTGTCTGTGGGAGCGGTCTCATAGGCCATTTCGAAGAGCTGTTAGTGTGCTTTTCTTTCTGTGTCACTTACTGAATTCAGCATCATGTTCATGTCACGTACACGACACATTTTTGCTGATGACCACAACACATCTTTCCCCAGGTGAGAGATAACCTATCTACAGTTTCAGGGCTGTGGGACAGCATTCCGCATCTGTGACAGTCAACGAGTGTTCTTTTCAACCTGTCTCCCAGGAGTTTGTAATTACACAGAGTACTGTTAGTTTGGGAGGAAGTGCCTCATGATATAACTCATTTATTCATTAACCAGTTTTGGGAGATGACTTTTGTGTCAGTTCTAGTAAGGAACCAAAGATGAGTTGAACAGATATTTCCATAGACAAAACTTATACACTAGCCAGGAAAACATGACATTTATGTCAGTCTTCTGCAAAATAACATCTTCACAATACTGCGCCCAGCCAGGCAAACACCCATTCACACCTATTCACTGTGGGCATGATGTCCTTTTCTCTACTCTTCTTCATGCTATTTCCTCCTCTTTATGAATAGTTTCACAATACCCCAAGCAGGATATATATGTTGCTTACGAATGTGTCTGAGCTCCCTGGTAGATAAAATACTTTGCGAATAGGATCTAGTTCTATTAAGCTGAGGCTCCAACATTGGCATCCCCAAACACAGGCAAACAGTCATATTCTGATAAAGCACAGCAGCTAGTTGATGAGGTAGGAATCAACCAAGGTTCCCCATCCACAACTCTACACATAAAAATGAAGATCCAGTTAAGCTGTGAACATTTGATGTAGAACTTGAGAAAACATGGGCAAAAAGCGCAGGGCCACAGAACATTCTCAAATTTGTTTTTGTAATCCCAAAGCTTACAAGCAAGCGTTCCTCTGTTTCTTGCAGGAAAGAACATCCCCCTAGGTTCTAAGTAAAACTCCCCCAGGAATTGAAAGATTAGGAAATACTCTGCAAGAGAGCACCACAGCTGAACAGTGCCTTAGGGATCAGCTAGTTCAACGAACTTGTTTTAAATATGAGGAAACCGAAGTTCAGTAGAGGATGGGTTTCTTCAAGGTTACGGTGTCAACTTGCCAAGCTGATCTTGTCCTTGCCCAATAGCCTGTCTAAAGATACTGCCTGACTGGACCCTGAATGGCCACACACAATCTATAGTGTACCCGCCATGATCCTGGCAGTGCCCATCATTTGTCCAGGTTTACATGAGGTTGACAAACTATAGAGAAGGAAGATGCTGTACACAGTATGCCATCAACAGTAAGAAATGGGTCCTCTAGTGATCATTAAAAGAACTAGTCTATAGCTGTAGCTGGGAAGAAGGCCATCTTTGGAATGAAAAGCTCTTGGACTTGGGAGACCCTTGGGAGCCATTTAGAAAAGTAAGCAGAACTTGAATAAGGTGGACAGCTATATGATGATGTCATGTATGAAGGGTTAGTGGAAATGACCATGGACAAGTGCCCATCTCTGGCACTCAGTTTCCACCTGCATCAAATAAACAGGTGATAGATGATACCAAAGGTGCTAGTCTACGTTGCGTTCAATTTCCTAGTCTGACAGTGAGGACACAGACATAACTCTTTTGAAGTGAGTTGGTAGCCTGGCTATGATTAGATCCAAGGCCCCACTTTTTATCCATTGTCTATGTGGCTAGAGTCATCTCTTCCACATTGTCCTGGAACCTTGGGCTGACTTTTGCAATTGCTGTCCTCAGGCTGTTGCTCTTGACCTCTTCTTTACCTCTGGGATTATTGGCAGCATTGGAATCTGAACGCAATCTGAAAGTGGTACATGGGTCGGAGAGCTCTCTTTCTTTTCCCTGTTAAAATGAAACTAAAACAGATATGATCTTGCTCAGCCATCATCAGAGAACAGTCCTATTTCAGTAGATGGGAATGAATATTTACACAGAGACCCAAGGCCAGACATTATGCAGAGAGTGAGAGATTTTGGAATACTTAGCATTAAACTGGATGTCTCCATCAAATCCCTTTCTTCCAGGTTCAGAGAAACCTACCAAAGAAGAGGCAGAGCAAGTGTGAGAGCCAGAGGGGATGAAGAATACCAAGAAAACAAGGTTCTTTCTAAATCAACAAGATCAATGCACATATAAATTCACAAAGCCTGAAGCAGCATGCACAAGTCTGTATCAGATGGGTCTTGGGGCTGAAAGAAAAAGTAGACACACCCCTATCCGTATCCTAAGAAGCTGTCTCCCACTAATAACCACTTGCAAATAAAAATCTAGTTTTCTCCAAGGATGTCTCACAGAGAAAACAAACTACTTTTAAGGGTAGGCTGCATGCCCAGCAGGAGATGTCCAACATAAATTGAAATCTACAGCATCATTGGAGTTCCTTGTCTCATAATGTCATATGAGGGCCTTTTCTTTTATCTTTTTAAAAAATTTTATGTTTTATTATTTTTTTAATCCTACAGTTCATTTGCATAGATATTATGGCTTTCAGTTTTGTGTTTATGAAATTCCTGAGCATAAAATGAGAGGGTCTTATATATATTCTTGGGCTCTTTTTCTTTTGTTTGAGTGTTTTGTTCTATCCTGATTTGTTTCTGTTTTATCTTATTATATTTTATTTTATTATTATTATCACTTATATAGCTAGATAGAGAAAGGGGGTGAAGGATGAGAGGGGAGGTGGGTAGGAACTGAGAGGAGTAGGAATAAAGAAACTGTAGTCAAGATAAGTTGTGTGAAAAATATTTTTTCTTTTTTTTAAGATTGATTGATTGATTGATTGATTGATTAGAGGGCACCAGATCTCATTATAGATGGTTGTGAGCCATCATGTGGTTGCTGGGAATTGAACTCAGAACCTCTGGAAGAGCAGCCAGTGCTCTTAACCCCTGAGCCGTCTCTCCAGACACCCCCCCTCACAAAAAAAAAAAAAATACATTTTCAAAAAGGAAAAGTCACAAACAATTATGTGCACTCTCACTTTTAAGGTTGACTAAATGTTAGAATTAACATCACCGACAGACCAAGCATGCATTGGCCTACATGATGAAACTCTACTACCTCGCAAACACATGTTGTCATCTCAAAGCACTGAGTCATATTTTCTGTACTACCATAACACGGTTATTTGCCCTACTAGTTTTAAAAAGATTCACTCTTAATGGATACATAATATTTCTAACATTCAAATTCCTCCAGAGAAAATGCACCGAGCACAAAACAACAAGAAAAATTTTAAAGACGTTACAATATCAAGACTTGGAAATTTTCAGATTTAGGATAAATATCTTATCTCAATAATATTCTTATATGAAAGGTCTTTACTTCATTTAATAGTCGCCCTAAAATGTTCTATATTATATAGTTTATAAAATTAAAAAAAAATTTTCCAGTATTAAGTTGCTGATGGAGATTAACATTTAAATTAAAAGGAAAGAGAGGAAATGGCCATAGCCACTGGGACCAGCAAAAGTCGTGAAGCCAGTACAGCTGTTAGACACAGTTCCAGCAAAGCTGATCCAAATGCTGCAACTGCTGTCATTATTTCTCTCACTTTTTGATTCTGGGTCTCTGTGTGTTGCATTTTTGGGGAGTTTCTACATTATGATTCATTTTATGTCTTTTCTTGAGAAATTTACGTTTGAGTCTTCTTACAAAAGAAGACTTACTATCCTTTCTGCTTTGGGGTAAATAATTTTATCTGGCCTTGTTTGGAAGTCCTCCTTCCCCCCGGTGAGTGTGATAAGCACAAAGATGATAGAAATTTCTTTATGAGGCATGACTCCAGGAATCTTCTTGGGGTATCCACCCCTATGCAAACTCAAACAGAATGTTTGGAACAGGGTAAACTTAGAGATAGTTGACAAACTCCAAATGGCTAGAAGAACTGGTAACAGATGAAAAGACCTCTTTTTACAATATGTTTAGTGCTCTAAAGATAGGTATTCATACAGGGTATGCCCTTAGAGGAATAAAATTCAATAAATAACATAGATTGACTAGAATAATCCTTCTTACTTAACAGCATGGATGATGGAAGGATAAGTAGAAGGAGCTAGGTATTAGTATTTGCTATTCACAAAAGACCAGTTTGGATATTTTTTATTTATCTGGAGTACTTTAAAACTGCAAATACTGCCAGTATAAAAGCAGGCTGTCATATAATAAATTTGTTTGCTTTGGTGGAGACATTCTTTAGATTCTTTGAATTGGAGGTATGGGCCTGATGATAATAGTGAAATCTGTTCTATTTGTATTTTCTAATTGTGACTGAACTTGTAACCCTGGACATGTAATGAAAAATCAAACATGCCCAGAGACAAAGTGACATAAGCTGTACTTCTTGGAAATTCATGAGTCTCTCTTTGTCCTGTGAAATTTATATAAATAAAGAAGCAACCTGATAGCTAGTCAGTTGGAGCTGCAAGATTCCCCTGACCACCAACCACTGCCCTTTGTGCCTGACTCACTTGTCCCTTCTTATCTCTTCTGGGGAACCTGTCACCTGCTGGGGCTGGCTACTGGCAGGGAAGAATGAGAGAAGCAGAAAGAGGCAGGTCATCTTAGGATTTCTGTTTTTTAAAGACAGAATCCCAGATACACTCAAATCCCAAGTTCAAATATATACATATGAGTGCATATGATCTTACTTCTTAAACTGATAAATAAAATGACCATGAATCAAAAAGTACTTAACCTTTCTGTGCTTTGTAAAAATAATAAACATGCATCTTGTTTCTTTTAACAGTGAAAACCAAACAAAGTTTCTCCAAGTGTGTGGGAGGACAGCTGACCCTCAGTCTCTAGGTGACAGACCTTTTCTTTCACAGCAGAACCGATGGACCTGCCTGAATTCTGCAGGTTAAAGTGAGGTGACAAGCTAAATCCTGGTACAGAGAATATTACTGAGGAGAATCAGTGCTAGGTAATTAGTGTGTTGCTGGGACACCAACTTTTAAAACAGCCTTTGAAGCAGCATTTGAAGTGGACTGTCCCTGACAATTTCCCAAGCATTACTAGAAATCTGGTGATGCTCTTATCTTACTCACATGTAACCTGAATCTTACATTTTTCTCCTCCAAAGACCAGGTTGCTTCATATACCCTTGGGCCAAGATCGCCCTTCTTGATAGTGCCCTGTTTGGAGGTGACTTGCCCAGCATTACACAGAAGGGCAGCTTGAAGGACAAGATCACACAAATCACCTGCTTTCCAGTCCCCATTCGCTGTTGTTAGAGTCATATAGTGAGGGTAGGGAGAGGAAGCAGTCTCCAGAGACATAGAGTAACAATTCCTAAGCTGACTAATAAGGTTCAGATAACCAGAAGCCTAAGGTCAGAGGAGAACTTCAGGCCATCAGGAGTTGGCCAAATTGCACCTAAGTTCATGGGAGCATTCTGTCCTGTTAGCAGAAGGAGGCAGTCATGGCAGCCAAGGCCGGGCCTGTGCTTTTGGAATGGGGTCAAACTCCAGGCCCCTCTGAATCCAAACTGTGCAAGGAGCTGGATAGCAAGCAGGGGCCAGGCTGGAACACGTGCTTTTCATCAGAGACCTTGGGACCCGAGGGGGAACTTTAAACATAATTTAATTCAGTCTTCAGAGTTTGCAAGCATAGAAATTAAAGTCCAAAGTGAAGGACGGGACACGGGAGGCTCATATTGGGTCATTTGGCGATTTAGAAAGAGCACATAGGGCCATGACATGGCTTTGGTGAATGGCTGTGTTCAAAACGCCCAGGTTGGCACTTCCCGCTAAGAGCCCCTGGGCGAGCCACTTGACCATGCTGAATATTAACGCTGAAAGTGTGAAATGAGGACCTAAGCACACTGTCTCAATCATAGGGCTGGTATGACAACTAAATGATTTGTACACTGGATGCCACTGCTCATGGGATAGTGAACCTTGATGTTAACCAGTAAGCTGGACATGGCAGCCCGTCAGATACTCCCAAGTAGAGAAGGGCTTGTGAGGGAAGATCTGCTTGAGCTCGCTCAGAAATAAAATAAAGCAAAATAAGCTAGAACTATTAATCCACCCTAGCAATAAGAACAGCACTCTTCTCTGAGCGCCCACCACGCAGTGAATGGTACCTTTTTTCTTTTTCTTTTCTTTTCTCTTTTTTCTTATCATTCATTCACTCGTTCAGTCAGTCAGTCAGTCATGCAGCGACTCCAGGACTCTAACAACTACATATCTGAAGCCAATTACAAGCCTGTTCAGGTACACAGCAGAATTGAGACATGGCCTCTGTTACCTTAACATTTCTTCAGTCCTGATACCTGGGCCTTGGATTGTGTTTTCTGGCCACAGTTTGCTCTCAACCTGCTCTCACTCCTCTCCCTTGACGTAGCCCCTGCTTCCTGACATTTATTTGCATCAGAAGAAAGTGTACAAGGACTTGGTACAAGGTAATACTTCACTGAGAAACATGAAAATAGTTAAAAAAAAAAAAAAAAAGGAAAAGGTAATCTAAAAGGTAATTTCCTGTTTCCTGTTCCTGTTGTTTAAAATGGCCCTACCAGAGGATAGGTAGGTGGAAAGGGGCCTTGAATTAATTTTAAGAATTTATCAGCTCTCAGTGAAGTGGGGTGTGTGGCAGGGGTGGGGGCAGGGAGCAAAGGGATGCGCTAAAATAATTAAGCTGTGTAGGAAACCCATGCTTTAAATTGTTAAACAGAAGCCAGATCCGTAAAATGCCGTTTCACAACTCATACCCAGCACTCTCTGAGGCTTCCAGACACGCAAAGCTGCTCAGGAAGGAGTCTGGACACTTCCCCAGTATGCCTCCCCCAACCCCTTGCCACTTTGTCATACTCCTGATTGACTCAGCTTCTCCTCATAAGAGATCTCTGTCAATGTGAGACTCTGCGATAACTAAATGTCTTTGACAAGAAAAAAAAAACAAAAAAAAAAAAACAAAAACTAAAACTAAAACAAAAAACTGGGCCACTTCCACCCCATCCTCCTCTGATGGCTCCAGACTTCCCTCCCTATGGAAGACTGTTTTTCAGAAGATGGCAGCAAACAGATTCTCCTCTGCCACCTGTTCCTCTAGAAAGCTGTGCATTTCCAGTTGAAAGGTGGGGTTTTTGCTTTCCTTTGAGTGAGTTTGGGCATAGTTGTAATGCCTCAGAATTTCCTAAATGTAAGTGACCCTGTGTGGTTTCTGAAGGTATGACAGGAAAGTGGTTGTCATTTCTTTCTTGTCCTCTAGGACATTTGCTCCTGTAGCTTAGTGCCACCAACTAAGCATTCCACCCGTGCTGAGACACCATGCAGTAAGGAAACTCAAGGACTCAATGAAAGACCATGTGGAGGGGCTCAAGAAATGCCTGGCCAGTACCCCTAACCCCAGCTTCTAGTACTCCATTGCCAACTCTATCATTCCTGACACAGTGGTCACTTGGGCTACATGAGCCAGAAATGTCCAGTGTAGGCCCTTAGCATTCAAGCTAGCAGCTCTTCTGGGGTGTTTTGTCTTGTAGCAGAAGCACATGAAACCCACTCTTTCTCCACCCCATTGCTACTTCTGGCTACAGCATCACAGACACATAGCAGGGCATGTCCGTGTCCAGCCATACTCCTTCCTTCTTCATTTTATAGGTGACATTGTGCCCAGGCTCTGTCATCTACTAGATGAAACCCTTCCGAAAGTGTCTGAGACATTATTTTCCTCATCTGCAAAAGACGAACAAGACTTGTTGCCTAGATGTAGACACGGTGATTATAATTGAGTGGAGGCAGCTTACATAGTGAGTTTGGGCTAAACCAAAGACCTTGTCTCAAAATAGTAATAGTAGTAGTAGCAAATACAATTGATTCTAATAGTACATTCCACGGGACTCTCCAGAAAATGATGACTTCATTGTATAACATACTGTCCTGAGAGTGTTCCTGCAATGATTTAGATGTAAAATGCTCCCTACAGGATTATGTATTTGAACAGTTGGTCACTAGCTGAAGGCTCTGCTTTGAGAGGTGGCGGGACCTTTTGGACTAGCTGACAATCATAGGACTGAAGGGCTTGAGGGTGAAAGGCCAGAAGTAGCCCTGGCCTAAATTCTCTGTGCTCCTGACCCAGGCAACAGAATAAGACACAGGTTCCTGACACCATGCCAACCTTGCCAAGATAAACTATACTTCCAAACTGTGAATCTGTCCCCCTTCGGGCCCTTCTGTCAGGTATTCAGTGAGAAGGACAAGAAAAGTAATCAGCACAATTCAAATATCCCACCTTCTTGTAATTTTTATGACAATGTTGTAAAGCGACTTCACAACTAGGAGAATGACAAATATAGGCTGAACTGCTCATATAAGTACAAAGAACATCCATCTCCTGGGTGCGGAGTTTAGATCTTTTGCTTTCTCGATCCTGGCTCTCAACTACACAATCATGAAGCATCATAGTTCATAGCCTTAGCTTCTTCTCTCCATTTTCCTTTCTCTCTCCCTATAATCCACTCTAGTCTTGCCTGTCATACAAACTACCCTCTTCCCTATTTCTTGCACTATCTACTATACAAATATACATTTTATCAGAGCCTCAACGTGGCTTGCTGGGTCATCCAAGAAACACAAGGCTTAGTCTCACTATGAGTAAGCGGGAACATAGAGTTTTAGATGACAAAAGCCAGACACATTTAGAAGCCTTCTTCACTAATTCCATACATCCAAGCTTTCGACCAATTCCATCAACCTATTGCCCTGGAATGAGAAACGCAGACCTGGAAACCATCCAGCCCCATTGTGACTCACGCATCACAGTAAGGAACAGCTAAGCAAGGTCCTGACCTCCGTCCGGCACCTCGATCCAAAGACAAGCTTTGTGTTCCTTCTTGCGTTAGGCTGGGGAAAGCATTAGTAAAGTTTCTCCTCACAAGTCAGAGTGAATGTTGGTCACCACAAAAGAAACCTAGGCAGAGAGTCACGGGAGGGATTTCACTCCTGAGGAAAGCCACGAGCCTCTCTAGGAAAGGCAGCCCAGGGGTACCAAACCTGAGTGTAGAGATGACCTGGCTCTTCTATTATGTGTTCCTATGTCTGTAAGAACATTGAGAGCTTTGGGGATAGTATCAAAGAGGAGAGTCAAGACCGATTGTTTAATAACTTTAATTTTAAAAGCCAGAGTGAGTGTGCAAGGATGTATGACCTCAGGACAAATAACACCTTTTCATTTTCCATCTTTTTGTTAAAAAGTCAACGGAAGGTAGTATGGAAAGTCAGGAAGGGTACATGGCAATCTTCTGGACTGTTAATGTCTCTGATAGATTCCTCATCTCTGTGATAAGGATTAATAGCCAAAGAATGGGACAAGAGAGAGAATTAAGTCAGTAGTTAAGAAAAAGTCTGTGAGGCACCTGACATGGGTGCCTGACATTGGAACCAAACTCAGGCCCTTGGCAAGAGCAATGTGGACTCTTAAAGGCTGAAGCCAGCCCTCTAGCCACACCACTATATAATTTTGAACTGAGTGATTGATAAATGTTGTCTTGCCCCCTTCCCACCACCACCAGCAGCCCTTTCTCTTTGCATTTTAAAATCTCTATTACTTTGATCAAACTTACAAAGTAATTGTCTTTCCCATCAATGAAGTCAAAATACATGGGCTATTCTAAGGGTAAGCGTTGAGTTTTAGCTGAATTATGGCCTAAATGTGTGGGAAAGAACCTCAAACCAGTGAAGTATCCATTTCCAGTGATGAGATTCAGAAATGACAGGCTCTTGACAATCTTGTGGCCAAAAAGATATCTTAAGGCTCCTTTCCAATGAACTTCTTTTGTTTGTTTGTTTGTTTGTTTGTTTTGTTGTTATTGTCCACGAGTAAAAACTGCTTTCAAATGGGCAGCACTAAAAATGTGGTTTTGTGTACTGATGGCATAAGATTTTGTATATTTGGGGGTGGGGGTGGTCCATATTTTATAAGTGTTCAAGCTCAAGGACAATCCAGATGTCTAAAAGCCAACATTCACCTGGAAAATATCTTTAGAAAATATTTTCACTTGTTTAGAACCAAAGCGTTTGCTAACCATCACAACGTATATGTTGGAAGAGTTTAAGCTGTAAGCTGTTACGTGCTTAGCATAGTGGCGAGTAAGGCTGGGTGGGGGAGCAGCTGCAGTGGCTAAGGGCTTGTGTTACTTTTGCAGCGGACCTAAGTTTAGCTCCTGTCACTCACATTTTGTGACGCACAACCATCTGTAACTCCAACTCCAGGAGATCTGAATCCTTTTGGCCTGCAAGGCAACTGCACTTACGTACACGCCCATACACACACACATACACACACACACACACACACACACACGCACGCACACACGCGCATACACACACACACATATACACGCACACACACACACACACACAGAGAGAGAGAGAGAGAGAGAGAGAGAGAAATTTTAAAATGACTACTTCAAAATTAAGGTAATGGTGATAATGATGGTGGCTGTGGTCCACATGTGTGCAGAATTGTACAGGTCACCGAGCTTTCTTTGCTATCATTTCTTTCAGGGTCCTGCCCTGTGAGATAGGCATAGAGAAATGCAGTTCATCTTCAAATGACAGACGAGGAAATATGGAACCCAGGAATTCCCATAACTTCTCCGGAGGCATAACACCACATTTCCTCAGCCTGAATACACCACAAAGAGCTCCAGCAATTGGAGGAGTGAAACAGAAGAATTCGGACAGTTATACATCCTGGTAAGGTAATGTGGAAGCCTGTAGGGCTGGCAAAGATCAGCTCCACTCTAGCCCACCAAAGGAGGGAGTGTGTGGAGCAAAGCATGCCCTTCAGCCTTCTTAACAGATGGGTATGAGTTAGGAGGAAGAAAACCCCGAGCCAGGGTGTTTGGAATGGAGGGCCACGAGAAGGGGCTGGTGTGTGATTTTCTCATTGCTTCTGTGAGGAAATACATAGTGTTTGTGGTTTAAAACAACACAAATTGTGTTCTTAAGGTTCTGGAAGGTGCTGAAGTCTTAGTTAAATTATCTGGACTTCAGTCAAATCATTAGCAGGGGAGGACTTCTTCCACAGGCCAGAGAAGAACTCTTGAGTTTCTCTTCTTTGATTTGAGCCTCTTCCTCTGTCTTTAAACTCTATCAACGAAATCTCTCTGCATTGTTATCAACCTCCACCTCATAAGCATCCCAGTGCTCATGCAGTCTCTTCTGGATGATCTAGGGTGATCTTCCACCTCTCAGTTCTCAATTTAATCCTACCTGGGGAGGGAGATAGCATGCTTTCTCAGCTCTGGGGATTAGGTTGTGGGCATCTCTGGGGCCATCAGTCAGCCTATCAGAGGTGACAAGGTGACAGGTGGATGGTGGCAGTTTGGGCCGGCAAGTGCACCACTGGTTGTGTTTGCCTGTTGAAAGTCACTCTCCTCTGCCACTTGACATGCAGGACTGAAATAGAACCTCTGTCTTCTGATTCAAAATTAAATGCCCTTTCAGGCCCAGCGCACACTGCCTCTCAACACTGACATTCATTCTCGCGGATAGCCCATCTTGTATAGATAGTAATTAATATTTGCATAATGCTCTAGAGTTTACAATGTCCCTTTTTATTTACATGAAATCATTAAACCCCTACAATAACCTTCTGAGATGGTTATTATTAACACAGTTTTACATATGAAGACACAAAAGCTCGGAGGACAAAAATGGTTTGTCCAAGGTCACCCAGCTGGTAAGGGCAAGCCCACAATGCAAAACTCTGAACTTCCACTGTGTTCAGGTCTAACCAACGAATCTGTGCTTGTCTAACTTTACCAGATGTGGTAGTTATCCTTTGTCAGATACCAAAATAATGACTGGAATCTCAGCCATGCTTTTGAGAAAAGAGCTTGTAAGTGTCTTAATGCTTTGGAATATGCAGAATGACTCATGACGCATACCCATCATCGCTATCATCTCCACGATCACCATCGTCATCTGTTCTGGAGACCAAGAAAATTCAACAGATGAAAACTCACATGTGGTTTGTTGGCCACCACGCACGTGTGACTGGTGACAGGAGCCAAGCTCTTGTGCCCTTGCAGATAAACAACGTGGCTCTCTGCTTGGTGAAGCAGGAATCCTTAAGCACATTGCTTTATGGTGACCCTTCCTACCTTTTAATTCTCTTTTAGTTTCTTTCTCTCCCCGTGCGAGGCCGCTTGCTAGGTATCTCAAGTCCAACTGCTTGGATGAAGACGGACAGGATGCAGGGAGGGGTGGACGGTGGACTGTGGTCAAGTCATGGCCGCTCTTTTTTCAGGTGGAACTCCACTTCACCACCCGTCCAGGCCTTTGGTCTTTTTTTAAGAATAGCCGCCAACATCTGAAATTTGCAACCTCAAAACCAAACTAGGGGTTCATTGGGAGGAGCAGCCGGGCCTCCCTCCACATGTGGTGGGAGCAGTCATCCGGCCCCCACTTCATTTGAGTGAGACCGCCAAAAGCCTTCACGTGGCGCCTTGGCCACAGGAGGGTAATTAGGAAGTGCTCCCCGCCCCTCACAATGGCCACCCTCACCAGGCAGGACACGGGTGACAGATGGGAGGCAGGTGCATTCAAATGGTCTTGGTTTGACCAAGGGAAATGAAGTACTAAAACCTAACTCAGTCCCACAATGAGTCAGAGTGTGGGGAGAGGGAAGAGTCACTGAGTTCTATGGTTCTTGTTCTTAGGAACTTGTGTTGCCTCTGGTTGTTGCCTTAGGAATCATGGTTCTGGTGAGACAGGCATGAAATTGTTTCTGGCCCCTATTAAAAATTCTTCTCGCTTTCAAACTCAGTTGCTTAATTGTGCAAGTTCCAGCCATCTGAAAGATTCCCCGAACCCAAATAACCCATGCCTCTGCTTATTTAGAACCCACTGGCACTTCACGGTCACAATTTACCCCTTCTTAGAAGCCCTTCTTCTGCCCAGTGAGGCAGCTTGTGCCTGCAGTTTCCACCGTTGGAATACCTCTGTGGGAGGATTGCTATTAGTTAAAGACCAGGCCGGACTGCGGAAAACAAAACAACAAAAAGAAGTCCCTGGCTAAACCTAGGAATCCCCTTGGTACCTGAGCCCTCATATCCTTTTACTCTTCAGTTTTTAGAGATATCAGTTAGAGAATGAAGAGTTCCTCAGGTAAATGTTGGGTACCCTGCTAAGCACTTTGACACTTTCTACCTTGCTGTTTTCACTCCCTAATATTACACGAAAACCCCACGAAGACAGAGACGGTGATCCATTGCTCCAACTCCTGCCAAGCGGTGTGCTCTCCCTAAGTTGTTACTTGATTAACAATTTTAGAAAACTATTTCAAAAAACAGTCTTGGACTGGTAAAGGATTTAAAGTTAACCAGAATTGGTCTCGTTGTACTTCTAGCTGCTTCACCTGGGTTGGGACACCCTTCACATAACTCACTCACCAGTACTGTCCTTTCTGGGATCCCCCCATTGCCAAGCCAAACCACATTTTTGCAGTTTTCATCATTCTCATATCCACAGTAGAATTTTCATTTAAAAATTAACTGCTTCATCAATTAAAAACAAAACAAAACAAAACAATGTTCTGGGAACCAAAGAAAGCCAGGGACTTATTCTTGCTAGGCAAGCGCTCTACACTGCCCTTAAAAGTCTCTTCTGGTCCCCACTACCAATCCCCTGATGTGTACCCTGAGATTCTTCAAGAACCCATCTTGAGTTTCTGCCCATTTCTCCTTTCTAGATATACTTCAAAGCCGGAAGTGTCCAAAATCTCTGCTCCCACCCCCTATTTCTCTCCCAAACACCAGCCTGCGTCTCCACTACAGTGCATTTTAAAAAGCCTGCACAGAAGAGAGTTTTCTCTTCTATTCTCCCATCCCAGTGGTTGAATCTGCTCTTGGTCATTTGGCCCTGATGAGGAGCGTTTGCTTCCACTCCAGCGAGGAAGTTCAAAAGCAGTTTGTCCCGGCGCTGATCACCAAACCCTGGGAGTTTAACTTTGGAAGTTGATATTTCAGCCATCCTGTCCCTCCCATAGTGCCCTGGCTCAAGCCCTCATTTCTTCTAGCGGGACCCATGCATCACCTCGTCTCTACGTCCCTTCATGTTTTCCCCTTAGAATCTCAGGATAATCAAAGCACACTTTCGCCTTGACCCCCTTCTTATCCACTGCCTCCAAGACTGCGATAAGGTACTCTGGCTGGACACACGTGCCTCTTGATGCTCTCTGAGTTAATTTCGTCTCCATCCTTGCCACCTCTTGCAGCAACTTGGATCTCTTAAAGCAAAGTGGATTTTCTTCCACAATCTGAGGCCAGGAAGGCTTTGCATATGTCTCTACCTTCTCCTGGCATGCGTTTTTCTGTCCTGTGATTGCCAACTCAGTTGTATTCCGAGACCTCAGCGACATTGCACCATCCTAATGGGGTTGCCCCCCCCCTTGTCCAGCCAGCCAGAACTTCGGACCCTGGCCCAATTTCTCACAGCAATTGTTTGTATTTCTGTCACAACACATTTCACTGTAATTTCTTTTCATATGTCAGTCCCTCTGTATGCTTTCAGGGGGCTGATAGCCCAGACCTTCCTTTTGATGTGCTCAGATTTGCCTGTTAAATAAATCGGTGACTATACTCAGAGGTTCTTTGTGCTAAAAGAGGTATTTCAGTGGAATGGAATTGTCTGTGGATGTCAAAAGCAGATGGACTTTTCAGTCACCTAGGCAGGAATTTAGATCTTACCTCTATGAGAAGCTACACATGAGACTGTAGGCAAGAGTTCTCAATTCCATCCTTGAGTTCCTTTCTCTCTCTACACCTACCTTCAAGTTTTGTCAGGGTATAGATAAGAATATAAATATGCAAAATATAAAATATGAATTCTAACAAGTAGACATGATTTTTAATAGTAACAGAATATTATCTTAGATGGTCCCTTTCTCTCCCCAGAACCCCTTTCTATAAAATGATTTTTTACTAGGGTCCCTGAGGTTGAAGCAAGCTCAACCACTGTAAAATTTACTGCAATACAAGTCTGTAACATCAACCATTCGGCCCTGAAATTTACTCTGCTGGAACAACTTTTTTTTTCTCTCTCTCTCACCATGCAGCCTTGGCTGGCCTGGAACTTGCTTTGTAGGCTGTACCCTCCTACCTCTGCCTCCCAAGTGCTGAGATTAAAGGCAAACCCTACCATGTCCGACTCTGCCTGGAATTATTAACTCTAATAGTTTCTTGAGCATAAGCTTTGCCTCGTTATAACCAAAGCCTGAGCATAGCAACTGTTTATTCCCTTTATTTCTCCACTGTAACTGGCTCAGGACTAGGCACTGAAGAGGCTCTTGAGTCTACTTGTGAATAAAAGAGGCAACTGAAACCCAAGATGTTTCCAGGGGTCAGCATGAATGGCCAGGACATGGCAGAGCAGATTTCCCACCAGTGTGCTCCTGGTTTAAACTTTGTGAACTTGTTTTGCAATCCCATATTTATCCCCAGCTCATTCTCATTAATGTTCTGTTAACGGCCTCATTTGAATTGCAGCCACTGTGTTTCATATGAAGAGCACACATGAGTTCTATTTAAATGTCTTTGGAGCCTTTCAGAGAAGAGGTGCCTTTATCCCACATTCGCACATTTAAAATTTATTTTTGACATCTTAATATGATTATTTTTATTCTAGTAAAGCATTGGAGCAGAAAAGAAAAATAACTGGTTAGGTTTCTTCCCTCAACATTAAAAACAAGGGATATAGCCAATTCTTTGGAAGTGAGTTGTTTGGAGTAATATTTGAGGTCTTTCTGAGTGAAATAATTAGTCATTTCTAAAAAAATAAAAAGCAGAGGATTATGCACAAACAGTGTGCTGAGGCCTTTGTGTGAGTACTGGCTTTCCTGCTCCAGGGATGGAAGATTCCAGAGAGCCACTGCAGTGGGAAGGGCATAAACTGAGTCAGCTCGACCTGGCTTTTACCTCTTCTCCAGTTGCACAATTTAGGCAATTTCTATGATACCGTTTTCCCATTTGTAAAATGAGGATAATAACAGTACATACCTTATGATGACATTGGGGAAATTAAAGGAAAAAAAAAGTCCAAAAACCATAGTATACACCAATAGATGTTAAGTCCTGCACTGTGGGGAATTCGTGGTCCAAGAGGATGAAAGTTACCTGCGTCTCTTTGCCCTTTCATGTTCCAACTTCGCTTAAGACTTTGTATCTATAAAGAGTCAAGAGAAAGTGAAGGTCATACAGTAAATAAAGTTGAAAAGGTTGTTTCACAAAATGTGGGGTCCAAGGACAGAAAGACCACACTTTTCCAAATTGAAAACCCAAAAGCTTTTTTTTTCCTTTTTGTGGAAAATGTTTACTAAGAGACAAAAATCTAATTTCCCTCTCCTCTTCAGCATTTGTCTTACCGAGTGACCTGTTCAAAATCTACCGTTGCTCTAGCTTTCATGACCGATCTGGTCCACAAGGGAGAGTGGACAAGATGAGCTGCAAGCCTTTCCCGATGCCGAGACTCTATAACCGGAATCATTTTGGGAGAATGTCTGCAGTTTCTTTCTCTGACCATGCACAACTCATGAGACATTTTCCCTGGAATTTTTTAGTACAGCTAAGAAAACTAGTTCTTCATCTGCATATGTGAGCTATTTCTTTCTCCGCTACCACAGGCCTCCTGACACAACTCAAGAAACCAAAATTCTCTGTGCAAACCTGTCTTCACTTCAGGAAACATTACAATGGGGCCATTAAAGGTAATTAAGGGTAATGTGGGCAGATCTAGATGGCCAGATAAAGAGATGTTATTTCCAGAACTGCCTTTTTCATACTCAATTCCCAGTTCTGTTGACCTTTCAGTACACACAATTCTTCCTCATTTCCTTTGTTCTTAGTGGGACCTGGGGAGGGCCTTGAGCTACCTATGCTAGGCATGGGGAGTCCCCCACACGGCTGAAGAGCAGCATCAGTCAGCGAACACTGCTTATGTGGGATTTTCAGCAATGCTCTTCTGTTTTGTATTCAAGCTCATACCAGGAACTCAATGGAACTGAGAAAGCTTGATGGAGACTCTTTTTCTTTCAAATCTGAAGTACTTCCATCTCCATCAGATTTATTTCACTCGCTTCCTTTCTGTCTCCTCAGAGCCCAGCTGACCTGAAAATGCCACCACCCCCACCCTGAGCACCGACTTTTCTCAGTCAAAAGAAACTTTTCCACACTCTGCTAACTTCTGGTTTCTTCCTTCATGTGGCCTCGCTCCTCCAGACTGTCTGTGCCTTTCTTTGCTCATGGCTGTCTTCGGACAGAGCATGTCACCCCAAGAGCCCTCATCAGCTAAGACTAAGGCAGAACTAAAATTCCAGTCTAATCTGCAAAGCCTCCAAACTGGCACTTCATGCCCACTGGTAAATGGGCATGAATTTTATGCTGAACATGCCAGTGAACATTTATAAAATTCCTATTAAAGTAACAACTCCTGTCTCTGTTGTGTTTCTCGGTGATTCTGTGATGCCAGAGGTCTACAAATGGCCCACACACCAGTCCCTCCAAAGCTTCCAAGGTCCAAGGTGCACCCAAAGCAATTATACTGAGATCTCAAAGGATGGCATGAACCTTTAATATTTTGCTAAGTTTCTCCTGAAAGATTCAATACATAGAAAAGTTCTGGAAACAATGACATACGGCAATGTCGTAACTTGAACACAAGTAAGCCTTCTATTGTAATTATTAATATACCACTGGTTATAAATCGTAAACTAATTGTTTTATTAAATTTCTGTTCCCCACAGAACCACACAAAAAGAGTACCACGGAGAATATTATTAAATGATTGCACTGGTTTACTTAGGTTCTAGCTATTAAATGACTACAGACAAATTAATGAATTCAAATGGCAGGACTGGGTTGTTGATGAATATTTGGGGACAGAAGCCCGTAAGGCAGCATTTCTCAGCCTTCCTAATGCTGCAACTCTTTTGTAGTTCCTCCTGTTGTGGTGATCCTCCCTCAACCATAATTATTTTGTTGCTACTTTAGAACTGTCATTTTGCTACTGTTGCGAATCCTCATGTAAATATCTGATATGCAGAAAACCTGCCATACAACCCCCCAAGGGGTCACAGCCCACAGGTTGAGAACCACTGCCCTTAAGTAGAAACGCTCTGGAATTGTGGCTGCATACGATGAAAACAGGACAATGAAACCAAGAATGATGAATCTTTGCTTTAATTCCTCTAAGAAAAATGGTGTCTAGACTTGAATGGGTTAAATTTTAGAAACTAACTCCTAATGACCCAGAATGGAAGATTTTGGAATTGTAGCCAATGAAAGCCTGAGAAACATCTTTTCAATGGAAAATTTAAAAAGAATATGACTATTCGTTTTAGTGCTTGTTTTTATTTGCATGTTTTGGGAGTTTCTCACTGTGCAGCCTAAGTTGCCCTGTGTAGTCACCGTGTAGCCCAGGCTAGCCTTCAACTGTCAATTCTCCTGCCTCAGCCTTTAAAATACAGGGATTACATTGCAGACCACCCTGCCTGGATTGTATACAGTTCTTAAGTGAAGAGGTTGGGTGAAAATATCTACTAGGAACTACAAAGAGAATTTTATTTCTTCATCTGTCAGTGTAGTGAGTTTATAATGCTTGCTTAGGATTACAAAACAATCCATTGTATTCAGTCCAGGCTATAAATTCAGGCTTTCAAGATTGCTTGGAGAACTGTTCGAGAAAGCGGAAGGCAGATTGTCCAATCTGGCTGCTCCACGTGCCAGCAGTTATTAATTATGTCTGTTCTAATAACAAGCTCCGGGGAGCAGCAAACTCAAAACATGAGGGGAAAACAAAACAAAATAAGATAGTGGTTTGTCTTAATGACAGGAAGCAAGTGGCCACAGCTACGGCATAAACCCTGCCAGCCACAGATTGCAGCTGTCACTGGGCATGGTGGCCATTGCTATGGCGATCTGAGGACATGGAGTCCCAGGGGCATCTTTAACATCTGTCACTGGCAATGAGGTCACCTTCCTCCCTGTGCTTTTCAGGGATAGGTGGAGGATTAGGGGAGTTAAGAAGGGCCAATCAGCATTTACTATTCTATAGAGCGTAGATTATAAGAGCTGCATGGTATATTACATGGATCAAATAAACTGCCAAACCCTAAACACTTCCATACATAATAAACTAAATTCTAGAGAAGCTGAGTGGAAAAACCCAGGTTATTGAACAATGGCAGAGTAAGTACTGCGTTTTCCTTATTTGTCTCTTCTCTAGCTGATAACTCCTTTTCTTTCTGTCTAAGAGAATGGCCTTCTTCAGCTTCCTAAGGACTCCACAATAGCCACAAGCCTCACTTAGGTAGATATGTAGGAGTGTAGGTCTTCTTTTTAACCTAGAGCATTGTTGGAGGACTCCTACTTGGGAGTGTTTTCTTGGTCTGAGGTTCAAATACACGGGTTCTAAGCTGGAGTGACATTTTTATCAAATGGCACACGGAAGCTTGGACTTGGTTGGACAACCATCATGTTACCCATGAACTGGTAGGGCAGGTTAAACAAAGGATATTCCAGATTCGCCTCGGGTTGTCATCCCTTGACCTACTAAACAGCCAGCTGCTCATGAGTCTCTAAGGACAGAGGCTTGTGCTCCTCTCTGACCTACTGGGCTCCAAGGAAGAAACTAGATCATGGTCATCTTTGTATCCTGATTGCTGTCTGGATGATTTTCAATACGTTTTAGTAAATAAACGGGTCTGGCACTTGTAGGGAGAAGTGTACTAATTAGAACTCACAGTCAGAGAGGGGCCAACCTGAGTTGTAAGATGACAAGAATTTTAATTCTTGGTGAATAAGGGAATCCAACTTGAAGGAAATAGACAAAATGTTCACTGGGGAAATGTCTTCATGTTAGCCAGGGGCTAGCTCTGGAGTGAAGTAGCCAGGGGCCTTGCTCTGGGATGATGAACAGATATGTCTTTAAGGCTTTAGGCGAGCCTGAGGAGCTCCAGGAGAGGAAGGGATATTGCATGTCTAGTGAGGAAACTCTCAAAAAAAGATGCAAAAAGAAAGAAAGAATCCACCAGGAAGAGTGCTGGCCATTTGGAACCGAGAGAAACTGCTGTCACTTTCACAGGAGGCCCCATTGAACATAAAGGACAAACATACTAAGTCACACTGCAGAGAACAGAGAACGGATAGAAAAAGCTGAGTTCAAGGGCAGGGCAAGTGTGTTTGCTCCTCCCAATCTCGCTCCTCATTTAATAGCAGACTTGAGTGTTTCTGTCTGCCAAGTGCTATGTTAGAACTTCAGCCCTACCAATGATAATCCCCATAGAGGAACAATAAGGAAGCCTCACTGCATATAAGTTCAACTTGAAAAGATAAAGGAAATTGATTTTTAAAAAAAACAAGCTGGCAAGGTTTCCGTGAAACTGGCATTCTGCGTTGAGCAGAAATTGAACACAAATTGAAACAATCCTTTTGGAGAAGCCATTTGGCAATACTTTTCAAGAGCCGTAAAATTCATCTAATGATCCCACTCCTAAGGATTTACCCTCAGGCAAAAGTCTCTAAAAAAAATAAATAAAATAAAGAATAAAGAATAAAAACCTGTATACTTAGAACTCTTTCAAATATCAAAACCTAGAAAGAAACCAAATTCCCTTGGAGCTGGTTAAGTAACTTATGACATGTTAACTCCATAGAGAATTATGTACCCATTAATATGATAAATGAGAAGACTTTGTAGCAACATAAAAGACAGATGACAAATAATGTTCAAGGGTAACAGTGGAATTCATGCCTACATATGTTCTGATGGCAAAAATACAGCTAAAAGCTGAGGCATAATAAAGAGACGTAAAAATTATTGAAATTTTGTGTATAATTGTTGCATATTTTTGGGAAAATGAAAGCAGATGAACTCTTTTTACCTGAGCTAGAAAAAAAAATTAGACTCATAATATGTAAATTAGATAGTGTCTTTTAGATCCTTGGTTAATGCTCTCATTTTACAATTTTGTAAATAAAGCCCCGAGAAAAGCAGCTCTTTTGTCTCCTAGCCAGCCAGTGACAGCCTTGGGATTGAAACACAGGAGCATGAGACAGAATGGCCCTGGAAGATTCTATTCCAGAGAATGATCATGTATGGAAACACACAGAATAAAGGAAATTAGTAAAATCAGGGGCCATAAAAGTTCTCAGATACCAGTAGCAAATGTGGTCAGTGAGAAGGACTTATTCCCCTTTTGACTAGGGCCATCTATACCTACTAATAAAATATGCTGGATATGGAAAATGGAGGTCTGTCTGTCTGTCTTTATAGGCCATCTTCATTCCAGCCTCGTTACCACTCCTCAAGGTCAAGGTCTCTTTACCAATCACTATGTGAAGACGTGTCCACTTGTTAAGCTTGGAGATCCTGTGGAGAGTAGGGCATAGAAGGCTTCTCTTTCAACAGTGATATCACCTTAAAATGGAAGACACTACAAACAAACTAATGATTTGACATAGTCATAAATACTAGTTAAAAAGCAAAGTGAGAAAGTCAACAGAGACCGATGAGAAAGATACCCCAGGATGGGTAGGAATGGTATGAAGAGCCATAAGAGAGAGGGGGACACAACCTGGTGTGTGCATCGCATTGGAATCCTTCCTCTGGTGGCTTTTAGTTTTAGGACATTTGCATAGTAGTGTCACCCTTCTGCTCAGAAGGCAAAAAGGCACCATCCATCTTTTTTTTTTTTACCATGGTCCAAGAGATCTTTATAAAATTTAAGTGGCATATAGTATAAGATGAGGACAAGATCACTCCAAGATATGGTTGAGGGGGAGGCTTTTATTGTAGACATGGGAAGAAAACATCCACTGGCATCTGGAAGAGTCCAGAGTGGGGACAGAAAGAAGTAGATTAAACATGGCTGGCAGACTAGACTGGGCCATGAGAGGAGAGAGGGAGGGAGAGCAAGAGAAGAAGAGAGAATGCAGGCAAGGGAGAGGAAGGGAGGAAGAGAGAATGCAGGCAAGAGATCGAGGACCAAGAGAGGAAGAAGAGGGAGCGGGAGAGAGAGAAGCTGAAATGGTAGGGTTATATGGGAATGAAAAATTGGGGAAGGGAAAGCCATGAGCTGGTGACATTTAGGATAGAAAGTAGGGTGAGAAGAGTCAAAGATACTTGGGATACTGAGAAAACCTAGTGGCTAGCATGTGCTTTGGTATGCTAATATGTACCACAGAGAGCCATTTGTCCTTTAGCACCTGACAGATGGCACTGGCCCCTCTGAAGACTTTCAAAGCTCACTGTCAGTGCCTAGCTAACCCTCCTGTACTCAGGTGTGAAGGGCTCCATACTAGCCTTCCATATTGCCTTTCTAGTCACAAGACCAATTCTCAACCTTCCTTGGCATGCCACTGCTCTCACGGAAGGCCACACTTATCTAAGGCTGGGCACTGGAATGACATATCCACCTCTGAGATCACTACTTTTTGTTTAAAGGACCCCTTTATCCTCCTTCCTTTGAGGCTTTTAAAAACTCTTTTCCTTATCCATCAAGGCAAAGCAGATTAGTCACCACCTTCTGCATGCTCATAACATGTTTGCTTCATGCATGTCCACATCATATTGAATCGTTAAGTATTTGTGTGTATGTGTTTTATAAACTGTTGGGGAGCAGGGCACCATATCTTATTCATGTTTTTATATTAGAGCTAAGCATGAACTGTGTGCCTCCAATTAGTGGATATTTATTGAACTATCAGGTAGACAGGTAGGTCACTGGGTGGGGAAATGGATAGCTAGATGAATTTACCATTGCATGAATGAATGATAGTTGATCCCCCATTTTAAAAGCAAGCCAGGTACCCTATCTTTGAAAAGAAGACTGAGATGAGGCAGTTTCCAAGTTTATTTCCAGATCTGATGTCTTTGGGTCTAAGAGTCAATAAATCACAAAGGATTATTGTCATTGGAATCAGAGATCCTACTTAGCTGGTTGCTTGAGATAACTCAGAGGGCTTCCAGGTTCACGAGTAGAGATCAAAAAGTGTGCAGTCTCCTGACCTGAAAGACGGCTATACTAGGAAAAAAAAAATCTTGGGCACAAGCTGAATGTCCGCCCGTCCCAGTTGGCAACACTCATAATCCATCAACATACCTGCCAAGGGAAGAAACCTCCAGCAAAACAGGTTCTGATCTGGCTCAGAAACAGCACAGCTATACATTCCTGTAAATTTCCAGGGCCATGAGAAGTCTTGATCAGGTATACAAACACTATACCACACGTGGTTCCAGCAGCCATCTTTGCTACTCCTGTGGGTATAGAGTTTGGGATAGACAGGTCAGAGATCAAGATAGAAATAATCCTTCACTTTCAGTTGAGGAGGAAAGAGTGAAGATGCCGCATTTCCTCTCTATCTGGCTAGAGGAGAAGTTCTCTCGGGGTCCATGTCAAGCCAGAAGGCCTATCTTGATGCAACCGGGTGCTAAGACCTATCTTAGGTGATAATGGAGAACACAAGGGACATACAATGTCTCCTGTCTTCAGGCAGTCTACACACAAGGACAATCACTGATATGCCAAGATGGCGTCAGTAGGTGAGATGCACTACAGAGAGGAAGCCGTGTGGATAAAGCTCTAAAGGTGGAAGGAAGGAAAGAATACTTTGTAAAGCAGGCAGTGTGTTCAACAGACAGAAACTGGGGTCCACCATGTCAGCTTAGAAAAACTGCTTAAACAAATGTCATTAAAGAAGATGTAAGAGAGAAGGAGTGATCACCTCTAGGGGCCGACATCCTTATTTAATTAAAAAAAAAAAAAAAAAACAGCTGCCAGCTTCTGAGAAGCCCTGTTACTATCCCTAAATGCCAACACCCACAGTTGAAAGTGCACTGTAGGAAATGGAGACTACTGGAGAACCGTGTGGACTTGCGTTCCCTTTCTCACCTGGATGACTGCTAGTGGAAGAGGCTTGACAGTAGCTCGAACCTTCATAGAGGGATGGACATGGAACCCCTCTGACCTCTCTCAAAAGCTTCTGTGATAGATTGGTCTTTATGACCAATACAAGGCATTTGTAGAAAATAGGGAAAATGTCATACACAGACCCACATCCAGATATCTCTGGGATGAAGGCACCCAGAACAATAAAGGTACAATCTAGCAGCCAGGATACCTGATGCGCCGCTCTGGCGGGCAGCTGGGTCGCTCAGACCCTGTGGTCCTACAGATTTTTGGCTTCACTCTGGACTTTAATGCCAGCCTCTGGTCTTTCCAGCAAAGTTGGTAGGAGTAACTGCAGAAGAACAGAGACCCTTTGCTCCGAAACTCAGAAAGAGAAAGTATGTCTGCATCACCGGGGCTCAGTCCAAACAGACTAAACCCTGCCCTTCAAAAAATATAATCACCCACTTCCTTCTTCCCCTCGCTTCAGAGGGAAGAGTGACCGTGAATTTACAGTGGAAATACACTGAGTACAGGCTTACTTTTTAATGTAACCAAGAGACAGGGATGATTCAAGTGCAGAGAGCACAGGCAAAGCAAGGTAGCCATGAATGCAGGCCTGCCTGGGTGGCTTTTGGAAGGTCTTTCTCACAGATGTGGGGAGTTGTGTGGGTCTTTGCTATTTTGGGGAGGTTTTCATTTTGACTGAATCCTGGAGGCTCTGTTCATCCCTTACTGTGAACTCTTTCAGACCTGGGTCGAGGGTGCTTGTACAGAACAGGACCTTGATAATCTTCAGAAAGAATGATGAGTTCCTAGAGTCCCAGAGTGAAAGCCCGTGTGTGCTCCACCACCATCTTTTGCTGTGCATGTGGTGGGAGTCGTTCTGCTTGCTAGTTTCTGAGCCTGATCTCCACAGATATGCTGTACGTGTGTGTGTGTGTGTGTGTGTGTGTGTGTGTGTGTGTGTGTGGTGTGGTGTGTGTGTGCATGTAATAGTATATTAGCAACTGTAACCCAGAATGGACATGAGGCGGTAGAGGACTCTCATGGGCCCTCTTTATGCCTGAGTTGGGCCAGTAAGATGGCTCAGTAGGTAGAAGCACTTGCTGCCAAGACTAATGAGATGAATTTAATCCCTGGGGCCCACAAGGCTTTAGGTCAACCACCTGCTAATTGTCCTCTGACCTCTTACATGTGTACACACACATAAATAAATCAATGAATGTTAAAATAACCATGACTAAAAAAGAAATGAAATCTGTTGTATTTACTCTGTGGCCTCTGACACAACCGATCCTTTGTTGACTGATTCAGCTGAAACATAAAGCTGGGGAAGTAATTGAATCACATTATTTTTTCATAACATTTCTTATCTATCTATCTATCTATCTATCTATCTATCTATCTATCTATCTATCTATCTATCCATTCCTCCATCCATCCATCCACCTACCTACCTACCTACCTACCTACCTACCTACCTACCTACCTACC